>NC_090646.1:160793853-161098853 GCF_040937935.1 Hyperolius riggenbachi
TACATTGACTGTAATTGTGAAGGTGTTTGGAGGTCTGTGATGACTGGCGGAATCACAACGGGCGCACGTGATGACTGTGCAGGCAGCACCATGCAAGAAGTTTCTGAAGGCACAACTTAATAATTGAGACCAAAAAGCAAGAAACTGCGCTCCAATGGGGAGAGAACAATTCAATTGCAGAGGTTCACAGCTTTTAGGGAGACACCAAACTCCTATCATACACATCCAATTCTAAAAGAGGGATTGTGTCAGGGGCCTGAACGGAGAAACAGGGTTTGACCACAGTTTGCAGTATACAGACACTGGAACCAGGAATTAAGGTGCAAAAATAATGTTTTATTGCAAATGCAATAATGCAAGCATACATACAAGCGTGAATGTAAATACCATACCATATATGCACAGCACACAATATATACACAAATAACCCGGGAAGCAGTGACAAAATATATAACCCCTAACTATCTAACTATCTATTTACAAACGGTGTGCACGAGATATATATGTACAAGCAATTATATACAACAACGCGGTATCAAAAGGAGCAGGCAAAGACAGGTCAAAACGGAATAAAGTCAGCAACAGGTAATCAGATACATACAAGGTACAGAGGGGTAAGCATAAGCAGAGTCAGGACAAGCAGAGGTTCAGTAGCAGATAAACAGATCACAGGGCAGGGTACAAGAAACCAGGTATCAGGAACAGGGGTGACCAGAGACTCAGACCTGTAACAAGGAAGTTCTGGCAATGACTTGCAGGAAGAGGCAGACTTATATAGTCCATGTAATAGGAAGCAGCTGGTGGTAGTTGATCAGAGACACATTAGAGGCCTCTGCAGGCCATACAAAGAACTGCAAGTCCTTAGATGCAATGATAAGCCACCTGCTGGTGGATAGTGGAAGTCCAGGGCAGTCCAACTCAATACCACCACCAGCAGGCAAGAGATGATACCACAAGAATCGTAACAGTACCCCCCCCTGAAGGAGCGGCCTCAGGACGCTCCACAGTGTCCTTAGAAAATGTCCGCCCGGGTCCCACAAGAAGGCAGACAATCCACACATTGGCCAGGTGGTTCGCAGAGGCCAAGCTCGGGTGGGCAGGGAGGGAAAACACTTTGAAAACTTGATCTTTGGATCTTGTAACATAAGCTGTAGACGTCCAGGCAGGATGGCAAGTTGGAGAAAAGACTGTACAACATCAGGCAGGACCCAGAAAGCAGCAACAAATACAGGAGGCAGTAGAAGGCAAACCTGGGTGGGCAGGGAGGGAAATAATGCCAACCAAATCCAGACCAGCATTTTTTGGACAGAGAGCAATGTAGAAATCAGGATCTCAGGAAACTGGAGGATATCAGGCAATGTATCAGGCTGGACAGGAGACTGGCAGGCATAAGGCTTGGCAGGAGACTGGACAGGACCATTAGTCTGAGCAGAAGGCTGGACAGGATCATCAGTCTGAGCAGAAGGCTGGACAGGATCATCAGGCTGAGCAGAAGGCTGGACAGGATCAGGCTGAACGGGAAACTGGCAGGCACCAACAGGCTTGGCAGGAGACTGGCAGGCATCATCAGGCTGAGCAGGAAACTGGACAGAAACAGGCTGAACAGCAGACTGGACAGGATCATCAGTCTTGGCAGGAAAATGAGCAAGATCAGGCTGAACAGGAGACTGGCAGGCACCAACAGGCTTGGCAGGAAACTGGCATGCATCATCAGGCTGAGGAGGAGACTGGACAGGATCAGAGTGGACAACAGGTTGGCAGGTCTCAGACAGAGCAGGAAACTGGCAGACATCAGGCGCTGCAGCAGGCTTGGTACCAACAGGGCAGACAGCAGTCTTGGAAGCATCAGGAGCGTTGATAACAGGAGTCTCTAGTGGCTGGGCAACAGCAAAAGTCTGTGAAGGCTGGGCAGCAGCAGAAATCTGTGGAGGCTGGGCAGCAGCAGAAATCTGTGGAGGCTGGGCAGCAGCAGACATCTGTGGAGGCTGGGCAGCAGCAGACATCTGTGGAGGCTGGGCAGCAGCAGAAGTCTGTGGAGGCTGGGCAGCAGCAGAAGTCTGTGGAGGCTGGGCAGCAGCAGAAGTCTGTGGAGGCTGGGCAGCAGCAGAAGTCTGTGGAGGCTGGGCAGCAGCAGAAGTCTGTGGAGGCTGGGCAGCAGCAAAAGTCTGTGGAGACTGGGCAGCAGCAAAAGTCTGTGGAGACTGGGCAGCAACAAAAGTCTGTGGAGACTGGGCAGCAACAAAAGTCTGTGACGGCTGGGCAGCAGATTGCATAACATCAGGTGAAACAGAAGGCAGGAAAACTTCAGGCAGGTTAACAGGTTGGGAAACTTCAGACAGGGCAACAGGCTCAGTAGTTTCAGGCAGGGCAACAGACTGTATAACTTCATGGATCTGGACCTTTGGCTTAGTACTTAGCTGGGCCGTTGGCTGAGCGCATGGCTGAACCGTTGGCTGAGCGCTTGACTGGACCTTTGGCTGAGACCCTGATACAGTTTGTGCGAGTTGGCACTGAGACTGTGCGGACTGGGCCTGTGCGAGCTGGAACTGAAACTGAGTGGGCAGGATACTAGATTGAAATTCTGTAGGCTGTATGCCGTTTTCTGCAGACTGGATGCAAAACTCTCCAGACTGTGAGCAGGATTCTGCAGGTTGACTAGAAGTCTCTGCAGACTGGAGGCAATATTCTGCAGACTGGGAACATAGTTCTGCAGACTGGATGCAAAGCTCTGCAGACTGTGAGCAGGATTCTGCAGGCTGTTTTAAAGTCTCTGTAGGTTGGAAGTGAGGTTCTGCAGACTGAGCACAAGGCTCTGCAGATGGAGGCAAAGTCTCTGCAGGCGGAAGGCAAGGCTCTGCAGACAAACACACGGCTGGACTGGATTCTGGAGCATACCAAGTCTGCAAGAGCTGTGAGAGGAAGGCAAGAGTTTGTATAACAGGTGTCACCGAAACATTAACCGGAGGCTGCATCAGACAGGAGTTGGATGGAGGCTGCACAGGAGGTGAGATGACTGGAGGCTGCACAGGAGGTAAGATGACTGGAGGCTGCACAGGAGGTAAGATGACTGGAGGCTGCACAGGAGGTAAGATGACTGGAGGCTGCACAGGAGGTAAGGTGACTGGAGGCTGCACAGGAGGTAAGGTGACTGGAGGCTGCACAGGAGGCGAGATCACTGGAGGCTGCACAGTAGGCGAGATGACTGGAGGCTGCACAGGAGGCGAGATGACTGGAGGCTGCACAGGAGGCGAGATGACTGGAGGCTGCACAGGAGGCGAGATGACTGGAGGCTGCACAGGAGGCGAGATGACTGGAGGCTGCACAGGAGGCGAGATGACTGGAGGCTGCACAGGAGGCGAGATGACTGGAGGCTGTACGGAAGGTGAGATGACTGGAGGCTGCACGGAAGGTGAGATGACTGGAGTAATGGAAGCTGTAGGAAAGTATTTGCGTCTGGTTTTGGTGACCACTCTGGAAACTGGAACAGCAGGTTCTCTTGATATAACTGGATACTGCCAGGACCAAGGTGTGGATCTGATAGCGGTTTGTAATGTTGCTGATTTTACAGGTTTTTTAACTATTGCAGGTTCTGAGTTCTGGACACAAGAAGAGATACATGGAGAATGAGCAGAAGGAGGAGAGTGGAAACAGGAAGAAAGGATTTCACGCCAGGCAGTAATCAACATAGAAGCAAATTCACGCTTACAGAGCTTATGCAGCATCAATGACTCAGTTGCACGAACACAGGCAGACACATACAATTCCCCCTTCTCAAAGTAAGATTCATAAAACCCTTGTTTGTCTCTCTTTAAATAACCATATAAGTGATCAATCTGATCAGAGTTAAAAATGAAATCAAATTGTTTTGTAATGGGCGATTGGCATTTAAGCTGTTTAGTAGCTGTGGGCTGAGGATTCTGAATGTGACAGACATTCGGAGGGTTAACTGAAGAATTTCTTACTGGCAGGACTTCTAAATAGGCAGCAATTAAGGCAGAAGCGGATTCATACTTGCAAAGCCTATGCGCAATCAATGTCTCAGTTGCACGTATACAGGCAGACACAAAACCTTCACTTTTGTCACAGTAATACTTAATAAATCCTTCTCTATCCTTTCTCAGAAAATCAAACAAATCATCAATCAGTTCAGAGTCAAAAATAAAATTAAATTCTTCTTTGCTGGGAGACTGACTTTGCAGCTGTTTAACTGCAGTGGGCTGGGAGTGAGTGGCATTCAGAGGGTTAACAGGAGGTGTGCATAATGACAAGATTTCTGAATATGCATTGATCAAAGCATGGGCTGACTCAGGCTTACATTTTCTGTCAGACAATAGACTCTCAACCGCACATTTACATCCAGAAACAAATGCAAAGCTTTGCTTAATGTAAAAGTCAAAAAATGCTTTTCTGTCTCTCTTCAAATAACTATAGTACATGTTAACTTGTTCAGAAGTAAAATCAACCTGGACAGGACTTATAACAGGTAAGGCAGGAGCTGTGGAACCTGCAGAGATAATTCTCTGCCATGCATTTAGCAGAAGGGAGGCTTTCCCATACTTGCATATTCCCTGAGTGATCAGGGACTGGAGGGAATCTATGCAAGCCTGCACGCTCTGTTTACCTTTGTTTGAGTAATGATCAAGAAAATATTCCCTGTCATCCTCAAACAAGTTAATCAGAGCTTCTATGGCATAATTGTCAAACGGTGGATCATAATCACTGACTACACCTTGGTCAGAATCAGGTTGCATGCAAATATTTGTCATTTTTGGGTATGCAAGATCATTCCAGATCCTGGCTAAACTTTCAATATCTTGTGTACGAATTATTCCTAATTTGACATAACTATATGTCTGGCTAATCAACTGCTGCAATTCAGCTTTAGAGAAATCAGCAAAAACTGCACGACACTCAGCTTTATCCTCATCAGCAAGCAATGCATAATAATCAATTTGTTGCAGATCCATTTTTGGACAGAACAGCCAGGTATCAGTGTGCAGTATAGCTGCAGTGGTCAGTGTATATATGGCCAGAACTTACTGTCAGGGGCCTGAACGGAGAAACAGGGTTTGACCACAGTTTGCAGTATACAGACACTGGAACCAGGAATTAAGGTGCAAAAATAATGTTTTATTGCAAATGCAATAATGCAAGCATACATACAAGCGTGAATGTAAATACCATACCATATATGCACAGCACACAATATATACACAAATAACCCGGGAAGCAGTGACAAAATATATAACCCCTAACTATCTAACTATCTATTTACAAACGGTGTGCACGAGATATATATGTACAAGCAATTATATACAACAACGCGGTATCAAAAGGAGCAGGCAAAGACAGGTCAAAACGGAATAAAGTCAGCAACAGGTAATCAGATACATACAAGGTACAGAGGGGTAAGCATAAGCAGAGTCAGGACAAGCAGAGGTTCAGTAGCAGATAAACAGATCACAGGGCAGGGTACAAGAAACCAGGTATCAGGAACAGGGGTGACCAGAGACTCAGACCTGTAACAAGGAAGTTCTGGCAATGACTTGCAGGAAGAGGCAGACTTATATAGTCCATGTAATAGGAAGCAGCTGGTGGTAGTTGATCAGAGACACATTAGAGGCCTCTGCAGGCCATACAAAGAACTGCAAGTCCTTAGATGCAATGATAAGCCACCTGCTGGTGGATAGTGGAAGTCCAGGGCAGTCCAACTCAATACCACCACCAGCAGGCAAGAGATGATACCACAAGAATCGTAACAGATTGGCATTCTCATGATCAACAAGCCTTCAACAGTTAAATGCACCAGGGTCACCCTAGGATAATTAAAAAAAACAATGTACATAGTGAGTGAATCTGTCTAAATAAAATAATCTGCACTTAAGACACAGTATTATACCGGGATGTGCCACTGCCAGGAAGGGTCAAATGTAGTCTCCCCCCCATCTTGATCACACTCATTGGAAGGCTGGCACATCAAATACAGCCTGGAACTCCAACTGTGAGTATAGCTGTTAAACATCCACAATGGTACTTTGGCTAATAAAAGTCCATTTTTATTCCATCCAGGGTAGTGACAGGTACCAGAACTTTGTGTACAGCTAAGCCGCAGACTTGCACCAACACACTTTCTTGTCGGCACTGCTAATCAATCACACTGGCATCTGCATACCTCCAGGCTCCCAGTATCACAGTAGTGACTCATCAGTCACTATGCTGACAGTTCGGGGCCCCAGTACTCTATGTGCAGGCTGAGGATAATGGTCTGCCACATGCCCAGCTAGTAATGAAATAACGCATAAGTGGTATCATTTTTAAATGGTGAGCACCCAAAAATATTTTTATGTGTTTTGTAACTGTGGTGTGGAACTTGTCATGTGAAAATTAGGAAATGTGAAAAAATATATATTTTGGAGATTTTTCCTTGTAAAATGTCTATTAAAAATAATTTTGGAAAGAAAAAAAAACAAGAGAAAGCCTAGATTGTCTTGACAAATTATGTCTCATTTAGATGGTAAGTACGCATGTTCGTTTGATGTGAACGTAAAATGTATTAGCTACAGGTTCAATATACACCAGTGGTTCTGGATGTGCAGCCTTGCTTCCTGGGGCAGAAAGAGATGATTTGCATATTCAGTAATGATGCATTATGGGTAAACAAAATTGGTCAATTAAACCTGAATTATCGGAAATTACTTCTGTTTTAAGAAGCAAAAATTACATCTAGATAGTATAAGTATTTCAAAAGTTACTACTGCATCAATAGTGACACAGCTAAAGTGTCCTAAATGTCAGGAACCTTAAGTGGTAAAAATCTTGAAACATGAACTAGTTAAGTATGTAGATCAGTCTTTTTTTAATTCAAATATGCCAAACCCATGAGCACCGACACCAGGTGCCAGCACTGAAATAACTGATAATTATATTATATCTGCAAGTAAATTAAAATTAAAACATTTCCCCATTTACACCTCAAATTCAAGTATTTGATTCAGATAAACTCTTACAGATATTTAGTTAAATTTATCAATGCAGGTTTTAATTATCACTTATTTTGTCCATGAATATAAAACATTGTTAATTTACATGGCAGGCTGATGCTTTGGTTGACTACTTGGGTATGGGAGGTGGCCAGTTTGGATCACTTGTCAACTCATATAACCATCTAAAAGTGTTAGGACAAAAAAGTATAAAAAGCATTGCAGCTAAGATGTGTTTAACTGGAAAAATCCTAATTTGACTGAGGCACTTAATCCACCTCTATTTGATGACTTTTCCTTTCATCACTGTCTGTTTGATGATATAACTACCACTTATACTGGTTCTTCAGTAATAATAATATTAATAATGTACTTCAAATGTACATTTAGTATTAATGGCTATGATATGCAAATGGTCTAATCGAATATATATTACATCTAATGCTTTACTTGTAATTATAGTTTCTCTCTTACACATGATAGCTGATTTCAAATCATTAAACTGTCAATCTTATGGATTTTTTTCTTAGGTATGTAGATTTCCTTATCCATCCTGAAGTGCCCCATTGCTGAATTAATATATCCATCAAAGTCATCCTTGATAAAGATAGTCTGTTGATTCTTTGCCTCGAGCCAGATCATATGTATGAAAATGCTTAGACAAGACATGAATAGTAATTGCTAGAGGGGGAAAGTAGGTTAGGTTTCAGGAGAGTTTATATTAAAAGCATTATCTCAGTGAAAGTCATTACTATACCCACATATATGTGCACAGATTTAAATTAATTTTAATTGTAATTACATTTATTATAAGCCAGAAAAATATAAACTTTCAGCAGTTTTTAAAAAAAAAAAACCTTACCAGGGATGTCTGGATACACTACCTGTTATGATACAGGTCGTGATCTGTATTAAGCCCCTGGATGTTTGAACATGTATGGATACAATGTTTCTATTGCCAGCATGATGTACAATATTTTTTGTGGTTATCAGAGAGATAAGTTAAATATTCTTGACATACGCTGTATTGAGAGGTTTGATTTAGGATTTATTCACCTGTTGCTGCCCCTCTTTTCTCTCTCCCTAGCCTGGCGTGGGCTGTTGTGATGCTTGTCCTCGCCCGCCCCCTCCGGCGGCATGTCTGGGTGGGGGGGCGGGGCTTGGCGGACGCACCGGGTTGGCTGCTTTGCGGCCTCCGCGTGGCGTCTGCCTGCCCCGTCCCGCCGCCCGGCGGGTGTTTGGGTGGGTGGGCGGGGCTGTGCTGACGCATCGGGCAGGTGACGTTTGCGCCTGCCCGCGGTGTCGGCTGGTTCTGCCCTCCTGCCCGGCATTGGCCGCAGGTGGGGGTGGGCGGGGATGGCCTCTCTGCTCTCGGCGTGCTGGGGGGAATTAAATAGGAGGCGACACAGGAAGTCACGTACCTTCAGAGGAAGACGGAAGTCCGGCGAAACCGATCAAGGGCGCATGTGCTGCGTCCCGGGCTCCCCGCACCAACGCACCTGTGACTTGCCTGGCCTTTGGCCATACATCTATGCACTGGGCCCACCCGACAGCCTCACCCAGCATCCAGCCCACCAGTTCCAGCCAGAGACCAGCCTGCAGCGGTTATCCACCCACAGAAAACGTAAGCAGCCTAGCGGGCAACTGTTGTCTGACCTCAGTGAGCAACTGCATTGTGTGCAAGAACAATCCATACTGCTGATGCATGGAAGGCTTTTTTTGCTACACTGCATATGCTATTACTAATCCTATTGAACTGTGTTAAGGCTGTGCGATACATATGCATCACCCTATGAGGGGAACTACACAGTGGGCCATGCCACACAACTGACTGTACGGATGCTTTCTAATGATATGCAAATCAGAGGCTACTGCACGGAAGGCTTGTTTGCTAAACACTGCTTATGCTACTACTAACCCTATTGAACCGTGCTGAGGCTGTTTGCCATGTATGCACTACCCTTTGAGTGGAACTGTACAGTGGGCCATGCCATTTAACTGAATGTATGGATGCTCTCTACTGCTATGCAAAATCGAGGCTAATGCTGTTTTGACTCACTGCACCTGCTGTATGGTCCCTGCTTGCTATGTTGATCAAGAGGCCAACATGATCTTGGCTTAAATGCATCTGCTGACTCTGGAAATATGTAACAGCCCTTGCTGTTGCGTAAAGATACTGCATACTATTGAACTGTTTGTTTGCTCAACAACTGGAACTTTTGATATGATCTGGTGCTCTTTCTATCCTATGATCAAATATCACTGTGGGGATTAAGGGTCCTTTATTGGACATTAAGAGTCCAAGTGTAGACAGCTCTTGCAGCGATTGTCTTCTGCAGTGGGGCAGGTGCACATGCTCCACTGCCATTATTGTACAGGGCAATAGGGGCAGGGGTTGGGTTTGGGTAACTAAGGGCCAGTAGGGAGGGGTCCATCAGGTGGGGTTGGTATGTCGGGGGGGTCAGGGAGGCACACATTTTTAACGGGACATTGTTTGACAATGATTAATAAAGTTTTTTGTAAATATTTTCTTAAATAGATTGTAGTGTTTTTTTGTTCAGTCGGATCATACCCGCCTATATATATCTCACACTGTTTGGTATAAACTTTCAGCAGTTTGATGTTGCACTAGCTGCAACTTTGCATAGTAAAGGACATGGGGCTGCTGCCCTATAGTTATGCCCTTGTCCTGAACCCTAAAAAGTGCCTGACAAGATATGAAAATCCTACTTCAGACCTGATTGCAAATTCCTTTCTAACTTCTCCCCAACAACATAGCCTCGGTCCAACTTTTCATTGGTGAAGCAGCTAGGCTGTGTTGATGCTGGGGTCAAAGGAAGGACATATAAACTTACCACCTACTTAGAGTGATTAGCAGCAGACCCCAAAGGTCTTTAACCTCTTTGGCGGTAACCCCAAACGTAGTTCGGGGTAAGCCGTGCAGGAGGTTTTCTCCGGCCCTGCTCGGCCGATTTGTTTAATTTTTTTTTGCTGCACGCAGCTAGCACTTTGCTAGCTGCATCAGCACAGCGATCGCTGCTGCCCTGCGCTCGATCGCCGCTATCCGTCGCGCCGGGCGGTCCCCCCCTCCAGAACCCGTGCGCTGCCTGGCCAATCAGTGCCAGGCAGCGCTGAGGGGTGGATCGGGACTCTCAATGACGTCCCAATGTCGGTGACGTTGGTGACGTCATCCCGCCCCGTGGCCATGGCGACGGGGAAGCCCTCCAAGAAGTCCCGTTCTTTGAACGGGATTTCCTGATCGGAGATCGCCGAAGGCGATTGAAGCTGGCGGGGGGGGGGGGTGCCGCTGAGCAGCGGCTATCATGTAGCGAGCCCTGGGCTCGCTACATGATTTAAGAAAAAAAAAAACTGCTGCGCTGCCTCCTGGCAGAATTTTTTAGACCACCAGGGGGGTTAAGGTTTTTTTTTTTTAAGTTTTACTTACCTGGGGCTGCTACCGCCTTCTGCAGAAGTACTGTGCCCACACCAGTACTCAAGGATCCTCCAGTCCCTCGCTGTGGGTCACTTTCAGTTTCGCTGACTTACAGCCACTGCGCCGAGGGAGCGAGGATTTGCACAGCCAGGGCCGTGGCCGTCGACTTGCAAGTTGGCGAAACGGAAAAAGACCCACAGAGGGGGACCAGTGGATCCTTGAGCACTGGCGCGGGCACAGGACTTCTACAGGAGGCCAGTAGAAGCCCCAGGTAAATAAAACTTAAAAAAAAAACATTCAAGAGCTCCTTTAAAGTGTACCAGGGCTGAACGAAAATAAACATTTTATACATACCTGGGGATTTCTCCAGCCCCATACGCACGGATCGCTCCCACGCCGCTGTCCTCAGTCTTCTCCCTCTTCGGTACCGGGTCCCGTAACTTAAGCCAGTCTTGGCCAGTCTGTGCAAAAGAAGTGTGCCCTCTATGTATCTCTCTGGTAGCCACAGGTATGTATAAAACTTTTACTTTAGCTCAGCTCTGGTTTTCTTTAAAGTGTGGCATGTAACATAATAATAATCCGAAAATTTATATAGCGCTTTTCTCCTGTCGGACTCAAAGCGCTCAAAAGCTGCAGCTACTAGGACGTGCTCAAGAGGCCACCGTGCGGAGTTAGGGAATCTTGCCTTGAACTCCTTACTGAATAGGTACTGACCCTAGCCAGGATTTGAACCCTGGTCTCCCATGTCAAAGGCAGTGCCCTTAACCAGTACACTATCCAGACCCAGATATCGGCTAATATTCAGCTGTATGTGACAAGTCCACTTACAGGTTCATTTCTGTACTCCTCCAAAATTAATATACATATAAATGTAAATGCTACTTTTTAAAGAATCCCTTTTTACTAATGTTCATACTAGAAACGTGGATAAAAACTGTTTGATCACTCAGCAGTTGATAGCTTTGAGTGTTGCCACAAGTCTTGCAGTTGACATATCTAATTATGCAAATATTCAATCCTACTTTTCCTTTCCCTTTTTAGACAATAGAGGTGGTACGGAAGAAAAAATCCATGTCGTTTCAGCACTTCCCTTCCCCATTAAGAGATTAATTCACATATTAGGCATTTCAAGATGAAACAAAATAACATCAAAGCCTGTACTTGGCTGGCACTGTTTCATTGCTATTTAAAGAAGGTGAGATTTATAATGTAATGAAACACATTTCTTTGAATTTGCTACTTAGAATTCAGTATGTTGAAGGGTTTAGACTTATAAAGAAAGCCAGAGATTAATACTTTTTCTAGATTAGAAATGACAGCAACAATCCCACATTTTGCAGAGCTTTTTCTCAACAACAATGCACATAGTCATTATTAACAAGAATCAATACCTACATTGCTCAAGCTACAAATCAACATTAATAACTCAAAGGTCTAGTGGAGTTTCCTGTCCTCAAGGCCCACCCACTGTGCATGTTTTGCAGGTAATATCATATTAGCACTAAAGATGTTATGAATGTCTTAGCAATGCAGTATAACTTTATGAGTATTCAGAGAACATGTTACAATGGGTCTTAAAATCAGTTCTGAAAACATATCTGTGAAGTTTCTCACTTATACAATCACAGTGGGGTTGATGCATAAAGCTCCGGTAAGATTGCTGTGCACAGACAGTGAAAGGCAATATTATGATTATTGCCGGTGTTCCAAGATTTCAGCATACCCATCAAAATAGCATACAAATGCTATTGAGCATGTGCAAAGTCATGCGTGCCATAAATTAACCCCATAATGCCCATCAGCAGTACTAACCTTGCAACCCGAGTTAGCAGCCTGGGTCCTGTTGTACAATGTCCACTATCCAAGTGGACATAGAGTTAGAACAAAAAGTTATCCAAGCAAAGCGAGGACCGAGCCCACAGCCCAGCGAGCAAAGCACTGATTCTACTAAAAAGGAGAACATCACTATACATGCATGCTGTTCTGTCAATGTATGCTGGTTTTTTGGTACATGCCATGAGTTACACTATTAGCGCGACCCGCGGTATTCAAGTACCGTGAGCATTGCTATGGTAATGCACATTAGTAACGCCATGACCGCAGTAATGCTTGAGTTACCGAGTACCTGGGTCATGATAATAGTGTCAATCCCAGTACCCTGCTGCCGGTAATAACGGTAATATTGCCTTGGAAAAAGGGAGGCTTCAGCACCATTTATTATGAAAATGAAATGCTGCTTTGTTATCCTTATGTATACAAGACAAGACATAAACCCAAACACTAACATTAAGCATCTACATTCATCTTCTTGAGGATTGTCTTTTGGCTCAAATGAATGCATTATCTCTATGTACTGTGGAATCATTTGGGTACTTTATTACTTTAGTTAGACTGAAGAAGTTATTTTGTAGTAACACCAATCTTTTTTTTCTCTGTTTCTTTAAGAAATAAAGAAAAACTGAAGAGAGAGCTAGATGGAGGCTGCCATATTTAATTGCTTTTAAGCAATACCAGTTGCCTGGCTGTCCTGCTGATCCTCTGCCTCTAGCAGTTGTAGTCAAAGCCCCTGAACAAACATGCAGCAGATCAGGTGTTTCTGATTTTATTGTCAGATCTGACAAGGTTAGCTGTGTGCTTGTTTTTGGTGTTATTCAGACACTGCTGCAGCCAAATAGATTAACAGGGCTGCCAGGGTCTGTTATTGTTTAAAAAGGAGCTTCCATATCCCCCTTCTTCAGGTGTCCTTTAAGAAACACTGGTTAAAGGAGAAAGTTACATACATAATCAATCCTCCATTAGTGGAGTCAGTGAAAATTAATTGATTTACTTACTAATTTATTTGCAACCAATTCCTCTTCATAAAACCTTTTACATGTTAAGGTGGTCATGCATCATTCAAATAGTGTTAGAGCAGGTAAACATTAGATGTCTTCCAGATATCGATCATTTACCTACTACTCTGCATCATGACATAGCAGACAAGACTTTAGCAGAAAAAAGAACACAGTCTATTTCTAAGTAGAATTGGGACTGAATAATTACCAACCCAAAATAAAGTTAGATCCACTCCCAAAAGATAAATTGCACCTAAAATATAACGAACAATGCAACAAATTTATGAAAGGGCTTACCCTAAAAGAAAAATAAAATGAATTAATTAATAGGGTGAAGAGGCCTAATGTGTGTAAAGATCTGTACATGATACATACTAAAACTGTTGTCAGCAGGTATCAAGATCAATCCCTAAGGTGACAGTTTGGAGCCAGATGTTGTACAGACCTGTCACTAGCCTGAAGACTAGTGACACATCTGTAACTATATGGGGGCAGCTGAGAGACATCATGGGGCACATGACGTAGCATTTTCTTGAGAGTTAGTTGGTTGAGGGGGAAAACAATGGGGACCCTTTGGGTGGGCAGCCGTATACAATAAGATTCATGCTAGATTCTTGGCCAAGGCAGTCTTTATTGGCCGCCATAGCCAGGTTAAATCTAGTGTGTGTATGCAGCTTAAGGCCTATAAGTCAAAATCACCAAAATTTGTTGACCAGGTTAAAACATGTCCCACCATAAACTGAAGTGGAATCACTGGCTCAGATAACCAAAAAGTACACCCTCAACATCTATGTTTTAATAAATAATTAAAGAGAATCTGTACTCTAAAATTCTCACAACAAAAAGCATACTTTTCTATTCATTATGTTCTCCTGGGCCCCTCTGTGCTGTTTCTGCCACACTCTGCTGCAAACCTGGCTTGTAATTGACAGTTTTAGGCAGTGTTTACAAACAAACTAACCAGCTTGTGATAGGCTTGCATAAGCAGAGTGTGAGAGTCATACAGAACCTGCAGGGGGCCTGGAGAGGGTGTGTATAGCTTCCAGCCAGTCACAAGCAGCCCTGCACATTCCAGTCTGAGTGCCTCAGCCCGACAGAGCAGACAGAGGAGAGAAGATTAGATCATATAACAGAGATAATACAGCCACTGTGCTAGTAGGAAAGGCTGCAGTAAGCCAGACCACATTTAGAACAGGTATAGGAACTAAAAGGATAGAAGAAATAAGGATGAATGTTTTGTTACAGAGTCTCTTTAATGTACACATACAAGTAGATATTTGGGGGTGGAGGAAATGGCATGAGTATACCTCTGATATTAGATGGTAGTTTTTTTTTTGTTTGTTTTTTATTATGTACAGGTAGGTGTTACATAGCATGCAAAATTACCTGAGATGACTGCAAAATCATCTAATCTTTTACACCTTTCTGTACTGGAAATTGGAATTAAGTAAATAAGAAAGGGAAAGATTCTATAGGGTGAAACAATTGACTAAATATAGAATTTGATCTAAACTTTTTTTTTTTTTTTTGCAACAAGTGTTAAACATTCTGCAAGACTTACATAGGGTTTAATATTAGTAGTCAGCTATTTCTCCGGGATAGGTGAGGGAATTAAGTGGGTGGGTGGTTTAGATCAGGATATAGTGTATAAGGGTTTAACAAGAGGATTACTGCCATATCCCTGAGGAAAACCATATAGCTCGAAACTAGTCAGAAGTATTGCCAGCATGCAATCCAGTTTTTTGATAATACTTTTTCACTTTCTTTTTGGTACTTTTTCAGTTTAAAAGTGCTGGAAAGTTAATTTAAATAGAAGATGAAAAACTGTCTCCTAGGAGAAAACTTGGGAGAAAAAGTTAATTACATATGAGGCAGTGAGTTCTAAAGTTAAAACAGAGTGGCAGAGCACAGGAGAAATGTGATTGGAGACTGGAGGTCACATGACAGTGGGATACCAGGAAGGAGGGTATTGACATACACAGTCATTGGATGGAAACTAGTACATGTACAGGAAGCCAGCAATGTGGATGATGGAAGTGAGGGTGTGCAGCTTAGCATCCGGACATTAGTAAGACCTAAATTTGTAGCCATGAAGATGGGGACTATCAAGCTTGCATCAGGCTGTTAGTTTTGAGTATCAATTCTGATTACCACTGGCCACTATGAACACAGACTGCAAGAGCCACAGCTTGAGACAGACACAGCCCTGCAAGTCAGTCCTTATGTGATGAGTGATGACTTTGGACATACTTGCTGGTTGAAATGGGATATCAGTCAGTGTTAGAGTGCCAGACTGCGTATTTATAAAAGTTGTATATGTTTATTACTATGGAAAAGGGAGGTCGAAAATTGAGTCGGTATGTCCAGGAAAACATTTTGGGGAATGTATATTAAGTATCAAAATATTCCACCTTAGCTGAACTCATTAAATTCCTCACTTTTTTGTTTTAGTTTTACTTTTCCCAACTCCGATCCCAATGGATAGACCCAACAAGTTTTATGGGCTTCATCTGTACCCTCTTGTGTCTGGCTTTAGTTTTGAATAATATTTTGGAAAATTAAACAACCGATTTTCTTTATTAAACCTATTTACTTTATATATGAAAGCCTGACACTAAGTACCTTTGTTTTTGGTAGTGTTGACTATGTTCAGCAATGGGCTTCCAACATCCAGAAAAACTAAAAAAACCACACCCTTCTCCTGTCCTACCATCCATCATCATTCTCTATCATCCCATATAGTTATACACAGCCTATGTCGGGATTGTTCTTAATCCCCCACATCCAACACCACTCACTCTTCGCTCATATCCCCCTCTACCATCTGGTACAGCCATTGTAGTGAAACCTGCTATCTCTAGGTGGACCTGTTAGCCCAATCCAATTTTGAATGGGTGTTAGGTCACTGTAAACCATTCTTGAACCTCCTTTCACATAAACTTCTGAGTCCCCCTCTATAATTTAGTAGAGCTACTGTACCAGTCTTTGGTTGATCACACTATCCCAAGATTTGCTGTTGTTAGTTTAGTGGAGGCAGGACCTTCTTCTCCCTCTGTAGCCTCATCATCGAAAGCCCTAGAAATTTTGTTAATCCAGTTTTTTAGGGACAGAGAATAATTTATCTTCCAGTTTTGATAAAAATCCTTCTCAACAAAAAAAAGGGGGGCTCCATTCTCCCCCACTCCAAACACTGCCACTTCTAGGTCCAAATCTATGACAAAGTTCAGAATGTAATGCTATTTTCTGCCATAATTATTTAATCAAGTGGCAGCCCCACATGTGGGAGAGGGTGTCCTCTGATAAGTTACACTTCCAACAAAAGGGATACAATTATCTATTTATTTCTGCCAGGTGTGAGGGGTTAAAGTACCATCTCAACAGCAGCTTATACTGCATTCATTGTAAATGATTATTTGGGACTGTTCAGATGTTTCGAAAGACTCTCTTTCAGAACACACACAGCTCAATGTGTATCCCTTCTCCCATCCCCTGCAGCCTCGGGGGTGTGGGGGGACACCTAAGATGTCTTATCTAGTAGGTTACACACAAGGGAAAGGGCCCTCATTGGTCTTTGGCATAACAAATCCATTTTTTCAACACTGCTCAGCAACTCGCCGAGTGCTACTTTTGTTTTTTCAAGCTGTTACTCCAGAGCATACAACTCTTTCCTTGTTATCTACCAAGCTAAAATTGCCCATTTCTCTATTACCATTTAAATGAGTTACTTTTAATACTTGGTCTAAAGGTGGCCACACACCATACAATTAAAAGATCCAATTTTTCACCAAGTCGATAATTTTGATCGGTTGTCCCCAAAAATAACGAGAGATTTCCTTTTTTTCGAATGATAAGTCCGATCGAATTTCCAGGTTTTTTTTTTTTTTTTAGATTGGACATGTTGGAAATTTCAGACCAACGTTATGAAAAATTGAATGGTGTGTGATGGATTGTCAATTACTTGATGTACAGTTCCAATAAATTTTTTTATGAGCTTTCAATTATTTTATTCATGATGGGGAAAAATTGAACACAGGTGTGTGGTACATTGGTCATATTTTTGAATTGTTACAATCAGTCAGAAAAAAAGAATTGCTATTCTTGAATTGAACAGATATTTTAAAAAATGGTATGATGTGTCCACCTTTTGAGTTGACTGAGAACCAGGATTTCACCTGAGCAGGTCCAAAATCTGTGGTTTTCTCAATAGATGACCCCTCTTCAGATACCATATAGTTTCAACATATTTTCTATAACTTCATCTCATGCCCAGGGGAGGACTGGCCCAGGGGGACGGGGGGCAATTGCCCCCCGGGCCACCCGAATCTTAAGTAATTAGGGCCGGCCGCTGCTATACGCAGCGGCCGCAGACACACCACAGGTGACAGGTTCGCAGTGGGGATCGCAACCTCGCGCGATATTTCTCGGCAAGTTGAAGTATCCAATCAGAGAAGGGGCTGAGGTTGCCGGCCGTGGTGTGCCCTTGTGCGTGGCCGCGCCTGCGGTGGATGTGAGCGGCACAAGGACACAAATAGCTTAGGTCCTCTCCGGCCCGGTGGGTTGACCCTGTTTGACTCAGCCCCCCGCCTGGAGCCATTGCCGCCCGCAACGTGCTGCTGTGCCTGCGGTGTCATCGGAGTGAGCTGTCTCACTCTTCAGCTTTCTGTGCTGGGGGGGCTGGGGGCCTGGAGTGGCTGGCTGGCTGTCCTGGCTGGAGGAGTCGGACACTCTGGGGGCTGGGAGTCGGAGATGCCACCTATAGCTACTTGCTGCTGTGGAGGAGGAGGAGGTGTAGGACTAAGGAGACAGGAGGATAGAGGAGGTCGGGTCCAGGTTGCCAGAGGAGAAGGTGGTTTTTATAAATTTTGTTTCTGTACTTCTTCTCCCTTCTTGTCACTGACTTACACACACTTTGCTGCCTGCCTGCTACTGCTGTCAAATTCAATTCTTTGCCCAGGCCAGTGCCCTCTGAGTTTTTTTTGTGTGATAATCATCCCCATTCTGACCCTGGCCTGAGGGGAAACGTTTTTTCTTCTTGTGGTGTGATTGGCGGCAGGGGACGGGGGAGGCAGGCAGTTAGGCACTGTTAAACAGGTAGTTGGAGGGGGGGGGTAGGTGTCAGACAAGTAGTTTGTATGGTGGGTGGGCAGGAGTGGGGTTAGGCATTACCAGGTAGGTAGGTTTGTGTGTGTGTGGGGGGGGGGGGGTTGTTTAAAGGAGTTATCAGGCATTTTTTATGAAATAAGTGCTACTTACCCGGGGCTTCCTCCAGCCCCACGCTCCGAGCATGTCCCTCGCCGCAGCTCTGCAGTCAGCCATTCGCTGCCGCTGCCTCCCAGTCCCCGGCGATGGCACCAGTCTGACCTGGATGTCGGCCTGTACTGCGCCTGTGCGAGCAGCACTGTCAATCACCGCCACGTGGACCGGAGTGTACTGCACAGGCGCAGTAGTTCTGCGTCTGCACAGTACGCTCTGGTCCATGTGGCGGTGATTGACAGTGCCGCTCGCACAGGCGCAGTCGGCCTGACGTCATGGCCGGGGGCTGGGAGGCAGCGGCAGCGAACAGCTGACTGCAGAGCTGCGGCAAGGGACATGCTGAAAGCTTGGGGCTGGACGAGCCCTGGGTAAGTAGCACTTATTTTCATAAAAAAACAAAAAAAAGCCTGATAACTCCTTTAAGGTTAGGCATCAGACACAGACAGGTAGATTGTGCGGAGAAATGGGGTTAGGCATCAGGTACATAGTGTGTGTGTGTGTGTGTGTGTGTGTGTGTGTGTGTGTGTGTGTGTGTGTGTGTGTGTGTGTGTGTGTGTGTGTGTGTGTGTCTGGGGCTGTTAGTCATCACAATTTGAAGATTTGCACACAAGAAAGATATGGCTTTGGGCTGGGGATGCCGTGAAACGGGCCTCTAGTTTGTGTTGTCCCCCCAGTCCAAAAGGTCCCAGTCCTCCCCTGCTCATGCCTACACAGATCTTTACTTAATGTACCATTTTATACATCTGAAAGGACTTTACATAGTTTAAATGGATATTTCCTTCTTATAAAAGAGAAGAGCCCTGTATAGAATTCATGCATAAAACACAGATACATAAAATATGCATTTCATGTGTGCTGCAAATGACTTTCTTCCTTTTAGTGTAGTTCTACAACAGCTTTATTAATGGAATCTTTCTCTGAAGCCTTTGTCTCTAGTACATCTTCAGGAAAAGTGAATGAACAAAACACAGCCATGCGCTCAGCTAATGTAATGCTAGACCCCAAGTAATGAATCAGAAGTAGGACCCTTTCAACAGGAGGCATCTATAGGTGCACAATTGAAGGGATAACAAAGAACGCCTGGTTAATCTTATTTAAATCATCACTGTATTTTTATTTAGATTTTTTTTATAACAATAAGGGGATCTCTGCACAAAATTGACTGTTGTGTTCAGCTCAACACTTAACTCCATGCTTTGTTTGAAAGCATCCACATTTTATATATGACAAATGGTAAAGATAATGGTAGCTGGCATACAATCAAGCAACCTTTACAGAGCTTTGTCTTTCCTTCACAATACCAATTTCTCTTGTCAATGCACTAATGTGCCTAATTACGAGTAGATGTTAACTTGGGAATGGAGAAACAAGGAGGAAAGAATGATAACGTGCACCTGTTGAAGGTTTGTGAGAAACAAACTGTCAAGTAAACCTAAAAAAATTTATATGTATATTTCAAAAGATAAATAAAGGAACAAATAAGACAGACTGTGATGATCCGCTCAGCTGGCTGCACAGGCAGACAGCTGTTTGTCCATTCCTCTAGTCTGTGGGCTGCAGGTCTCTGGAGCAGAGACCTGTCTTTCCATTGCAAGTTTCTGGTCTGTTCTCTTGCTGGGGAATTTGCATACATTCGTTATGCAAATCCCCTGCCTGCCTTCTTTGATGACTGGCACTATAAGAGCTTTATGTTTCCCAGAAGGCTTTGCTGGTCATTTCCCTTCCATGGTCTGTTCCTGATGGACACTGCTGGAGTGTCAGCCATTGCTATCTAGTATAGTTAATTCCTGGGGGTTGCTTTAGGCTCCCCTTCTAGCCCAGTCAGGTTGTATTATCTGTATTGCCTGTTCTGTCTTGTCTTGCCTGTTGCCATTGTCCTGCCCCAAAGGTGGTCGACAGGAAATGGTTCTGATCTCTGTTCTTGGAGTATAGCTGGTGCAGCGGTTGCTACCAGCTATCTCTTCTGTTCTGTCTCCTGGGATCAGGCTAGCTACTTTTCGCTAGCGCTGGGGATCCTTCTGTTCTGCTACTCTGTACCTGGATCGCGCTAGCCACTTTTCGCTAGTGCTGTGGATCCTATCTCTCGCTTGTCCCTGTTTTCGTGTGTCTGTCTTGTCCGCTACGCTTGCTGCAGGCTCGGTGAGGTAACCGTTAAGCAAGTGCTCGCGTCCTCTGTTTCATGTTTGTCTGTCGATGGTTAGTTAGGCGTGCTTGTCTCTATTGTGCTTATCACGTGGAGACCGCGCATAACCGCGTGCACTGTTGCGAATGAGTGCGGTGTTCGCGGTTAGCTAGCGTTTATTATTTTCCGTATCTCCTTATTGTATTATTTGCTGTGCCTTTGCTACCTTCGTATTCTATTCTGATCTGCCTTGTGTCACGTCTGGCGATCGCACCTCTCGCGATTACGTTCCTATTTCATATCTGCTGTTGTGTGTGCGCGGTCGCGGAGTGGCGACTGGATTGGCGCACACACATATAACCTGTCTCTTTGCTCAATCTCATTCGCAATCGCCTCTCTTGCGATTGCGTTCTGCGCTTCGTACAATTCCTGTCTGGCACTTGTGGAGGTACAGAGGATTGGTTCCTCTGCTCTCCCCAGCGCCATCTGCCGACAGGAATTTCCCTCTACAGGTGCGTAGCACCTTTTGCTGGGTGCCTGCAAATATACGCTTGTGGAGGATTTCCGCCGTGTCAGCGCATGCGTTGTGCGCTGATCACGGAGAAAGTTCCACAATCATTACACAGACAGATAGATACAGATAAAAGGATAGATTTGATGGCTAGACATAGATGGATAGAAAGATAGATAGATAGCTAGATAGCTAGATAGATAGATAGATAGATAGATAGATAGATAGATAGATAGATCAATAGATAGATAGATAGATCTATAGATAGATAGATAGATAGATAGATAGATAGATAGATAGACAGACAGACAGACAGACAGACAGACAGACAGACAGACAGACAGATAGATAGATAGATAGATAGATAGCAACAGGTAAGAATGCTAGATCTCTTCAGAAGCTTGGAATTCTACCTTAAAGTGAACCTGAAATGAGAAAAGTAAATAATGTATACTTACCTGGGGCTTTCTTCAGCCCCATGAACTCTTGCCATCTTCCCCAGTTGCTCCATTCCTCTCCAGTAGCCCCCGGTAATAGGGCTTCATTCGTGCCAGCCAGGCCACTTTGCGCATGCGCAGCCCGGACGACTGAGCATTCCAGGAAAGTATTTTTTCTTTACTCTTTAAGGTAAAGAAAGAGTACACTTTAAGCAGTAGACCAAGTATATGTAAATAGATGGCTTCCAAAGTATGACGCATACAGAACAAGGCTTTTAATACCCTTTTTTGCAGTTCACCAAGAATAATCTTCTCCAAGATAATCAGAGAAGGTAGCTGGATAAACTTGTGACCTTGCCTTATCCATGTCAACCTTTCTTTTGGTAAACCATGATTTTGATATGTGAAAGCTTAAATTTAGTGAACTGTATTTACCAAAAGGGGCTTCCTGCATGAAATACAGAGGTCCTCAATTAACTGTATAAAGTAGTAACACGGTAATCGTGAGAAGCAATCATGTAGCTTGTACTGTTTGTGTAATTTCATGTCTACTCCGTTCTTATTTTCCATTTTTCATGTTATTCAACTGACTCTTAATTATTTTTCACATTCTAATAAGCACTGCTTTGTGTGTTGAACACTTTTACAATCCATTTAAGCTTTTTATCTCCAGATGTAAAGAACATAATTGTGCCGGCTGTATTGTTTCAGTGGGCAACAGTGCAATAAAACCTTTTTTCAGAAGATTGATTTTCTTCTTTAAGTTCATACAAGTATGCTTTTTGTTCATTTTAATATTATTTATGTTATTACTGGTAAAGCGACATGTAATATATTTTATCTAGTTGCTAATGTGCATAATATTTGCATAGATCTTTTTATTTTTGAATAAAAAATACAATGAAAAATGTAAATAACTATTTATGTCAAACAGATATGAATTCTAGTGTAGTGAATCCATTTTTAAACATACAATGAGGTTAAAGCCATCTGATTAACTATTTATGTATTTATTTATTGGGGGGGGGGGGGGGGGATTTAACTTCTAGGTAGGGGACTAAATTAAACTGCTACTGCAAGTGAAACAGATTTTCTCCTCCACCAATCCACTTGATTTTTATTTATTTTCAGTGACCCACTGAAAAATGAGGGTTGATTCATAGTTTTTGCTAACTGTGGGCTTTAATCAATTCAGTCATTTAATTAAATAAATCATTTAACTTCTTATTTTCTTGCTTCTACTAATGCCTAACATAGTTACTCTATTGTACTTCTGTGCAACTGGATACTGTGATTTTAGGCTCAAATCATACAGTGCAATTGTCATCACAGAGGAGAATCATAGTTGACAGTTACATAGTCACATAGTTACATAGACATAGTCACAGTTGACCTCTGAAGGCTCATAGCTTTTGTTTAAAAATGAGAGGTTGGCACACAGTAGAGCATGAGTGTACATTTATCTCTCAAAGTCTGCCACTTTTTCTCCAAATGACTGCACATTCAGTAGCAAAAATGGCAGCAGTTTTAATAAAAATGGAAGCTTTCATGAAAATACAGTTTTGAATTTTGAAGCATTTTTGACACATTTGGCAGCTCATTTCTAACTAAACATTGATCAGAATTTGCCCTTTAAAGGACAACTGTAGCAAGAGGACCATGGAGGCTGCCAATTTATTCATTTCCTTGTAAGCAATACCAATTGCCTTGCTATCCTGCTGATCCTCTGCCTCTAATACTTTTATCCACAGACCCTGAACAAGCATGCAGTAGATCAGGTGTTTTTGACATTATTGTCAGATCTGACAAGATTAGCTGCATGCTTGTTTCTGGTGTTATTCGGACACTAGTGCAGTCAAATAGATCAGATGGACTGCCAGGCAGGCAACTGGCATTGCTTAAAAGGAAAGAAATATGTCAGCCTCTATATTCTTCTCACTACAGTTTTAAGTCCTTTAAAATTATAATACTGCTTTAAAATAAGTAGAGACCAAAAAGGAAGAAAACAAATGTTTAAATGTGAAAATCAAGTGAACAATTCAAAGAAAAAAATAGAATTTGCAAAAAAAGTAAGAAAAGAAAGGGAAAAAAAAGAGAGAAAGAAAGAAAAAAAGAAAGAAAGAAAGAAAGAAAAGCAGTAACAGAAAGATTTCCAGACTAAAAATGTACTGTACCAAGAGAACATTTAATCAACAGATCAATGGCTACGTGTGCTGGCTTTGAGGTTAAACCTTGTTGAAAACAGCACAAAGCGGTTTAGTTCAGAAAACACAGGTAATCATAGACAAACAAACAAAAGCAAGATAGCTGCGTTAATCAAACAAGTTTTAAAGATTGAAATTTCAAGGAGTACAACCAATCTAGAGCACGAATAAAGAAATCAATGGTGAAAATGAATAGTACAACATCTATCGAGCGGATGACTAATGCTGGTGATGTCACATTTTAGCAATTATGGACTTTGGGATTTAAGAAGAGAATAAAGTACATAATGTTTTGGTAGAATACATTTTTAAGATTTGTTTCTATTTTTTGTGAGTAAAATGAGCTTTACTAATTATATATAGTATTACATATTATATATGTACTAGTCTACCTAAGCCTGTTTAAAAACAGGCTCTAGGTAGTGATTTAACCACATCACCGCCGCAAGCGCATGTCCGCCCTGCTCCCTGGCCTCACCTCTCATCCCAACGGCTTTCTGTACTGCGCACATGCACAGTGCAAAAAGCTTCAGACGGACAGACAGTGAAAGCTAATGACGCAGGGACAGTTAGGTTTTATTGTATAGGATTACAATAACGGGCGCTAGCTCCACAGTCGCTGTCCTCTTTGGAGGCCTTCCTGCCACCCTAGCATCCTCTGCCCAGTCACTGCGGACACACAGCGGTGCTTCCTCCTGCTGCTTCATTCCCATCAGGTGATGCCTTGCTCCAGAGAGAATATGGCCGCCCAACCTACCCGACGACCTTGCCCAAGCCAGGCCTCAGTCATGTGACTTATTCACCAACAGCCCCTCGGTGGATCCACTGGCCAAACATGTGCATAAAGGTGGACAGTGATGGGGACACAGCTACCCTAATATTTTATATATATTGCATTTATGTAATTAATCCATATATGATGGTTGTACTGATGTTTTTAGACAACAAGAATAAATGACTGATGTTATTCAGTGGCTAAATAGTATAATGGTTAAGGTCTCTACCTCTGACATAGGCAACCTAAGATCAAATCTTATCTCCTCCTGTTACAGCACCCATACAGTAAGCCAGCACCCATTTAGCAAGGAGTTCTTAGGCTTTGAGTCTGACGGGAGAAATTCACTATACAAATATTGGAATTATTATTGTTTCTGGGTGTAGCAGAACAGGTATGTTTTATCAGAGGAGCAGAAATGGGTGTGTTCTAGAAGGTGCTAGCATTATGTTACATTGGACGGTTGGATGTAGGTAGAGATAAGTGGGTTTCCTCTTTAGAACAACAACTTTAAAGGGTTCTTATAAGCAAAACTGTAAATAGAAAATCCATACAACATTTGTTTTATAAACTACACATGAAAGACATTCAATGTGAAAATATGCAGCTGTGCAAAAGACATAAAAAAAGAATTACAATACATATTTGCTGACGTTGTAAACCTTTTCTATAAGATATACATTGCTTCCTTTCCTGCATCACCAAGTCTTGGAATGTTGAAACAGCATTAGAATAGATGGTGCTTTATGATAGTCTGTAGGAAATATGTTTCTGAATACTTCACAGAGGCATTTTATGGTTTGATAAATGAGAGTCTTATTATCTGCTTGCACCCAAAAGCAAATATGTAGAACTGTAATATTATACTTGAAAGATAAAGTTAAAGTGGATTCTTGGTGTGCTTATGGAAACTCTGATTGTTCCAAGTGTGTTTATTGATATATTAATTGTGTAACTAAAATGTTTTATTTTCTATCATTGCAACTCCTTAGCACAAGCTGCTTTTTTGAACAATCGTTATCGCCTATAACCAGTATAACAGAGCCACGATGTACAAATGTTAAAACTGACCATAAAGTTGACAAAAGGTGAGTATCATTTACCAAGCAGTTAGGGTCAGGCATTATTTGAGGAGGATTAGTGTTAGGGATAGGATAGGGCATAGGGTATGTGAGATTGAAGTTAATAATTTGGAGGTTAAGAATAAAGTCCGTAAGGACTTCACACTGTGCGGTTAGGATTAAGGTGTGTACACATGTCCAGCTTTTCCGACCAACTTGTCGTCCAACTTATCATTTGAACGACAAGTTGGACGTGTGTACACATAGTTGCTCGATTGATAACAGCTGTTTTGCCTCATCCGCTTGGCGGTTCAATTGGACCAACTGTCGTTCAAATGACTGACAGGTCTGTACATGTGTACAAATGACCAGCAGTCGTTTGACCAACTAGTACACCGGCGTATGCGTGTAGAGGTGCAGAATACCAGGATTTCTATCAACATGATGACACACGTCTTTTTTGTCTGAACATCCAGTCTGTCAGACGACATGTAAATTAGTTTGTTGGATGCTTTGTTGGACTCGTGTATGTGACGTTTACTGATGTATGCCTGACAAGTCGTTCAAACATTTAGGCATCAGGAAATTATTAAGTTGGGGAGTTTGGGATAAGCAACAGGAAGGAGGGGAGGAGGTTTGGGTTAGGCATCCACTTGTCAGGATGGGATTGGAATTAGGCTGTGGGGAATATTAGGGATAGCTAGCAGGAAGGATGCAGAATTGGTATGGGAGGCTAGAGTTGGGCATCAGGGAGAACAAAACATAGTTAGGTATTAGGTAGGAGAAGAGAATCATTGCGGGGTAACTGATCAGTGGGGGTAAAGCACTGAAAAACAAAATCACACAAAAGCACCATCTCAAAGCCAATAATAGAATACATGTAATCATTACAATTTACTGAAATGTTAACTTAGTTTCATTCCATTCCCAAAGAAAAAGGCATGCTAGTTGTACATACTCAAAAACTAGATGACTTAGGGAACAGCGGAGCTCTTGCTGCTACTGGGTATGTGAGAAAATATCACTGTGAGCCTTATATATATTTCAAGATGTAGCAGGGGGTTAATTCTTGCCCACCAAGTGGAAGCTTCATTTCAGTCAGTGAGTGGGGAAACCAATGGTGATTTTCTGCATAAGCAATTGACAATGGCAAAGGAAATCACAGAGCATGATCCCCCATGCCATACCATTAGTGCACAAACTTCCTTTGTATACAATGTTCTTGGTAATATAGTATGTACCTATTAACAAATTAAGATAAATGCCCTGCTACTTCACATAGGAGGTTTCCTCCAGTAAATTCTTAAGATGTCTGGTGGGGTATCAAATGTTGGACTCATTTTGAAATAAGATTTTCATGACCTTATCTACATTTCTAAATGGATAGCTACCCAACATTTGCTCTGCTTCCAATGCTAGAAGGTTCAATCTCCAAAATAAAAACAGCACTCTATATCATTGCTTTACAGCAGCTAGGACTGTCTATTATATTTCATAAAATGGAAACCCTCAGAACCGCCTTCATTACCAATGTGGTCTGTAGTCAATTTGGAGATCATAATTGAATCTGACAGTAGTAGAATGGAAACTTCTGCAGTGATTTCAGATTGGTTTGGCTTTGATTAGTTTTGATATCAGAGTGTACTGATTTAACAAAAAATAAATAAATAAAAATATACAGTAACCATATACGACAGATTGTGATCTTGCTAAGTAGCATGTGATCTGATCAGGTGTCTGCAGCAGTTAAATATAAAAGAGTGAATTTTCTTAATGGTAAGCCTTTGTAAAATTGTCATTATAACCCTAATAATAATAATAATAAAATAATAATAATAATAATAATTAATACAAAAGCTAGTAAACAGCAGATGAATTTCCCCAAGTCCTGTTTTCATTTTAATTGAAAAGTGCATGTGTTGTAATGAAAAATATTGAGAGAGGATAAGGATAATTTATTCATAACAGAAAATGTCACATTTCATCTACAAGACTCACAGTAAATGCAAACTTTTCACAGTCAAAATAATATGCCACATTGTTTATTTTCCCCTTAAAAAACTAATTAGAATAGCAAGCAACAAAAATAATCAATAAAAATATTCTATACAAAATGTAGAAGTGGACTTGGCATACAAATAAGCTTAAGAAGTAAAGAATAACCTCTGGGGTGCCTATTAGTATGTATAGGCAATAGTAAAAATAAGCATTCCGGCACAGTAAGACCACTGTGTGAATGAGTGAGAATTATAGTGGAGTGCAGTCAGGCTCCTAACAATTTATTGAACAGATGGCATACTTTGCATCTATTTGTCGCACAGTACATAAAAATATGGTGAAAAGCACACTATGGAATTGAAGCAGTTTCAGCTGGCCTGCAATTGGACATGAATAAATACCATTTCAAATGACATAATAAACAATTTTGACTTATTTGGGTTATAGATCCTTCCTATGCTCAGAACATTAACACAAAGAAATCTTTGAATAAAGAAACTGATATACTGTATTTAAAGGAGGTACACGAGACACACCTTTTATTCATTTTTTTTAACGTTTAGGAACAAGTGGTAAATTATTAGAAAATTGCGGTTTGTAAGCTGGTTTCCTTAGCATCATTTTGTCTACTATGTGCATTTAAGATTTTGGTATATTTGTAAGCTCTGAGCTCCCTTACAGTCTTACTTTCAATTATGGAATTATTTTATGGTGAGATGAGCATATTTAAGAATAGGTCGATAATGACCTTTTGTCTTCCCACATTTAACTTTACATAACTTAAATATACGTATGCAGAAAATGCATCACTAGTAGTAGTAGTTGTAATAGTAGTAGTAGTAGTAGTAGTAGTAGTAGTATTTATATAGTGCCAACATGTACCCCAAAGTACATAGTCATATTACTAACTGTCCATTGGAGGAGCTCACAAACTAATTAAAAATGGATCTGCCGATTGTAAAACACATATGCATGTCAACTGATAAAATACACTTTTCTCAGAGTAAAATACACTATAAATTACTTTTTTTCCCTATGCACTGTCACTCATACTAGGTGATTAAAAATTTAAATTTTGGACTAGTCTATCGCCTCATGGGCAATTCTCCAGGTATTATTTATATTCAAAAAGCAATCACTGCATTTGCTCAGTCACAGTTGTGTGCAAGCGAGTTGTATGGATCCTTTCAAGAAGGACTTTTTGTAAAGAATAAAAGAAATACTGAGATCTGCCAGAATTACTACTACCTTCTGTAAGTGACAGTGACACAGGAAAAAAGCAATTTATAGTACATCTTATTTCAAGAGAAATGTATGTCAAATATTTATTAGTCTGTATTTTGATGCTACCATACCTTGCTGTGGTTTGGATGACAAAGCAGGTCATATGGCATCTACAGCATTGTTTTTAAATTGTGATGCTTTATCTGTTAAGCTTCCCTTAGAAGTGATACTTACATTTGCCAATGGTGTGCTAACAGCTCTTTGAGCTGCCCTGTCTGCAAAAACATTTCAAAATTACAGTCTACTGAAACAGTAAGTAATTGCACTGTTACAGAATACTTATTTGAATATATGGCAATTCAACTCTAAAAAGTTAGTGTGCATTGTGATTTGTCCAAAATTTCCATGGTCATACTAGTCTACTGAAAAAAAAAATCCAATCCAAGGTTTTCTACATAAGGTCACACATCAATTGTTTGTTTGTTTCCTGATTACATTTTTAGCTTCAGTGACAAACATAAAGTACTATTTCAATGTCAATTGGCTCCTCAGAATATGTTATCTGAACTACTGAAGTTTTCTAAATTGTGTCAAATTTGCTATGTATTGAAGCAAACACTTATACTTACATGTACCGATGCCAAAGCTTGAGTAAAAATAATCACATATTTTACTGAAATGAGGGAAGCTTTTGTATCCTAATGAGGCTTCACTCGCTGTCCTTTGATCCCCCATTGCTGAGTGTGGACCCTTCCAAAGATTACTGACAAGGGCTTGTCGGTAATCAGATCAGGGCGGCGCTCCTCTCCAAGCATGACCATGGCTGTGCTGTGCCTGCACAGGTATGGCCATGCCTTTCCAGTAAGAGGGAGTCACTCGAGCACAGGTGGCTCTGTGCTAATACACAGGCACTGCCATGCACAGGCCAGAAGAAGAGCACGGCCCCGGTCAGCTGGAGTGTTCGTGAGTGGCAACAGGGTACCAGGAGATGCTGTAGGAAGCCTCATAAAGATCCAGGGGCTTCCCTCTGCTTAGATAAGTATGTGTTTCTAAGCACGAGTTCAGGTTATCTTTAAGTTATAATACCGGGAAAGCAACAAAAATGCTACTTTTTGATCCTAAGTTTGTAGACGTTTCTTGTGAAGTAAGTCTCCTAAAACTGCTAGTGAATCCTTGACTTGTTTCTCACAATACTGGAATTAATGGAATGAACTTCTGCTTGTACCTGTGGGAAACTGTGGATGACAGTTTTCATACATAACTGGCTCCTTGCACATGTGACTTGTAAACTGTAGAGATGGGAATTATCACATTTCTTTAATCCACCCGAAGGCTGCATAATCACAAAGACAAATAAAGCTATTATGCTTTCTGGGTGATTACTCCAAAAAAGGAAAAATATATTTGGGAATAAAGCTTTAAAAGAGTCACACTTTCAGTATGACTTTGTGAGAGGTACAGACGCCAACCATTGCAGTGACATTAAATTGATTGGAGGGCTTGAAAAATATTAAGAGGTCAGTGGATGACTGAGTTCAACAATGCCCTGTAAAAACGGAAATATCTTCTTTTTAATAGAAAGTGTCTTAAAGTTAACGAGCAGGACATAAATCTTCGAGGGAGAGATCACATTTTCATATGATGAAACCACGCAGATATTTTTGTACCTGTTTTTTTTTAAAACACCACACACTTTTGTATGCCAAAAAGTTTGTATTTTCCTACAATAATATTAATATTAAAGGGATACTGTAGGGGGGGTCAGGGGAAATTAGTTGAAGTTACCCAGGGCTTCTAATGGTCCCCCGCAGACATCCTGTGCCCGCGCAGCCACTCACCGATGCTCCGGCCCCACCTCCGGTTCACTTCTGGAATTTCAGACTTTAAGGTCTGAAAACCACTGTGCCTGCTTTGCCGTGTCCTCGCTTCCCCTGATGTCACCAAGAGCACACAGCGCATGCACAGACCATACTGGACCTGCGCAGTACACTCCTAGTGACATCAGCGGGAGCGAGGACACAGCAACGCAGGCGCAGTGGTTTTCAGACTTTAAAGTCTGAAATTCCAGAAGTGAACCGGAGGCGGGGTCAGAGCATTGGGGAGTGGCTGCGTGAACAGGATGTCTGCGGGGGACCATTAGAAGCCCCGGGTAACTTCAACTAATTTTCCCCTGACCCCCCTACAGTGTCCCTTTAAAAATAGAGGTAATGTGCATTGTGTGGAACATGCTACAGGCTGCCAGGTCTTTTTTTTTTTTTTTGCTGCATTTGAACATTTCCATTATATGTGAGAAGCTTATTTACATAAATTTTACATTATAATGGGATTTCACATTGCAAGAAACCACATGCAATGTAAGCAAGTGTAAACCACCCCTAAGCATCCTTTTTACGAGAGAAGTAAAGACAATGCCAGGGCCCCGAAACCAGCTGCTGGGCTCCCCAGGTCTCTCCTCCCAACTTTATTTTTGTTTCCAGCCCCCCCAATCCCCCCCCCCCCCGCAAAGTTTTTGGCAGTATATCGCTTCCATTTGTCCATGCATTCCCAACTTCATCCATGGTGCCGCACTTTCCTTCATTTTTACATAATAACACACCACTGAGAAGATGCAGGAACACATAGACTAATGGAGGATTGCATCAGCCAGGATAAGAAAGTCCTTGCACCACCAAAAAATCTGGAAAGCCCCTGGGGATCAAAATAAAGTTGGGATGAGCCCTGGGGGGGCCAGCAGCATGTGGAGGTCCTGGGGCAATTGCCCAGTTTGCCCCAATGGAAGTGCTGGCCCTTGTTGCCTGACTGACAACTATGTATAGTATGCAGATTGGATGTCAGAGTACATAGTTATTTGGGTTGAAAGAACACATATGTCCATTGAATACAACCAGAAAATAAAGTACAGCACCAGCTTGCTTATTCACATATTCCTGTTGATCCAGAGGAAGGAAAAAAAATATTACAAGACATGGTCCAATTATCCCCAGAAGGGACAAAAATTCCTTCACAACTCCAGATGGCAAATACCTGGAACAACACCACTGGGAATTACCTAGTAATTATAGCCATGTATGTATTTCAATGCAAGGAAAGCATCTACGTCCCCTTAATGTCAGACACTATGATGTGCAGATTTGCTCAGGGTACACATGTTAAAGCAGCAATAATACTTTGTTTTCATCCAGAAAGTGGAAGAAACATCCCTAGCCTTTATGGGAGCCATGCTATTTCCCATTGTCCTAAGAATGGGCAAGCATTGTATATTGTCTTCTGCGCTCCATAATATAATGCTCTAATCTAAACACAAGCCATCATTGGATCTACTATAGGTTATTAGTAAAACCAGGTCAAATGACTTCCTGGAGATGAAAACTAATATAGCCACCTTTAGACGGTTCTCTTGCAAATGATACAACACACTGCAGCATAAAGAGGTTGAAATATAGAGCCGGCCTGCTCTGTACATAAAGTATAATGCATAAAGTTGATGTGTTTGGGATTATTAAGAAAATGCACTCCTGAGATAGATTGATTTAAGCTGGGTTGCTGATTAGGTCTAGTAGCTATTCTCTAAAATCTCTGAGGGAATATATTGAAAAGAAGTTAAAATGCATTATTTATTTCACATGGAGAGTGTACAGAATGCATAATTAGCCAGATAAATAACAAATGAGATTTAATACAATGAGGTACTCTAAAGGGATGTTTTGCCCCTCATGGATCAAGTTGACAAACACGAGAAGGAAAAAGGTTCATATACAGTTCCTGATCGACACAGTTAATTAAACAATATAACAAATTACACATTTATTTTAATAGAACAGCATGTAAATAGGAGAGAGCTGAAAGCGCAGACCTGCTGTATATTTCCTATGTGCAGTCTCTGCAGTTTAAAGCAATAATGTGGAGAAATGTTATTATCTGTCTTAAATCTGTAACCTCTTCTAAAACTAAACACAGAGGAAGATTTAAATGTGCAGGGAAATACATTTAACAAATTTACAAAACAGGATGAGATAATTATTATGTTACGCTGCTAAAAAGGCAAATGTAAAGCTGGACAAGTTAAATGCTGCTCAGTGTCGTTGACGTTTTTGTTGTTTTTCTTTATTTGTTTGTTTTTTTACTTAAACATTGTTGTTTCATTTTGCTTATTTTTTTTTTTTTTTGGGGGGGGGGGGGGGCTTTGTTGGTAGTATACTTTTATGACCTCTCTCTGATGACATCTCTTGTGATTCTCCTAGCCTCATATAAAAGCATGGAACTTGAACAGTGTGTTGGGGAGTGGGATAAGTGTTTTTATGGTACATTGAAGCAAAATTCTTCTCTTACTTGAAAACAAAAAGTAGTAATGTTTTTGTCAGTGTTACTGAAGTTACTTTGTAATTTAGTGTTATTAAAGGACTACCGTATATACTCGCAAGCAAGCCGACCCGCATGTAAGCCGACCCCCCCACTTTTACCCCAAAAAACAGGAAAAAATTATTGACCCTCATGTAAGCCGGGGGTAGGAAACGCTGGCCGCGTGATCCCCCCAGTATGTCCCAGTATAGCTAGTATAGTGCCCAGTATAGGTAGGTAGTGCTCAGTATAGCAAGTAAAATGCCCCAGTATAGCTAGTATAGTGCTCAGTATAGCTAGTATAGTGCTCAGTATAGCTAGTATAGTGCTCAGTATAGCTAGTATAGTGCTCATTATAGCTAGTGAAGTGCCCCAGTTTAGCTAGTATAGTGCTCAGTATAGGTAGTGTAGTGCTCAGTATAGCTAGTAAAATGCCCCAGTATAGCTAGTATAGTGCTCAGTATAGCTAGTATAGTGCTCAGTATAGCTAGTATAGTGCTCAGTATAGCTAGTATAGTGCTCAGTATAGCTAGTGAAGTGTCCCAGTTTAGCTAGTATAGTGCTCAGTATAGTGCCCCATTATAGCTAGTATAGTGCCCCCAGTATAGCTAGTATAGTGCCCCCAGTATAGCTAGTATAGTGCCCCCAGTATAGCTAGTATAGTGCCCCCAGTATAGCTAGTATAGTGCTCAGTATAGTGCCCCATTATAGCTAGTATAGTGCCCCATTATAGCTAGTATAGTGCCCCCAGTATAGCTAGTATAGTGCCCCCAGTATAGCTAGTATAGTGCCCCCAGTATAGCTAGTATAGTGCTCAGTATAGTGCCCCATTATAGCTAGTACAGTGCCCCATTATAGCTAGCATAGTGCCCCAGTGTGGGTGGGTAGGTGCTGTCCCTCCCCGCTCCCCCCGCGGCCGCCGCTGCTATTACCTTAGGCGGCGCCGCTTCCTCTATCCCCGTCCTCCTCCGGTAAGTTCGGTAACTCATTCACAGCAGCGCGCCTCTCGCTGCTGTGATGATGAGGAAACCATAGAGAGCGGCTTCCTGTAGCGCGATGCCGTTACTATGGGAACCGCTCTCTATGGTTTCCTGCGTCATCACAGCAGCGGGGGGCGCGCTGCTGTGAATGAGTTACCGGAGGAGGACGGGGATAGAGGCAGCGGCGCCGCCTAAGGTAATAGCAGCGGTGGCCGCGGGGGGAGCGGGGAGGGACAGCACCTATCCACCCACCCACCCACCCATGACTCGCAAGCAAGCCGACCCCCCAACTTTTGGCCCACTTTTGGGGGGTCAAAAATTCGGCTTGCTTGCGAGTATATACGGTATATCTTTCCATTTAAATCTGTAGCCAGGTATAAGTGTCTACATTTTCCCAGAAACTCAAATATCACATTTTTTTCCCATCTTCAAAACAATACATTAGTGTAATACTGAAGTACAGACTGCAAACATAGCATCTATGTCTGGTGGCAACATATACACTGGGATCGATGGTCATCTAGCTATGCTGCTGGGGTAGTTATTTGAATAAATCACAAACATTAATTAATTCTGTGTACACCTTATTGCATTGTCATTTATTGAATAGGGAACACTGATTGCTTCCCCATAGGCATGGAGCCCACACTCCACCCTGCAGTATGAACTACCAAAATGCTGCATATACACTTGACACAGACTAATTCCATCATTATGTCTACATTTGTAATAATTTACCAAACACACATATATAATTATTAGCATAATTATAGAGCATGAACCACACCCCCTTGAGAAAGCTGGCAGTGACCACTGAAACATGTTGGGTACTTACTAGGGATGATCGATGGGATGCAAATTGTTCTGAAAATATGCACATTTTTATGCAAATGTATGTAGTTTGAAAACAGACCAATCATTTAAAACCAGTTTTAAATTGATTGGTCCATTTTCAAGCTGCATATATTCGCATAAAAATTTGCATACATTTGCATCAACTTGGAACACTTTGCATATCTATGATCATCCCTAGTATTCACCCACGTGGCTCTGCTACTAGCATTCTGGTGACCAATGCCTGACTGCCTGCCATCACTCATCCGGCTCACCCTCTTTGCTTGCGCATGGCTGATGCTATTTGACTGCTTTGAGCAGGAGACAGGACCTATGCATGGACATTTCTCTGTCTGCTACGACCAGCATGCATCTGGGCTTCAACTACTCAGGTCTTCCTTCCTGACATTACATAATGAGCTATCACTTCTCAGTGGCTCATGTACTATAACCAGCCTACTTTTCTGTGGTGAAAATCGCTGGCTGACCAGGCAGATTTTGGTGGCAAATCAGGATTGGACTGGTGTCTTAGGAGCTTGATGCATACAGCACATAGTGCATCATTATTGCTGTCTGCTGAGGTTGAGGTTGCAGCCCATGCTTTCTACACCTGGCCCTTTGCTGCAGGAATGGTTCTGTTTGCATAACCCTGTTAGCTGAACTGCTTAATGGCTGGATGCGCCCTGCTTATTTGAACTGCATTAACAGTCTTATGCATGTTGCTACCTTGAACTTGAAATGCCCTTCTACCTGATCCTCTTGCTGAATAAGCCTTGCCCTGCTTATTTGAATTGCTATAACAGTCTTATGCATGTTGGCACTTTCTACTTACATTACCTTGCTACCTGGTCCTCTTGCTTGCATTAGTATGCTACCTGATCCTCTTGCTTGCATTAGTGTGCTACCTGGTCGTCTTGCTTGCATAACCCTGCTAGCTGAACTGCTCTATGGCTGGATTGACCTGCTGATTTGTACTGCTTTGACAGTCCTATGCATATTACCAACCGGATAATCAGAGATGATTGCTTTACTTTATGCATCTGACTGCAACAACTGGTGAATGCACCTTTTGTCCTCAGGAGGATTATAGCTGGGGCAACTTAGCCTTTTTTAGGTCCTTACAACAGAGCATTTGAGAGATATTTCAGTGGCTGGATGGTCGTATGTATGTGTGGGTGAGATGTTGCAACGTTGCCAAAGATCGCACATATATATATATATATATATATATATATATATATATATATATATATATATATATATATATATATATATATATATATATTTATGAGATGACTAATAAAGAATTGTGATAATTTACTAAATGTATTTATGGATAATTGGAGCACACACTCTCAACCTTTCTACTCTAAAAATGTTAAATCATATTATAATTATTATTATTGATTCATAAAGCACCAACATATTCCGTGGGGCTGTACAAAGTAAGAAGCAAACATGTAGTACATAATAATACAGACAATGGTGTGCACCAATATACAAAATACAGAGTTGGTAACAAAATACTGAATTGGTAATTACAGTGACAAAACTAATACGATGAATAAAATGTATAACAAATTCTAAGACACAAAAGGGTGAGAGAGCCCTGCCCTTGAGAGCTTACAATCTAAAGAAAGTTCAGGGGGAGCAAGAGGCGGGTTAGTATACAATATTCATACCTAGAGGCAGTGTGTTTATATATAGGAATCAGACCAATTTATCTGCAGTCTGATCCTTTCTACAAAGGATTGCTTTTTTCCTTTAAACAGAGTAAATGATTTGCTTTGGAGAGTGAGAACCAAATAAAGCAGGCTTTTCATTGTAATTACAAGTTGAGAAATGCAATCATTGAGACAAATGAATCTGATCACTTGGTAGGCATGTTTCAGGCAGTATTCCACCGTTACTTTTGTTAATATACTAATGAGCCATTGTAAGGCTGGAGCCAACCTGGCATTAGCAGTTACAGTAAATTTACTGCAAGAACACTGCTGTTTGTAATTATCTCTTCATTACACAATCAGCCTGATTTAGAGAATCTCCGCTATGATTTGCTCAGCAAATTAAGCAATATAATTACACCTCACTTAAAATCAAGAAATTTAAGTGCTGTTTTCAATTGACTAAAAGTATCTCAGCAATACCATAATACAGTTTATAGAAGGTAAACAAGGAACCAATGTCAAAGTGCAATTGTCTCCTTTCTGGATCATTTACTAATAAGGCTGGAGAAGTGGAAAACTTCCTTTATCGTGACAATAATTCCATTTAGCAAAACTATCATTTGCAGTCTGGATATCCAGCCTGAAAACAGAAGTTTACCAGTCTCACGGCAACATTCATTGTTACCTCGACAACAATGGCTATAGTGGTTTAATAATGGAAGCCACTCCAACTATTGGCAGGCAGCTCCGCTAGTAATGAGAGTAATGACTGCTGTCCAGTGTTCAAATTACTTAAAGTATACCTCTTAGAAGAGAGCTACGGAGGCTGCCGTGTTGATTTACTTGATATAAATGTTGGTTTCCCAGCTGTAATGTTGATCATCCGACGGTAAAGTTTTCTCTTTCACTCTCTTGGAACAAGGGACCAGATCAGGAAAGTCATAATATTTGTTCGGTACTGTTGTTCTAGTTATGTTATTTAGAAAGAATCGTAATGGAGGATAAGCATTTCAGCCTGTTCTTAGAAGCAGGTTCAGTTGATGAGTAGTGATGAGCGAAAATGCAGATTTTCTTTTCGCATTCATTTTCACAAAAATAATGTGTGATTCGGCTTTCGAGTGAAAAGGGCAACAGCAAAAATCATTTAGTAATTAGTTTGTGATTTTTTTGCTTTTTTTGCAAATTTCTGCATTAAAATAATTGATTTTCGTGTTTTGTTGCAACATTTTTCGCAAGCTTTCGTATTGGAAAGAAACATTTGTTTTCTTTGACCATATTGCAAAATACAATGTATTTTTACAAACATTTTCTCAAAATCGAAAATAGCATTTGCAATGCAAAAATGAATTTGCAAGTAACACTGATGATGAGATTTCATAGCTCTTTACTGATGAGTATACTTTAAATTCCTTATGTACAGTATTCTTAGATGATGAACAGACAGCAGATAGACTTACTAAGACTTACTAAGGTTTGCCCCTGATGAGTCATTGATGACGAAACCAGTAGGGCGGGGCCTCGGTCGTGGTGCGAGAGACGCAGAGAGTACCAGCAGTGGCTATTAGGACATCCGAGGATTTTACATGCACATTTGTTCTTATGAAATGTGAGTGCACTCTGTATTTATTTTAACTCTGATTAAATGTTATTACGCTATGGCCACCTTTGATTTGAGTTTTTAAAGGAACAAGAAGCCGGATATAGTTGTGAACATCTTTGCAAGTGTGTTTGCTGGTTCCCTGTGATCAGCCAAGTTATCTGGTGGACGGATGATATAACCTTTCCTTATATATGGGGGAAAGTCACAGCACAGTGTGTTGAAGGTAATTAACGGTGGTGCACAGTGTGGAGTGGAATCACGGTGTGATCTGAGTATAAAACGTGATTACGCTATGTCTTCTTTTCTCTCTTTACTCGTGAGTATCTGAACTGCTGACAACTGGAAGGCCAGGAGGGAAAGGAGTATCACATGCGATTATTGCTGATTGTCACAAATCAGCCATAAGTTCTGGTGAGCATATTTTATTGCTTATACTAAAAGCTGGAGGAAGAGCAACATCTGGAGTTTTGAGACTGGACTATCGCTTTGATGCAGCTAGTGCAGTGATTCTGATTACTGTGACTGTTCATATATGTTAATAATTGACGAGTTATAACATATAGAGACACTGTTGAATGTTGAGCGCGACATTATTATTCGATAATAAAGGTTTAGGGATGGTTTGAAATGCCAATTTCCGTGGAAAATCCGCTTTTCGCCATTGCCGATTACCGCTACCGATTCCATGTTCTGCTACCGAAATACGCATTCCGGTGCAGATTTTTGCAGAAATTTCCGCTGACTTTAACATCGATTTTCTCAAAGTGGAGGTGTGCGCACATCAGCGAGTCCTGGGGCTGCCGCCGCGTCCACGCCTATCGGCGTGACACGGTTGGCAAGTAGTTAGCCTCTAAAGTCGGCAGCATATTGCATATCGGTAATGCAGATTTTCCACATTTTACATTACACTCAATGGCCACTGACTTCAGCGGGTAATAGCAAAGCCCCTATAGGTGCTAGAAACTCCAAATTGTAAGAGTATGTTAAGCAGAAGAGTGGGAACAAGAAGAAAAACATCTTTTAAAAAGACCTTGTAGTTTTTAAGAAAATCAATGTTAAATTTGGTGGAAATTTCTGTGATTTCCGCAAAAATCCACCTACCGCACTTGTATTTCCAAATTCTGATGTGGAAATGCAATTTTGGATTGAAAATGCGGAAATTGCATTTTTGCGGAATCCGAACGAGCATCCCTACTAAGGGTCGAGAACAGAACAGCAGAACAGTTTTTTCTTCAGTCAAAATGGAATTAAGATATGAAAGTAAAGAAAAATGAAAGAAAGTTGAAACACCCATTTTAGCTAAACTAGTTTTTAAGGAACACCAAGTTGCAAATATTCCCAATCACAAATCCATGTAACACCAGGAAGTATATTCACTAGACTGTGGTAAGCAGAATTGAGTACACACACACACACACGTTAATAGAGGTTACAGCATGCTATGAAAATATTGGGCGTAATGCATATGTAGATCATGCATAACAGGTGCAAACTAACTGGCACAAATGTTAAGTTCCCGTTCTTGCATTAATTCTAATTCAATACCATAAATTAGTACCAAATGGTAAGTAGCTACAAGTGGTAATGCTTTACACATCTAAATACTGTGTGTAATAGGGCTAATGCCAATGTGTTTTAGATATATATATATATGTATGTATATATATATATATATATATATATATATATATATATATATATACATATATATATATATATATACATATATATATATATATAATATATATATATATATATATATATATATATATATATATATATATATATATATATATATATATATATATATATACTGTATTATATCTATACACAAGCATACACACTCACACCTACACATACTATACACAGGCCACAGGTGGATACTGATGAAGCCAATTCCAGTTAGCTCAAGACAATTTTTTGTCAGCCCCACGTGGGTGATTTTATAATATGCTGAGGATTGCTGAAATGTCAGTGAATGAGTATTTGTGCTTCGAACTGTTGCTGGCATGCACCTATAGCATGTTTAATAAAACAAACCAGGAAAGGTTTGATAGACTGAATAGAAAAAGTTCCCACTTCGAGTGAATTTTCAGGGCAGCACTCAGGCAACCACTAATCTATTAATCTGTGATCACCATGTTCTGATATAAAGCAGGCTATTAAACAAAGGGAGTTAGAGGGAAACTCCAACATGAGCCCCATGGTAATGTAATGAACTGCTATCATAATACTTGCTTCCTGAATCAGGTTTTGGTTATATTAAAAAGGGAGAGCTGTGGAGCACCACTGGGAGAAGAACAACCATCGTCTTCACAGTAATACAAAACCTACAGTACTTAAAGAGACACTGAAGCGAAAAAAAAATATGATATAATGAATTGGTTGTGTACTATGAATAATTACTAGAAGTTTAGCAGCAAAGAAAATATTCTCATATTTTTATTTTCAGGTATATAGTGTTTTTTCTAACATTGCATCATTCTATAATATGTGCAGATTACACAACACTCAGCATTCAAAATGATTCTTTCAGAGCAGTCTATGAACTAATGACCTCTCCTCTGGCAGAGAAAAAGTAAATAGTTCAATAACACTTGAGATAATAAAAGTCAGAAGTCAGCCCTCTCCACGACTTTGAAAGTTGCAGAGCTTAATTGCTTTTTTTGCATAGAGATAACAACTGGAGTTTCTTAACTCTTCCTGTACTGGAAACAATTAGACTGATGTATCTGATCTTAATGTTTTATTTCTTAGCTGTACTACACATACAAATCATAATATCATACATTTTTTTTTCGCTTCAGTGTCTCTTTAACCACCCAGATCAGTTGTTCAGTTGAATGTTGTAGCAGGTTTACCATACATCAGTTTAAGCTCATCTAATTCAAGCTCACCTCTGGCTTTTAATTTATAAGATATTTATACTTGTTCATTTCTGCTTGGAACTCTCTTACTGTAATTGTAGACTGTCACCCATAATAAATGCTGTCAGTTCAAGGTGATAGTAGGTTTACTTCTCCACATTTGACAGTCACGCAAAATAAAATAAGACATCTCATTTTTCTCGCTGTATTTTCTGTAATGTAATATAAATTGAAAAATAAAGAGCCCGGTGGCGAAACCAAGATCTACCTCTAATTTACTGACCCGGCCTACGGCTCTTTGACCCTTTATGCAGTTCTTTAGAGCTAGCTTTTTTACTGTAAGCTTGAAATTGAAGCAATAAACACTGAAGACAGTACTATGTTATAGTTGTCCTTCATTCAAATGCCATAAGCAATATTTACAAAAAAGAAAAAAAGATAATGTATACTGTGTTCTGGATTGCCTTATAATGAAGTATATTAGGAAGCACTGATGTAAGATAAAAGTATTGCATTTTGATCATCTTTAGACCCTTCATAATTGCCAAATCTATCAAATGCTGGATATTTTTAAACTTTGAAAATCTCCTCAGCGTAGTCCACACAATAGTGTACTCATATGGAAGTTACATATTCAGTTCCCAGTGAAATAGGATTACAACTTTTTCAATAACATCATATATATAAAAAAGTGCATACGTATAAACTATTTAACTGTATATAAAAAATGAGCAAAATAAATTCTGAGTTTAATGTACTCCTTCACACAAAAACACAACGTCTTTGCCAGCTACAAGCTAGAAATGTTTGCAGCTGTTTTTAATGATCATTGAACAATGTTATATTAAAACAATAACAATTCCCCAGCATAATTCCATAAATGGATATTCAAGAAATATAGAAATCAGTGCTTGCACAGGATTGAGTACATGCCATATAACATAGTTGGATGTGCTACTGAATAGGCATAATCAAATATCCTCTAATGGGAAACCAACGTTTTTGTTACGTTTAACAATAAACTGCAAGTAATATAGAGCAATAACCAACAATATACAGGTAAGTAAAAGAACAATGTGTATTACTTAATTGAATGATCAACAATCTTCCAGAGCACAACAGTGTGAGAGAAAAAAGGTAAATAAAAGGTAAAGTGCATGAACACAAAAAAAAAGGTAGGCACCACTCAATCACGTCAGATAGTCCAGCATTAAAAATACGCATTTCAATCTTGTCACACTCTTATGGCTATCATCCACAGTGCAATTGCTTCAACCTTTACTATGTATAGGACAGCCGCCACCACACCCGGTGTGAGACTCACAGTCCTCTTAGACCTCCAATAGGTCTAATGATATATTGGGGCCATTTAAGGGTCGTCCCCACCTCTCTGTCTTCCTCTATGCTTCCTTAGCACATAAAGGGTTATCTTCTACTAATTTAACTCAAAGTAAGTCCTCAGGGGGTTAATCCTGCAACCAATCCCATAGGAATATTTGGCACCTAAGCACACACTTAAAATTAACGTTTATTGTCTATTCTAAAATTAAGGGCAACGAAAATATACAGCACAACTTGGACTTAAAAGAAGTGAGGTAATCACAGCCCTCTGTGCAAGCTGCAGGTTGCCCATATAAGAAAACTAGCCGCAGTTTGTAACAGATAGTTATAGTTCCACTTAGTCAGGTAGGGATGAAAAAAATCAATCAGAGCCTATATGCAAGAATATATGGTATATAGTGATGAGGGTTAAAACTTGCAGTGATGTACAGGTGCAGTTGCTAAATATCAAACTGTACTACATTTACCAATTAAGACTAGAAGACTCAGGCTATAGTGGTGAAACAGCACAGCAGACATAGCACATCCTCACTAATTGTAGTAGTAGACAGAGAGTAAAGGAAAGTGCATATGGATTCTCACTCTACGCTAACACAGACGAAAAAAAACATGTTTCAGCCGTAATGGTCTTAATCAGGGGTGAATTATTCATAGTGTCAAAAAGGTAGAATCAAAATAAATCAAAACCCCATCCCAAACAAAAGTGACGTCAACTAACAGCAAAAGCCCATGTCAGAGCTGAACGCTGGTAAGACTGATGAAATGGCAGTGGGTCAAGGTGGAAACTTCCAAAGTGGGTGTAAGAGGAAGTGTCAGAGGGAGTATACTGGACTGATTGCAATACTTTTCCCATTAATCCCGGAATTCCAAGTCACAAACACCAAACTCAGGAAGGATCTGCCACTCCGGCCCCTCTTATTCCCCTCTACGATCACAGATCATAACCTGATTCAATTGCCCCTGGCAACCCCTGTGTACATGTATAAACAAAAAAAGAAATAGGGCATAGGGCAGGCCTGCTGATCCATATATATGTCACTATATTAGTCAGCAAGGTGGATGGTAATATATAACCTATGCCACATATGATGGATCAACAGCGCAAAACCCTTAAAGATCCAACGTATACTGTATATGCATGCAAAAAATATGCAGATCATTCTTGGTCAGGAAAGATGCACCATTTAGCCTTTTTCATGGGCTAAAGAGCTGAAACCCCGATGTTGGGAATCCCTGTTTTTATATGCTAGTAAGCAAGAAGTGTGTGAGATTAACCTTGGAGCGTGTATGGTTAAACTTTTAGCGCAGTCTGCACTACGCTGTATACTCTTCCTCTCCTTACCTCCCTGCACATAATTGTCCACCCCATCACCCACAAGTGACGTAGTCAGAAGTGAGAGGGAGAATTGGAGTGAACCACTCGCTGACACAGAGTCAGCTGATCGGGACTGATAGGATACACTGCTGACAATGCTGAGGGGCAAGTGGCCAAAGGAGACTGTTAATTTATACCTTTGAACATCTTTCACAACAAGGACTCTCCTGTCTGAGAGAGGTGGTGTATTAAAAAATAATAATAATCTTACTGTCTTTACCGAATTTTCAACTCTGGGATGTGGGTAGCTATCGACCACAGTTTTTAATATAACAAGTGTATGTTTAAAGTAATTGTTAAGTGATTAAAAATAAGTTATTTACTCACCTATAGAGACTTCCCAGTCCTTTCACAGTCTAGGCGTCACAGTGCTGTCATCCCTGGTGCAGGTACTTTGGGGACCCTTGATACTCGGATATCCTAGCTCTTTTTTCACTATTCGAGCTCGAATACCGAGCTCGAATAGTATTAGCTATCCGGGCTGTGCTATCCGAGCGCACTCGGATAGCAATCAGCTATCCGGAGATATCCTAGCTATCCGAGTTTGGATAGCGTCATCCGCTCAGATAGCGTCACGTCACCTGGAGTCCTCACAAGAGAATCAGAGGGCTCCCAGCCCTCTGACTGCAGCCAATCACAGAGGGGGAGCCTGGCCAAGCCCCCCTCTATAAATAGCGGGAGCCATGTTGCCTCACTCGTCCTGCTTGCGACTTACTGACTGACTGTACTGAGAGATTGCTCCAGTGCTTTTTGTCTGTGCAAGTGCATTTATTGTTCAATACACCTAGCGTTTTTACACTCCAACACTTGATATTCAACTGTATTGCTTTGTATTGTAGATAGATTGTATTTTAGGCAGTTTAGTTTGTGTGATTAGGGACTAGGGAGGGAGACTGTCACTGGTGCTGCTGCAGCTGCAGCTAGGCCCTGTGCCTAGGCATGGCAGCCTGCCCTGCTCTGTGCTCTAGTCTCTAGTTACCTGTGCTCTCACCTGTCCTACTCTACTGTACTACTTCTGTGTTAGATAGATTATTGTACTATTTTGTAGTTAGCAGGCCCAGCTTTACTGCTATACCTGTCCTGTATCTGCTCTCTGTAATCTAGTCACACCTGTTCTATTGTTTAGCTAGATTCTTCTATCGTTTAGTTAGTACTGTAGTACTGCAGTCAGTGCTAGTAGTTGTTAGAGTAGTAGTACTACTGTGTTAGCTTTCTACAGAACTGCTGTGCTGTGAGCAGTGCCAGTGTGACAGTTAGTGTGCACTAGTGTCTTCTCCTCTGCTGTCTGACTGGCACTTGGCACATCCGGCATGCTCCTGGCACACGTTACACCTGCTGCTGCTGCATTGCCCTGCTCCTGCTGCCTGTGCAGCTCCCACCGCCAGGGTGCCACAGGCCACTGATACCACCTATATGTAACCCAAAACACAATTGCTGCGTAATTTTTTTGGAGGTGTCTGGGGTGAAAACTGTCATGTCCCAGTTGTGCAGTTGGACTTTGGACACAATGTGGGCTGCACGACTGCTGTCTGGAACCTAGGTCTGATGTTAATTTACAGCTATTTGTTTGGGGCGGGGGGGGATTTTAAGTCCCCACATCATCAATTAGTGTTCCCCTTTACAAAATAATGATGCTACATGCCTCATATACCCTAAAAAACGTTTTTAAAGCAATTTAAAGGTCACTTCCGGTTTTTCTATCCGGATATCCGAATTTGCCCGGATAGCCCGGATACTGTGGTCGGATATCCGATTTGCATTCCGATCGGAAAATTTTGAACTCGGATATCCGACCCGGATCGGATCTGGATTTTGAAAAGGGGTATCCGAGCATCACTGGCACTCGTGTCCCACTTCTGAAGACAGGCGGCTCCATACTGCGCATGCATGAGCAGTACAAAGCCGGCCATCTTTGGAAGCACTTGAGGACATGATGAGTGCTTCTGAAGCCTTTAGAGGACTTGCAGAGGTTGTGAGTTTGAACTGGAGACAGTGCTTTAATGACGGCACCATGAGAGGACTTGGAAGGCTCTATAGAAACCAGAGCCTTCACGCTCTATAGGCAAGTATATAATATTTTTTAGAAGTGCTTCACATTTGCTTTAAGTGTATTTTATGTTGAAGTGACTACATTGTCAGATGATCGGGTCATACTATATTAATGTCCCTTGATTGTTACACAATATACAATAAATTACTTCCAATAGCTATGTGCAAGAAATGTATATATGTTTTGCTCCAATAAATGTCTTAGCTATAAATTTCCTGCATATAGTGCATTTTTTGCTTCACTGACTTCCAACTTAAAATTCAATATAGACAAATAAAACTGTGGGTCAAAATCAATCATTTCAATCTTTCTTCTTAATTCATCCCCTCTTCATTTGAAGACGCACTGTCATTTTTGTATTAACACAGAATAAGACCATTTTTCTTTTAATGACTGTAAACTAATTGTGTTAATTGATTCTGAAACTAGGTGCTCAGAGAGAAAAAATCCTTGCACATTGACAAAAACTCCCAGAATCTTGTGTGACATGAATCACAGTACAATGGTGCATTATAATAACCTCTACAGAATGGAGATTTGCTATATTTAGTCAGTGGTATTTCCAATTTGCCATGGGTAATGATATTTGGCAAGTTACTGAAGGGGGTTGTCAAAAAAAAAAAAAAGAAATATTAATGAGAAGTGAAATTAAGTTCTTGCCTTTAAAGTTGCTTGTTTTCAAAAAGTGCATAATAGACTGTACAGAATTTTAGCAGTGTTATTTAAACATGATGCAATTGATTTTACTTCAAGGCTCCTTGCAAGGGCTAAATTCAGCGTGTGTGTGAAATTAATTAGATGGCTTACATGAGATACAAGCCATTTTATCATAGATTTTCTAGTCAATATAATTGTTTCATTTCTAGGACAAGTATAGTACTAAATGGGTTTTCCTTTAATTCAAAAGCAGAGTGAATGGAGGACAAAGCTCGGACAGTAACAAAACAAGAATCGGTGCGGTTACTTTCAAACTTGGTGAGAAATAATGGTAGGCACTAGGAGAAATTGTGTGGAGGGCAGCTGTGATATCAATAATTTCTTTATGAGTTACAAAGTTTCTGTTTTATGTTTTTTCTCAGCCAGCCTCTGATATTGAACAAGTTTATAGTGATTAATGCCCTGTGAAACAATACAAGGTACAGGCAGGAATATACAAGTTTATAGTCTCAGAGTTTCAATGGTCATTAACAAGCTTGAGCAATGTTCTGTCCCACAGGTTGGTGTCAAATTTGTCTAGTGCGGAACTAAAACACAAGATCTCATTGTGATATTGTGGAGCTGCTGATCTGAATTACACATTTTAGTGAATAACTAGACAATGTATGCACTGTTTTATTAAGCAGTAGTTTCTAGCAGTTTGGCTTAATTTATTCTTTTCACTTTCTTCTCAGCAAGATATTTTACTACTCAGTGTCAGATTTCTTAATAGACTTATTGACAAATGCTTACATTTATCCATACTGGGCCTCTTGCATAGATGCGATACAGTTGGAGATATGCCCATGTTTCAAGGGGATTCCTCGTATCTGTGTTAAAGGGAACCTGAAGTGACATGGAGGCTGCCATATTTATTTCCTCTTAAACAATACAAGTTGCCTCAGTCTGGCAATCCTACTGATCTTCTGCATCTAACACATTTAGACCATAGACCCTAAATAAGGATACAGATCAGGTGTTTCTGACAACAATCTGACAAGATTAGCTGCATGCTGGTTTTGGGTGTGGGAATCAAACACTACAGCAGCCAAACATCAGCAGGACTGGAAGGCAACTGATTTTGTTTAAAAGGAAATAAACATGGCAGCCTCTATATACCTCTCACTTCAGGTTGCCTTTAAATCTAGTGATGATACTTTCCCTGCAAGCATTATTGTAGATATGTCAAGATCCGAGACATGCAGAGTTGCATCTTCCTCATATATTCCACTTAGCCCTTTTGTGCTCATTGTGCCACCCATCCATTACTTTCTTTGCCACCCTTTAACTAGGCAGGTTGTCCAATTTGTCAGTTGGGGCTAGTGTTGGGCGAACATCTAGATGTTCGGGTTCGGGCCGAACAGGCCGAACATGGCCGCGATGTTCGGGTGTTCGACCCGAACTCCGAACATAATGGAAGTCAATGGGGACCCGAACTTTTGTGCTTTGTAAAGCCTCCTTACATGCTACATACCCCAAATTTACAGGGTATGTGCACCTTGGGAGTGGGTACAAGAGGGAAAAAAATTTAGCAAAAAGAGCTTATAGTTTTTGAGAAAATTGATTGTAAAGTTTCAAAGGAAAAATTGTCTTTTAAATGCTGAAAATGTCATGTTTCTTTGCACAGGTAACATGGTTTTTACCGCCAGGCAGTCATAAATGTAATAAAGAGAAGAGGTTCCATAAACAGGGACCGGTAACGCTAACCCAGCAGCAGCAGCAGCACACGTGATGGAACAGGAGGAGGCGCAGGAGGAGAAGGCCACGCTTTTTGAGACACAACAACCCAGGCCTTGCATGAGGACAAGAAGCGTGCGGATAGCATGCTTTTTACCGCCATGCAGTCATAAATGTAATAAAGATAAGAGGTTCAATAAACAGGGACCGGTAACGCTAACCCAGCAGCAGCAGCAGCACACGTGATGGAACAGGAGGAGGCGCAGGAGGAGAAGGCCACGCTTTTTGAGACACAACAACCCAGGCCTTGCATGAGGACAAGAAGCGTGCGGATATAGCAGCAATGCTTTTTGCCGCCATGCAGTCATAAATGTAATAAAGAGAAGAGGCTCAATAAACAGGGACCGGTAACGCTAACCCAGCAGCAGCAGCAGCACAGAGCACACGTGACGGAACAGGAGGAGGCGCAGGAGGAGAAGGCCACGCTTTGAGACACAACAACCCAGGCCTTGCATGAGGACAAGAAGCGTGCAGATAGCATGCTTTTTACCGCCATGCAGTCATAAATGTAATAAAGATAAGAGGTTCAATAAACAGGGACCGGTAACGCTAACCCAGCAGCAGCAGCAGCAGCACAGAGCACACATGATGGAACAGGAGGAGGCGCAGGAGGAGAAGGCTACGCTTTGAGACACAACAACCCAGGCCTTGCATGAGGACAAGAAGCGTGCGGATATAGCAATGCTTTTTGCCGCCATGCAGTCATAAATGTAATACAGATGAGAGGTTCAATAAACAGGGACCGGTAACGCTAACCCAGCAGCAGCAGCAGCACAGAGCACACGTGATGGAACAGGAGGAGGCGCAGGAGGAGAAGGCCACGCTTTTTGAGACGCAACCCAGGCCTTGCATGAGGACAAAAAGCGTGCGGATATAGCAATGCTTTTTGCCGCCATGCAGTCATAAATGTAATACAGATGAGAGGTTCAATAAACAGGGACCGGTAACGCTAACCCAGCAGCAGCAGCAGCACAGAGCACACGTGATGGAACAGGAGGAGGCGCAGGAGGAGAAGGCCACGCTTTTTGAGACGCAACCCAGGCCTTGCATGAGGACAAAAAGCGTGCGGATATAGCAATGCTTTTTGCCGCCATGCAGTCATAAATGTAATACAGATGAGAGGTTCCATAAACAGGGACCGGAAACGCTAACCCAGCAGCAGCAGCACACGTGATGGAACAGGAGCAGGCGCAGGAGGAGAAGGCCATGCTTTTTGAGACACAACAACCCAGGCCTTGCATGAGGACAAAAAGCGTGCGGATATAGCAGCAATGCTTTTTGCCGCCATGCAGTCATAAATGTAATACAGATGAGAGGTTCAATAAACAGGGACCGGAAACGCTAAACCATCCCAGATGTTCATTGGTCATGTTACTTGGTTGGGGTCCTGGAGTGTTGCGTAGTCATTTCCAATCCAGGATTGATTCATTTTAATTTGAGTCAGACGGTCTGCATTTTCTGTGGAGAGGCGGATACGTGAACCTTGCAGGCAACGGCATTCTTCAAGCTTCGGGTTATTTTGCTGACCACGTGCTCATGCAACTCAGGCACTGCAGAGCGCGCAAAGTGGTAGCGGCTGGGAACCACGTAACGTGGGATGGCCACTGACATCATGCCCTTGAAGCTGTTTGTCTCCACCACTCGATATGGCAGCATTTCGCAGGCCAGAAGCTTGGCTATGCTGGCTCTTACTGCCACGGCCCGGGGGTCATTTGCTGGCAATTTCCTCTTGCGCTCAAACATCTCCGAGACAGACAACTGAACCGTAGGGCTGCACAACGAAGGGCTGTTGGTTGTTGTGTTTGATGAACACTGGGAGACCTCAAGAGCACTACTCCGGAAAGTGACAGTGTCAGCGTCATCTGATTTTTTGGAATGTTTTGAACCACGCAATGGCTGGGCTACTGCTGCTGCTGAGGCGGGTCTGGTGGTGAGTCTGGTGAACCCAAGGGAGGCAGTGTTGCTGGTGGTACCCTGTCCTGCCGCGTTTGCCCACAGAGTGGGATGTTTGGATAGCATGTGGCGGCTCATGCTGGTGGTGGAGAGGTTGTTAATACTTTTCCCCCTGCTCAGGCGGGTCTTGCACACCTTGCAAATCGCCATGGTAACATCCTCAGTGCAGTCTTCAAAGAAAGCCCAGAATTTGGAGCACCTGCCTTGCTGGCGATTTCTGTTTGCGCCTCTTTTGCCTCTCACTTGAACTTCCACGCTTGTGGTGCCTGAAATTGCGCGCCGCCTACCTTGTGGCACAAGGCGAACTCGTGCAGCAGTGGGTTCTTCAACAGACTCATCTGTGCTGCTGCTACGACGGCGATGTTCTCGTTCACAAACAAAATCTGGGTCTATGTCCACATTGTCCATACCCTCCTCTTCCATCTCCTCAAACTCGTCATATGTCATTGTGGGGGGCCGCCGCCGTGGAGTACAGCTCCCCAGCACAACCGTCAGGGGAAACACCTCTTCCCTTGCCCCTCCCTCTTTCACCGGATTTCTTCCTCATTTCACTTATCCTTACAGTACACGCTGACTGGCAGCAGTACAGTGGCAGTACAGAAATGCTATACAGTGGTGGGTGAGCGGTGTACCACTATTGCCAGCAGCGACACAGAGCACAATGCTATACAGTGGCGGGTGAGCGGTGTACTACTGTTCCCAGCAGACAAAGAGTGGCAGTAAACACAATGCTATATAGTGTGGCTGAGCCGTGTACACAGAGTGGCAGTAAACACAATGCTATATAGTCTGCTATATAGTCACCCCGAACGGGGTGATGTTCTGCAGCACCCGAACAGTGGCGAACACTGTTCGCCCAACACTACTGGGAACGCAGATTTTAGTACCTAAACACACGATACAACATGTTTTCCGGGGTCGGACTCTGAGGCACATACAGATGGTCCCGATCATCATCCTCATCATACAACTCTTCTCCTGAGTCTGACCCACCCACCACCTCTGCCACCCCAACATCCCCAGACACAGTCACAGACCCCTCATCGTCCTCAACATTAACTTGGGATGCTGGCCTGAGCCCGACCTCCTCCTCCACATCAGGCCCCATCATCCCCTCAATGGCAGCCCTCATTAATCGCTCTGGCGCCGGACCGATGGACACAACGTTCTCCTCCGGGGAGGGCTGCTGCTGACCACTGGCTGCTGGGGTGGATGTTATAGCTTGCGTGGGGCGTTGGCTGTTGCTGTTGTTGGGAGTGCTGCTCACAGCGGAGGTCTCTGAGGAACTCATGGTGAGCTCATATAGTGGTTGACGGTGAGTGGAGTATTACTGATCCCAGCAATATACACACTGACTGGCAGAGTACGCAATGCTATATAGTCTGGCTGAGCCGTGTACACAGAGTGGCAGTGAACAATGCTATATAGTCTGGCTGAGCGGTGTACACAGAGTGGCAGTACACACAATGCTATATAGTCTGGCTGAGCCATGTACACAGAGTGGCAGTAAACAATGGTATATAGTCTGGCTGAGCGGTGTACACAGAGTGTCAGTAAACAATGGTATATAGTCTGGCTGAGCGGTGTACACAGAGTGTCAGTAAACAATGGTATATAGTCTGGCTGAGCGGTGTACACAGAGTGTCAGTAAACAATGGTATATAGTCTGGCTGAGCGGTGTACACCGAGTGTCAGTAAACAATGGTATATAGTCTGGCTGAGCGGTGTACACAGAGTGTCAGTAAACAATGGTATATAGTCTGGCTGAGCGGTGTACACAGAGTGTCAGTAAACAATGGTATATAGTCTGGCTGAGCGGTGTACACAGAGTGTCAGTAAACAATGGTATATAGTCTGGCTGAGCGGTGTACACAGAGTGTCAGTAAACAATGGTATATAGTCTGGCTGAGCGGTGTACACAGAGTGTCAGTAAACAATGGTATATAGTCTGGCTGAGCGGTGTACACCGAGTGTCAGTAAACAATGGTATATAGTCTGGCTGAGCGGTGTACACAGAGTGTCAGTAAACAATGGTATATAGTCTGGCTGAGCGGTGTACACAGAGTGTCAGTAAACAATGGTATATAGTCTGGCTGAGCGGTGTACACAGAGTGTCAGTAAACAATGGTATATAGTCTGGCTGAGCGGTGTACACAGAGTGTCAGTAAACAATGGTATATAGTCTGGCTGAGCGGTGTACACAGAGTGTCAGTAAACAATGGTATATAGTCTGGCTGAGCGGTGTACACAGAGTGGCAGTACACACAATGCTATATAGTCTGGCTGAGCGGTGTACACAGAGTGGCAGTACACACAATGCTATAGAGTCTGGCTGAGCGGTGTACACAGAGTGGCAGTACACACAATGCTATGTAGTCTGGCTGAGCGGTGTACACAGAGTGGCAGTAAACACAATGCTATATATAGCGTGGCTGAGCGAGGTGCACAGTGGCAGTACACACAATGCTATATAGTCAGGCTGAGCCGTGTACACAGAGTGGCAGTACACACAATGCTATATAGTGTGGCTGAGCGAGCGGTGTACTACTATTCCCAGCAGACACAGAACAGTAAACACAATGCTATATAGTGTGGGTGAGCGAGCGGTGTACCACTATTCCCAGCAGACACAGAACAGTAAACAGAATGCTATATAGTGTGGCTGAACGAGCGGTGTACCACTATTCCCAGCAGACACAGAACAGTAAACAGAATGCTATATAGTGTGGCTGAGCGAGCGGTGTACCACTATTCCCAGCAGACACAGAACAGTGAACAGAATGCTATATAGTGTGGCTGAGCGAGCGGTGTACTACTATTCCCAGCAGACACAGAACAGTAAACAGAATGCTATATAGTGTGGCTGAGCGAGGTACACAGAGTGGCAGTAAACAGAATGCTATATAGTGTGGCTGAGCGAGCGGTGTACTACTGTTCCCAGCAGCGACACACAATGACTGGGGGGGACCCTGGCTAGCGTGGCTGGAGAGCGAACTACCCTGCCTGCCTACCCAAAGCTAAACCCACAGAGAAATGGCGGAGATATGACGTGGTTCGGGTATTTATTTACCCGAACCACGTGACCGTTCGGCCAATCAGAGCGCGTTCGGGCCCGAACCACGTGACCCGTTCGGCCAATCACAGCGCTAGCCGAACGTTCGGGGAACGTTCGGCCATGCGCTCTTAGTTCGGCCATGTGGCCGAACGGTTTGGCCGAGCACCGTCAGGTGTTCGGCCGAACTCGAACATCACCCGAACAGGGTGATGTTCTGCAGAACCCGAACAGTGGCGAACACTGTTCGCCCATCACTAGTTGGGGCATACCTTGGTTATTCATTTGGATAATTAGATCTATATTGATCTATTTATTTGCAAATAATTTAAGACAAACTATGTTTGGATAGCTTGCAAAAACAAAACAAACAAACAAAAAAACTTAATTTGCACTCAGTGTAGATATATAGTATATGGAGGGGTGGACAATTTTGAGTTGTCTGAGGAAAAAGTAAATGTACAAAAAAAAAATCAAAATAATCAATGAATAAAACATTTTTTTTCTAGTTCTATTGATCACATACATTGAAAATGAAAAATATTGGAATCATGTTCTAAAACGTCTATATGAAAAAATCTGTGTATAAAATTGATCAAAAATATCCTATCCTATAAAACCCCTGGGTCTCTGCATCCCCTCCTGTATGTGTGTCTGTGCTTTTGCGCTACTGCGCATGCGTGGCGCACTTGCAGCAGTTGGAGCAGGAGGAGGACGGACCAGGGAGGGTGGGCGTATGCGCATGCGGTGTGCGTGGCTAATGAGGAAGATAGACGGTGCAGGGGATCGCGTCTATTTTTAAATGGGCCTTAGGCCTAGTATCGGAATAAAAGAAAACTATGCAACAGGTTAGGATACCATTGCTTTTTATTTTTATTTTAAACTTGACTATGCTTAACTTCCCTGTACCATAGATGAATGGGCTCAGAATTAGATTAATAGAGGACACAGGCACATTTATCTAGTCTCTGCTTTACTGTAATATTTCTGCAACAACTACACATCATTAAAGAGGAACTTTCACTGAATGCCATTTAATGATTTTACTATATTCATTTATCCAGTTCTCGAGGTCCTCACACATTTTTGGTACAGCTCAAATTAATTGATGGGACTGAAGCAGGAAAGGCGCGGTTCATCAGGCAGAACACAATTCTTCACTTTTCAGTCCATCCTGAACAGTGACAGGGATATGGCCCTTGAGGAAGGGAACTTAACACCTGTGATTTATGCAAGATGTAGTCAATGTTCGGCCATTGTAAACATTTTCCTTACCCTGATTTGTATTCTTGAATTTTCCAAGGTGGTGACATCTTTACTGCCGGCAAGGTGCAATCACTGCAGAATGTGTCTGTTGTGCATTCTAAAATTAGAAGAAACACCTAGACTCCCAGAGTGCACTATAGGGCGATATAGCTAAAAAGCCTATGCTAATCATAACTGGGATGGTGGGTTACATACTATTATACAACAACATATAGATGTAGGAAGTGTTTCTGAAGCTAAAATCAGTATAAATAACACAGCACTGGGTATCCTTAATAGTCTATTACATTCTACTCTTGATTTTTCTGGTGCCTCTTCAAGTAACAAGTAGAGATGGCCTGAATTTTTGGTTTGCGAACCGGGTTCGCGAAAACACCGCAAAAGTTCGGTTTGAACTTTGAAAACTAGAAAAATGTATGCTGACCACAAAAGTGATGGAAAAGATGTTTCAAGGGGTCTAACACCTAGAGGCTGGCATGGCGGAGTGGGATACACGAGTCCCGGGGAAAAATCTGGATTGGACGCAAAGCAGCATTTTAAGGGAAGAAATCACATTGAATGCTAAATTGCAGGCCTAAAGTGCTTTAAAACATCGTGCATGTGTATACATCAATCAGGGAGTGTAATTATAGTACTGCTTCACACTGACACACCAAACTCACTGTGTAATGCACCGCAAACAGCTGTTTGTGTAGTGATGGCCGTGCTGGACTGGTGCGCTCCATGGCGAGATTGCTCTTCCTCACTCAGTGATGTCAGGTAATGTCTGACTGCCTTATCAACTTTCAATGGTTCTTTCTCTACCATTGTTAAAGCTTACGTCTATTTTTTTTTAAATACTTGTTTTGCTTGCTGTTCAGTACCTGCATCGAGAATCTTTTATGGAGGGCAAGTCTGCCATTGCGAGTGACCACTGGTAATGGCCAGGGACTCCTGGTCCGCTTCCAGTCCAGAGTGGGAGCCTAAGAAACGGCTACCACCACCACACATCCAAGGAAGGCAGCAGGCACGCTGTGGGCAAAGGAGCAGAAACAGCTACCACACACATTCAAGGAAGGCAGCAGGCACGGCACACACATTCCGAGGTAGTGACCAAAAATAACTATACAGGAGGACTTTCGAGGCCCTGCTGTATACGAGATGAATCAACTTTAAATCCTTAAACAAGAATCTGTTATGGAGATGTCTCCTGTAATCCAGGGCTAAAGGTATCTGTGCTAAGTGGAGGAAATTGTTTTTACATAGAAAGTTGAATGTTGACTATACTTTAATATACATCATTATGCATTGGGATCTTCACCCTGAGATATACCAGTCTGCATGGTCCATGATATGGGGGACTCTGGAAGAGAGGAACGGCAAATCTTCCTCCTTTTCCTCAAAGCCCTTGTCCATATCACGAACAAGGGGCTCATCCTCACCTCCAGTGCCCAGGAGGAAGGTGAGGGTAACTGCCCCAAGCCTGTGAGTAAAGGCCAAAATGGCAAGTAATGTATTCATGACCAAAGATTGCTAGTGCAATCTTTACCGACCTTCAGCATCTGAACATGACCTATCACGACTGATCGCAATGCTATTTTCAGATCCTCTGACTGCTAAAAGCCGCTTGGTCATGCGTCAATGGAAGTCCCTTCTCCTCCTCCATAGCCACAGAACACATTGCTAGCCTGGAGGCTAGGGATGTGTATTCCCAAAATGTCACCTAAGGGATCATTTCTTGATTCCCTGAGGTGTGAGAATTATCACATGTGTACCTAGCATAAGAATATTTCTTAGTTTTGTATTATATTTATTTAGTTCTTCCACATGTGTATAACTGTTCAACAAAAAGGAAGAAAGAAAATATGAAAAGTATTATACAGTATATTGCATGAATGCTACAAGGGATTTGCCAGCATTAAACAACAATACCCATCTGAAAAGTTTATTCTTAATGTAATTGCTAGAAATTACCAATCGGATTATTAAGGAAGAGAATGTATCTGATGAATGGTAATTATTCTTTTTTTGAGGGTTGATTTACAAATCAGTTTCCACCTCTATATTAGCTGTAGGAATAATCTATGTAAGATTTAAGCACCAGCAGCTGTGCACTGTGCTCTTAACATTATAACAATTCCACCTCTGCTAGCAAGGGTTTCTAAGCAATGACTTAATTACACACTATCTTACTTCCATGGCATTTCATGATTTACCTCCACAGTAGAGAAGCCAGTGTAGATAGTTATTATGCTCTGGCAATCACAGACAGACCAGCAAGACAAGGTGAATAGCGTCATAAATTGTTCAGAGGTTTCTGGGGATAGTCAGAGTGGTTGAGACTTGCTGTAGTAAAATTAAATTGTACAAGTCATAAATGGCTGTGCTATTTATAAAGGGTGATTTCTTTTTCTTCCATACCATGCAGCTATTTCCTGTTACGTTTCAGCTAAATGTTTAACTCAAAACTCTTGCTAGCTTATCAGTGTCAAGACCAAGACAACATTTGTTAATACAAACCATAGTAAAGATGAATTGGAATGCCCCCCCAACAGTCAATGTTATTTTAATAGGTTGTAACATTATATTACATTTCCAGCTGTCCTAACAATGTTTGACAATGACAACTCTAGAGTTCATGTTCACTAGACACTCAAACCTTTACCATAAATGTTATTATAACAAGACCAACTCCGTTGCCCTTAGCAACTACTCAGCGGAGGCGAGCCATCACAAATTCTGCATTGAATGTGAACAAATATGAAGGTTTTTATTTGTTTATGAATTTATTTATGTAAGTTTTGCTTTAAAATGATATTGCTATTGATCCATGATGACTGGTGGTGGGGTGAATTCAGCAGTTCACAATAAACCCAGTATCAGCTAGCATATTGTATCATAATAAGGTCTCTGAAATCCCGATATTAATGTGCTTTTAAATCTAAAGTTGGGGTTTTTTTTTGAGGCGATTAAAAAGCACCATAGGAGATCTCAACAAATTATGTGTGTCCCACTTTTATATACTTGATGATAATAATAATAAGGGACTGTCTTGGCTCCACAAATATGCTATTCACAAGCGATACAGTCCACCATTTGAATATGTCTTGATGACCTTGCAATATAATGTCCTGGCATCTGGCAACCCCATGTACCACATGGGCGAGGTGTGTGTGGGGGGGGGGGGCAGTGCACACTATGACAGGGCCAGCAGATAGAAGGAAGTGGTTAAACCTTACTTCTTGCTAATGGGGGCATCACTGATGCTGCCACCAATGTCATTAACAGCAATATGTCAGGCTATAGCAACATTAAGCAATTTGATTGAAATCAATTAAAAACCATGGCATTTATGATTAAGCTCATGATCAAAATACTTATCAGATATTGTGTTATCAGATATTGATGGTACATGGCTGTTCTTTACCTGATTTAAATGCCAGGGGTGGTATGCATGTGACATTTACATCTATATATATAATAGAGTAAGTGCCTCAACCTTCAAGCAAGAAGAAGAAGTAGCGCCCTACCCCCAGGGCCGGTCCAAGCAAGATGAAGGGGCTGGTCCAAGCAAGAAGAAGAAGTAGTGTCATATCAAACCAAGGGCAAAGAGGGATAATTTGCATATTCAGTAGCAGTGCATTGTGGGTAACCACAAATGTTCACTTATAGCTGAATTATTGCAGATTTGCTTCTGTTTTAAGAAGGAAAATTACACCAAGCTTTGCTTTTTTTAGTAGGAGGGCTTTTTGGTCTCTTTTATCCTCCTATACATTCTTAATAGTTTGGGTCACCCTGAGCTGCTTGGTTACTCTGTTGTACTGGTCCAAGCCCTATCTCATACAGCCATATCAATCCCTGCTATGTACTGATGAGGACCAAACATCTGAAATAGGCTGTCACATGTGGGTTTGATATGACTGTGTGAAACTTAAAGCTATAGGCTTGCTTGACTTACCAAGGGTGAAATGGAATAATTTGCATATTTAGTAGCGGTGCATTGTGGGTAATCACAAATGTTCACTTATAGCTGAATTATTGCAGATTTTCTTCTGTTTTAATAAGGCAAAGAAGACACTAAGCTTTGCTATTTTTAGTAGGAGGTCTTTTTGGTCCCTTTTATCCACCTATACATTCCGAGTGGTTTGGGTCACCCTGAGCTGCTTGGTTACTCTGTTGTACTGGTCCAAGCCCTATCTCATACAGCCATATCAATCCTTGCCATGTAGAGATGAGAACCAAAAGTCTGAAACAGGCTGTCACATGTGGGTTTGATATGGCTATGTAAAATGTAAAGCTATAGGCTTGCTATACACTAGTGGTTCTGGATGCTTGCTTGGCTTACTAAGGGTGAAAAGGAATTATTTGCATATTTAGTAGCAGTGCATTGTGGGTAACCACAAATGTTCACTTATAGCTGATTTATTGCCTATTTCCTTCTGTTTTAGGAAGGGAAATTACACCAAGATTTGCTTTTTTTAGTAGGAGGTCTTTTTGGTCCCTTTTATCCCCCTATACATTCCGAGTGGTTTGGGTCACCCTGAGCTGCTTGGTTACTCTGTTGTACTGGTCCAAGCCCTATCTCATACAGCCGTATCAATCCCTGCCATGTGCCGATGAGGACCAAAAGTCTGAAACAGGTTGTCTACATGTGGGGTAGCTATGACTGTGTAAAATTTAAAGCTATATGCTTGCTATACACCAGTGGCTCTGGATGCTTGCTTAGCTTACCAAGGGGGAAAAGGGGTAATTTGCATATTTAGTAGCAGTGCATTGTGGGTAACCACAAATGTTCACTTATAGCTGAATTATTGCAGATTTCCTTCTGTTTTAAAAAGGCAAATTACACCAATACAGTGTGCGGCATTGCAGGAAGTGACGACAGTGGAACGCACGATGGAATACGGAAGAGGTGAGTCATCCCCGCCCGCTGCCTATTACTAATAGTGGCGGCTGCTACTGTGCTTAAGCAGGAGGGGGAACGCACATGTTGTACCCAGGTGAGGGGGGGTCCTGCTGAGCTTAAGCTGGAGGTAGAGCACACATGGGGGACCCAGTTGAGGGGGGGTCCAACCCCCCTCCCCGCCGCTGTGCCCAATACCCCCTTCCTGCCCTCTACCCTCTTATGCGGCGTATGCTACGCCGCGGGTTGGCTAGTAGCATTATATTGCATCAGGAAATACAAAGCTAGCCACTCCAGCACTAAATCAAGGTTTCTGCTGAAGTCTTGTCAAATATCTCCTGTTTAAAGATAAAAGACACTAACTGGAAGATAACGATTACCTTGTATAGTGTATGTCTAGCACAAAATAAAAATAGACACTTGGTAATGTACACCAATGATCTTTGTTAATGTACACTCAATTGCTTGATAAAGGGCCTGAACTGTTGTGCCGATTTGCTGCTCTGCAGCCGCTCATTAAAAATGCATTACTGCTCTAATGCAGCTCACTTAATGCACTGATATTAATGCACTAATAAGGACCAAATGAGCTGCATATAATAATAGCCTTTAAAAGCTAATAAACATCTCTTCTATAGGTGTCTGTGCTTCTATAAAAATAAGAGAAAATCATATTAAAGCATTATTTATTAGAAAAATTGTGAAGTTCACTGAAATACATTTAAAGAACATATTCTCTCTACTATGCAATCAAAACTAAATTGAGGTGTCTCTAAATTCTTGCATTCTACTTCTCACTGCTTTCAAAAAAACAAACAAAAACAAAGTCATCCAGTTATTCTTACACTTATCACCTTAGTAGTTGTGTTTCCATAGGCCCAACCTCTTCTGTGTTGTGTGTGGCCTCATTGATCAACAGTAACTTGCCAGAGACAGAAAGTGCTGAAATGCAACTAAGCCTCAAAGGTAAAGTTGATATTGAAACCCCAAAGCACCCCAGCTTTTGGGGCCCTAGAGAGATCTGAAGGTCATCTAAAAAAAATAGACAGACCTTGAGATTCTGTTTAGCAGAAATAGAATCAATAGAGGTACTTTAGCTATGTATATATTTGCATAGCTGAGAAAATAGTATTGAAACATCACCTTCTTAACTCATTGTTTATTTTTGCATTGCTAGAACTAAATGTACTATTGGAATACTGTTTCTAAAGAAGCAATGCCATTCGGATCTAGATGTTCATTTATTTATATAAGTAAACTGCAATACTCTGCAGCTAACATAAAGCTGCTTTAGCAAATAGTATTATAGCTTATATTCTACCTTAACATCTCTTATCAGTTACTTTGCTGTGCTTATGTGATGCCTCACAACTCTAACATTACATGTTGTATATAGTTCACTGCTATGTACTATTTTTCTAAAATTGTTAAACCATCCAATGTAAGAAATTATAATTTGCCGAGGAGCTGCAGATTCCCCCACAATAATTATATGAAATGGCTTTCTATTTCACAGGTAGTCCTTCAGGCGAATGGAATTCAGAAATTGGCTTTGGTAATTCTCGAGCTAACCATTATGATCACAGCCGAACTTCTCCAAGGCAGTAGCCCCCGAGTGTGTGAAACCATAGGAACTAATGCATTACCCAGCAACATTTACGGCAAACATACACTTAATAAGTCAGAAATACAGTTTTCAGTTTGGTGTAGAACTGCTGAATGCATTAAGTCGAGGCTATCATTTTGCACTCAGAAGAAAACATTAAATGAGTCACATCTATTTGGCACCTGAAAGAACAGAACAGCTTTTATCTATCAGATAAAAAGATAAACCTTTAAACTAATTCAAAACTGTATTTAACATTCAGAGCTAACTAAAAACCACAGAATTTACAGCTTAGGCAATTTCCCTATGCAGGATAACCTAAAGTCAAAATTGGTAGTTGGGATTGGTCATCAAGAAAAAAACGTGATAATGTTGCAATCCGAGAAAGATATACTGTCAGGGCCTAACTAAGCACATGTTACAAGTAACTGCAGAAATATTATAGTAGCTGACTATTGTACTTTATTAGTAGTTAAAAAGGAACTTAAATGAAAATAACTTGCAGAATAAAATTGCTTATTTCTTACGGTAATATTTTGGAAATGTGTTGTCAACATTCAAAATCTTTTCTCTCCTGATTTACATTCTTAATTTTATCACAGATGGCGACATCTTTACTCCTGGCTAGGTTAATCACTATGGAATATATATTTGTGCTCCAAAGTGTATATCCTTATTAAACAGACATACAGAAAGGAGGGTGTGAACCCTACTGGAGGATAAAACTTGACTTTTAACCACTTGCCGACCGCGCGCTCATAATGCGCGTCGGCAAAGTGGTAGCTGCAGGACCAGCGACGCAGATCTGCATCGCCGGCTGCAGGCTAATTAATCAGGAAACAGCCGCTGCTTCCTGTCAATGCACAGCGGGGGGCTCTGTGAATAGCCTGCGGGCCGCCGATCGCGGCTCGCAGGCTATATGTAAACACAAGCGGAAATAATCCGCTTTGTTTACATTTGTACAACGCTGCTAACAGTAGCAGCATTGTACCAGATCAGCGATCCCCGGCCAATCAGCGGCCGGGGATCGCTGTCACATGACAGGCAGGAGCCTGTTAGAGGCTGCACAGGACAGATCCGTTCCTGTGCAGCCTCCGATCTCCGGGGAAGGGAGGGAGGAGAGGGAGAGGGGGAATCCTGTGGTGGAGGGGGCTTTGAGGTGCCCCCCCGCCAGCCACACGCAGGCAGGAGCGATCAGACCCCCCAGCACATCATCCCCCTAGTGGGGAAAAAAGGGGGGCGATCTGGTCGCTCTGCCTAATGTTTGATCTGTGCTGGGGGCTGTAGAGCCCACCCAGCACAGATCTCTGTAATAAGCGCTGGTCGTTAAGGGGGGGTAAAGGCTGGGTCCTCAAGTGGTAATAAATAATATAAAAGAAAATCAAAGAAATACAGTACATGTGGTCAAAATTGCATGTATATACACAGGATAAGGGGAAAAAGCACAGCAGTTAGGTTAACAGTGGTGAGCCAATTATATTGAACCCGCAACAAAGAAAAGCCCTCATACACCATCAAAAATTCACTATCTCACTAACGCACCACAAACAAACCCATAATAACATAGTACTCAGGGCTCCGAATACTGGCTATACCAGCCTGCATAGGTGACAAGGGGTTAAAGAGTCTTGGGAGTGGGAGACCCCTAGTCATTTTTTAAATCTATCTTTTTAAATGCAAATAATAGGTTTATTCGCCAGGGATCCTTATACTACAGTTTTGCAGCTGTCCAGTGATCCCCATCAAAAGCAGATATTTCACTGCTGTTTCTTGGGGTATATGTAATGTTGCTGTAATGGGCAGCACAGTGGCGTAGTGGTTAGCTCTCTCGCCTTGCAGCGCTGGGTCCCTGGTTCGAATCCCAGCCAGGGCACTATCTGCAAAGAGTTTGTATGTTCTCTCCGTGTCTGCGTGGGTTTCCTCCAGACACTCCGGTTTCCTCTCACGTTCCAAAAAACATACGGATAAGTTAATTGGCTCCCCCTAAAATTGGCCCTAGACTACAGTACATATATACTAAACAATATAGACATATGGCAATGGTAGGGATTAGATTGTGAGCTTCTTTGAGGGACAGTTAGTGACAAGATATATATATACACTGTACAGCGCTGCGTAATATGTTGGCGCTATATAAATACTAAATAATAATAATAATATTGATGAGTAGATACATTACCCTTCACCGTGAATGAGCAGCAGATGGGTGCTAATTGACAGGATGCGTATATACGTCCTGATTATTTAGAAGAGACTCAAACTGGACACATACAGTATAAATGTCCAGTTTCAGAGAAGATGTTAAAAAAAGTTTCCTTTTTGAATTGTTCCCAATGTTTTCTTAACATACCTAGGAAATTTGGTGCCTTTAACAAGCATAGGGGCTCTGCTATTAAACACTCAAGTCGGCCCCATTGACTTTAACGCAACTCGCTAAACTGTCTGTTTTAGCAAAAATTTGCTAAAACAGTTTGAGAAAATTCCTGCCAGAGATGTTCAGATTGTCTCCCAGAATGCTTTGGGGAAGAAAGCTTTGTGACATCATAACCTAGGCTAAGCATCACTGAGAGGATGGGCTTACATACCAATATACAGCAATAAATAGATACAGGAAGTGTTGCTGATGCTGAAACCAGGATATTTAATGTAAAATTGCATATGCTAAATAATGTATTACAATCTACTTTATGTCATTATGGTGCCTCTTTAAATTTAATATCTTGACTAAATGTGATACCATTAACATTGATAATGCAAACATTTGACAACTCCTTTGAGGTTTTATTTACTTCCTGTTGTAGAAAAATAGTACTGGTCACACGTTTTGTGATTTAAATTTTTTTTTCCCATTTTCAAAAGCCATTGAGTTTTCATCAAACACAACCACACACAAATGTGCCAATTCACTCAAATCGATTCAACAGATTTCCTTGCATTTTAACTCTCTTTTGAAAAAATCTGAAATCTACATCAAAATAAATAGAAATGATTGTTATAAAAACGTTCTATTTCCTGTCAATTCAATAACATTGTTGAATCAACTAAAAAGCAATCACTTCATGTGTGACATTTTGAAAGCTTGTTTGGTGATTGCACTAAGTTAACCAATAAACATCATCGCCCCTTGTCAAAACTTTTATGGTATAAGACGAAAACTATTTCTAATTATTTCTAAAAGTGATAAAATGTACGAGGTGAAGAGTAAGAAAGAAAGGAAGAATAAGAGAGAGAGAGAGAGAGAGGTGACAGAGAGAGGTGTGTGTGTGTGTGTACGTGTGTATGCGTGTGTATGTGTGTGTGTGTGTGCGTGTGTGTGTGTTTGTGTGTGTTTGTGTATGTGTGTGTGTGTGTGTGTGAGAGAGAGAGAGAGAGAGAGAGAGAGAGAGAGAGAGAGAGGTGAGAGAGTGTGTGTGTGTGTGTGTGTGTATGTGTGTGTACGCGCGTGTGTGTGTGTGAGTGTGTGTGTGTGTGTGTGTGTGTGTGTGTGTGTGTGTGTGTGTGTGTGTGTGTGTGTGTGTGTGTGTGTGTGTGTGTGTGTGTGCGTGTGGGTTTGTGTATGTGTGAGAGAGAGCGAGAGAGAGAGAGAATGGCACAGTGGAGGTTAATGGCATAGGCAGTGGCAACAGGATGCCATAGTAATAGCTGGTTCTGTGTCAGGAAGAGCAGCAGAGCTAACAGCAAGCCAGGAGCAGCAGCCAGATGCAGAAGTGGTAATCCAAGTTTGTAATTGAAGCAGAAGCAGAGCTAAGGTTATAAGATTAGGGTTATGCATTAGTTAGGATGCATCAAGAATAGGGTTTAGGATAAGGAAGGGTATGGCTAAGTAAATGGAAGGCATTTGCATTGCAGGGAATGTTAGAGCTGTGTGTTAGTAATGAGAAGAGTATTATTATTGTTATTCATACTTTTTATTTGCAAAGTGCCTGCACATTACACAGTCCTGAATAATAAATATGGCATGCAGATCAACCAGTATACGTTCCAAGCACATACTATGACACAGGAGGATGAGTGGACTCTTTTCCACTGGGCTTACTATCTAGGAGGGCATCCTATAGGGATTTAGGGGAGATCTACCAAAAACTCTTAGGCCCGGTTCACATTAGCGTTCGCTATCCGGATTTTCCGGATCTGATCCGGACCGCATACTGTACAAACGGAACGTACGTTCCGCATAGCAATGTAAAGTCTATGCGGACGTTCACACGCGTCCGTTCCGTACGTACCGGAGCCGGATCGGATCCGGACTCTTTTCCAACATGCGCTATTTTTTGGGTCCGGATCTCCGGCCCACGCACCCGGACCGGAGCCGGACCTGAGCCTGACAGCACCATCCGGAACACAGAAACCAATGGGGAACGGAAGGCACAGAACACACTGCCTACAAAAACCTGATGTTCTACCCCACTTCCTATGCGTATCCAAGCAGCCATTTCGGATGGGGACACATGGGCCCAGCATATCTGGAGTGGAGCAGCAGTGACAGACGTGCTGGAGCTGTTTGGCAAAATGTCGGAGGTAGAGGTGAGGCCTACAGCGGAGGAACCTGATTCTACAGGTGCACCAGGTGCACCTTCTGCTGACCCCAACATTTTTTTCTTAAAATTTCGCTATATTTTGCCCACGGATCCAGATGGCAGCCTGATGCATGCCTGATGCAAACGGACCGGTTCCGATCCGGATCAGGTCCTGATCCGATCAGGATACGATCAGGATCCGGTCCGTTTACATGGCAAAACGCAAGTGTGAACGGGGCCTTACAAAAAACTTTACAAAGCCTAGCCAATAAGGAAATATACTGTAAGTATTTGTATCACTCCCTACCCCAGCCTTTTTCTCTGCCCCATGCTTATTTCCCAAATAATCTCCCCCTCCCTTCCCCTCCTTCGTCCTCCTCCTTCTTCATTTCAATCAAGTTTGGAAAAAAAAAATAAGTTATGCCCTATTGTACACTATCAAACTTGAATGTCTCTATTGCTAATTGCATTTCTTCGTAAATTGCTTGCAAGTGCTTCTGCTTAAGGTTTATCAAATTGTTTAGTAAAAGTTTTTCCTACATCTTAGAAATTGGCTGTTATTATTAGCTGTTGATAGATTAATGGCATTTATTGAGTTCTGCATGCTGTAAATATCTGTAATCAGTGATTAGTAAGAACTAAATATTATTTTGGTTGTGTGCTGAACTCACCGCTTTGAACAGCAAAGCAAAATATAACTCAGTACAGTAGAACCACCTATGTTTTATAAGCAAATTCATATTAAACCTTCTTTATTACTATAACAATATACTTTTTTTTGCTCTACAGCTTTAAACCTGGCATCAAATTAGAAATAAATAAACTAACATGAAAGGAGCAATATTATGTCACTGAAAGGCATGTTCACACTTTGCTAAAGCTAATTTATAAGATTATCAGTTGCAGGATGCATTGTCAGATTGTCTTGTAATTAACTAATTGCTGTACAGACAAAGTGGAGAAGGTGTTTTGCTTTCCCTCTTAACACAGCAGAAGACATTTTGCTGGTAAGTATAGTGATGGATGAACCGGCACCAGGTGCAGCAGGGAGTTGAACAGCTGAAAGAGCCAGGTAGCATACTCTACACAAAGTCCAGTGCTGCCTCTGACAAAGTGAATAGTCATGAAACAGCTGTCAGGCATCTTCTGTCACTCCCACTGCTAATGTTACTGTATATGCCCAGCTGCAAATAAGGGGCTTTTATGGTAAACTGTGCCTTGCTGATCTCTTACACTATAAAGAAGCTATTCTGCAACGGGAGACCTTGGGGGCCAGTGAAATTGATACATGATGATGTGTTTCCCTCTTTATGCACTGAAGCTGGCACTTTCCCTGAATTTTTCCAGCAAGATAGTGCACCACAACATTATGGGTGCCAGGTCCGAGCATTCCTAGATGAACAGTTTCCTGAAAAGTGGATTGGTCATCGTGGGCAAGTTGAATGGCCCCCAAGGTCTCCCGATCTGACCCCCTTAGACTTTTATCTTTGAGGTCATCTGAAGGCAATTGTCAATGCTGTGAAGATACGGGATGTGCAGCACCTGAAACTACGGATACTGGAAGCCTGCATTTCTCCTGCAGGTGTGGGTAAACAGAGGCGCCAGCAGGATAAAAACAATTATTAAAATTTTTAAAATATGCTGGGAGGCAGTGGTGGACTTATCTCCAATGAGCAGACTAGACAACTGTCTGGCATAAACAAATAAATACTTTATTGGTACCCAATAGATGCAACACGTTTCGCATGTCAAAGCCCGCTTCATCAGGCAATAGGAAGGGGACAAAACTGTAGACAAAGACATAAAATTCATTGTTGTAATGAGCCACGTAATGTGCAACAAGGAATCATAAGTGCATACAGAATTCTCATGGATTACAAAACTCATGCATTATACACGGTGCAGACAATTGCAATGTGTAATTAATGAAGTGACCAAAAAAGGACATGGAATACAGGGAACTGCATTTTGTATTTCTATATAGTTAGGCCACAAAAAAGGAAGGTATAGTACCAATATATTGTGTGGTCAGATAAGATTATCAAAAACAATATGCGCAATCCTCAAAAATGGAGTGTGAGCATTTGATATTACTGTTTAAGGTATATTGGTCTAGAACTGACAGTATATAGGCTGAAATCTTTATGGAAATATAAATAAAGGCTATAAAACTCCACAGATGATATATTATATGCACAGTAGTAAGCTAAGGTATTGTGCGAAGGAAGCGAGAAAAAACAATAATAAGCAAAAATAGGCAAAAGATAGGTGCATATGAGAATTGGCAAAAGGGATTGCATCCTCAATACTTTACAGAGGCGCTACACATGTTGTTTGACAGCTACTGGTAAGTGTTTGTTTATTTATTCTACATCACAGCCGTCTCCTTTTATATCCTCACTACTAAACATAGATACCCTATGATTTATATATGCAATCCCTTTTGGCAATTCTCATATGCACCTATCTGTTGCCTATTTTTGCTTATTGTTGTTTTTTCTCACTTCCTGCGGCATGCCTTAAAGGGAACCTAAACTAGGTCCAAGGATATGGATTTTTTCTTCTAAAATAATACCAGTTGCCTGACTCTCCTGTTGATTCTGTGTCTCTAATACTTTTAGCAAAAGCCCCTCAACAAGCATGCAGATCAGGTGCTTTGACTGACTGGATTAGCTGCATGCTTGTTTCAGGCGTGTGATTCAGCCACTACTGCAGCCAAAGAGATCAGCTGGACTGAGAAGCAATTGGTATTGTTTAAAGGGACCCTGAGCAAGGGCTAAAACCAAAATGTACACTTACCTGGGGCGGGCTTCCTCCAGCCCACTGTAGGCCGCAAGGTCCCCTGCCGTCCTCCTGGCTCCCTCCCTGGTCCTGGTCCCTGCTCCAGTTACAGGATGATTTCGGCCTCAGGTCTGCTTTCCGCTTGTGTGTATAGTGCCATTACGTCGGCCGGCTACACATCATCACGCCGGCGGGCATGAGAGTCCTACTAATGTGTGGTTCAATCTTAGAGAATCGCACATGCGCTGGCTGGCCGGAGTGATGACGCGTAGCTGGCCGGCGTAATGGTGCTTTACACGGAAGCGGGAAGCAGACCTAACCTCTTCAGACCAAAGTCGTCCTGTAACCGGAGCTGGGACCAGTGAAGGAGCCAGGAGGATGCCGGGGTACCTTGCGGCCTACGATGGCTGGAGGAAGCCCCAGGTAAGTGCAAATTTTGTTTTTAGCATCTGTTCAGGGTCCCTTTGAAAGGAAACACCCATGTCCCTCGAAGTTACGGTTCCCCTTAATGCCATTGGATATTGGATATTACTGTAAAGACATTCTACATTCACTGTAACTAGTAGTGCCTTTGATGGTAATTGATGTATGTTGTCAAGCTTGTTTTATAAAATCTGAAACTAGCGGCTTCCCTAAGATTTTTGTTCTAATGAAATTAAAGAAATTAAATTAGAGCAATTTCTTCTTAATGGGCAGTGCAGTTTATGTTCTCATTTTATTTCTTTTACAATGTGCGCTCCTGTAAAGCCAGGCTCATTTTTCCCAATGACCTTGAGGAAACAATAGGGGGCTGCAGTTATGTTTATAGCAATATAAAACAATAGATTAGGTTTAACTTCTTTTGCTAATTACTGTATCCAACTGGCTAAAGAAAAATGCTGCTGTAATAAAATGCTGGCTTTAATAAACTGACTGGATTTTGCTTCTATATTAGCTCTAATGTGCTAAAGATAAAAAGTGCTAGACTGACGAACTTCAAACATTAAAAGGGGATTGCTGGAAGCCATTCCATTCCCATCAGTCTTTTGAGTAAAATCCCTAATTTATTACAAGTCCTAATCAGCAGTAATTTCTCAAGCTCCGTGTATAAAGGCGGCAAATGTATGTCGGCTTCGTGAAACCTGTTTAGCATTCAACAGTAACACGCAGAATGTTCCACTTAGAGATTCCTAGACATCAGTTAAATTATACTACACTGTTCAAGGACAAGTTTGGCATCATTATTTTATGTGTGCATATCTGCGTATTACCATATTTGGCTCCAGGATAATAGACACACGAGTGGCATCTAGATAGCTGCTTTAACATCCTTGTTACAAGAAGGAGGCACTAGAACTATTTATAAACCACAAAATACTGTACACATTGTGACTTAAAGACTTCATTGACACTCCTGTGTTATTTCACAAGTATACTATCATTGTAATTACTGAAAAAAGGTCTGCTATTTTCAAAGAGAAAACAGAGAACAAGCTGACAGTAGTGTTCACCAATTTCTTACTTATTAGCAGAACCAAAATGTTGTATTGTAAATCGTATCAAAGCATTATCGTATCAAAGTATTAAAAGAACAGGCAAATGTTTGTGAGGGGCAGCCATCTTTTTGGTTGAAAGGAGCTCACAGGGAGCATGAGACACAGTTCCAACTATCCTGTGTCCTGATCACCCCTCCCAGCTGCGCACGCTAGGCTTCAAATTTCAAATTCAAAATTCAAAATAAAAAGAACAACAAATGTGTGCCAAAACAGCAGAAGGAGAACAACATCAGAAATCCCATCATGCTTTGCACAGCATCAGTTGAAAAATGTCCGGGCAGATTTCTTTGATGGGGCAGAGCTTAGCTTCTATGCAGCTATAAATGAGGCTTGGGTAAGAAAAAACAAAGTTCTGATGCCATGAAACTGTTAAAGAAACACCATGTCTTTTTAGTGCTGCTGAGTAGATTTTTAGTCTGGAGGTTCACTTTAACCATTTATGCCACCTGGACGTGATCCGCACGTCCAGGGGGTTGCTCTGCTGCCTATGCATGCTTTGGCGCGCACCCGCAGGCTAATTGTGGGCGATCGAGGTCACCCCTGTGTCGCCCCCAGGTAGCCCTGAGATCAATGAATGGGAATATAATTCCCGTTCATTGATCTATGTCCCCAGCAGAAAAACCGACGCCCTCTTATCAAAGACCATGGTCTTTCTGAAAATAAAAAGTTTCCCGTCCATCTTGTGGCCAAATAGTAAAACTACATCTACATACATTTTTCAATACATAAAACACACATAATTACATTTAAAATTAACTGTTTATTTCTCACACCAAAAACTACCCAAATAAAATGTTTAATGGAAAAAAAATTACAATTAAAAAACAACAACAACAACATAAATAGTTACCTAAGGGTCTGAACTTTTTAAATATGCATGTGAAGAAGGTATATTATGGAAAAAAAAAATTATAAGCTTGTAAATAGTGATGGTCGCAAAATTGAAAAAAATGCACCTTTATTTCCAAATAAAATATTGGCACCATACATTGTGATAGGGACAGCATTTAAATGGTGTAATAACTGAGACAAATGGGCAAATAAAATACATAGGCTTTAATTATGGTAGCATGTATTATTTTAAAGCTATAAGGGCTGAAAACTGAGAAATAATGCATTTTTTCCATTTTTTTCTTAATATTCCTGTAAAAATGCATTTAGAAAAAAATAATTCTTAGCAAAATGCCATCCAAAAAAATCCTAATTGGTGGCGGAAAAAAACAAGATATTCATCAATTCTTTGTGATAATTAGTGATAAAGTTATTAGGGAATGAATGGGAGGTGAAAATTGCTCTGTTGCATAAGGTGAAAAATCCCCGTGGGCTGAAATGGTTAAGTAATTAATAGACTTTTCTAAACATCCATTTTTATTTTGAATGATTACTAGGTGGAAGCGGATAGGATACATACCTGAATTACTGATTCAGCTTTACTTTAAAATATTTGCAAAAAAAGCTGACATGTAGCTCACAACTGACCCATCACGAGTAATGTACAGTGTTCTTAACATCTGCACAGAGATAAGTGGTGCCAATTGACAATTTACAAAAAAGAGTAGTGGTTGTAATGTAACCTAATTAAAGGGAAGGTTCAGGGAGGGTGGCTAAAAAATAAAAATCAATTTCCACTTACCTGGGGCTTCCTCCAGCCCGTGGCAGGCAGGAGGTGCCCTCGCCGCCGCTCCGCAGGCTCCCGGTGGTCTCCGGTGGCCGACCCGACCTGGCCAGGCCGGCTGCCAGGTCGGGCTCTTCTGCGCTCCAATGCCCGGCACTTCTGCGTCCCACGCCGGCGCGCTGACGTCATCGGACGTCCTCCGGGCTGTACTGCGCAGGCGCAGTAGTTCTGCGCCTGCGCAGTACAGCCCGGCGGACGTCCGATGACGTCAGTGCGCCGACGTGGGACGCAGAAGTGCCGGGCATTGGAGCGCAGAAGAGCCCGACCTGGCAGCCGGCCTGTCCAGGTCGGGTCGGCCACCGGAGACCACCGGGAGCCTGCGGAGCGGCGGCGAGGGCACCTCCTGCCTGCCACGGGCTGGAGGAAGCCCCAGGTAAGTGGAAATTAATTTTTATTTTTTAACCACCCTCCCTGAACCTTCCCTTTAAAACAATAATTCAAACAATGCATAGCAATATTAATTAGGATCGTTTTAAAGAGGAACTTTACTGAATATAATTCAATAAATAAAATTGCTTATTTTTTACAACTTTCTTTTTTGTCAATGTCTACCTATTGTAAGGTTTTTACCTTCCCCTTATTTTGCATTGATTGATGCTGGTTTCTTTGCTGCTGGCAAGGTGACTCACTGTGGGATGTAACAGGAACATTGGTTGATCTCCCAGATTGCTCTGGGGCAGAAGGATGACATAATAGCCTAGGCTAAGCATGGGAGGGTGAGGATACAGATCAAGTACAGCAATACAAAGATATAGGAAGCATTTCTGATACTGAAACAAAGATAATTAACATACACATGGGTATATTAAAATATTGTGTAAAGGGAACCTTAAGTCAGGGAGAAAAAATGAGTTTAAAGGACTTACGAGCCCAAACAGCTAAAAAAAGATAAGTACCTTATTCAGTTTTAAATGCACGGAGGACGCCGTCCGCGCCCTCCGTGCAGTTCCGCCGGGTCCCCGCAGTCTGATCGCCCCCCGTGCCGCTCCCGACCCCACGGACGGGGTCGGGCTCCCCTTCCTCTCCTAAGATGGCCGCCGGAGCCGGCTGCGGCTGCGCAGTCCGCATACGCGTTAGTGCGGCTGCGCAGCTCTAGGGCCCTCCCCCGATCCACGCACAGTAGCGTGGATCGAGGGGGGAGGACCTAGAGCTGCGCAGCCGCACTAACGCGTATGCGGACTGCGCAGCCGCGGCCGGCTCCGGCGGCCATCTTAGGAGAGGAAGGGGAGCCCTACCCCGTCCGTGGGGTCGGGAGCGGCACGGGGGGCGATCAGACTGCGGGGACCCGGCGGAACTGCACGGAGGGCGCGGACGGCGTCTTCTGTGCATTTAAAACTGAATAAGGTACTTATCTTTTTTTTAGCTTTTTAGGCTCGTAAGTCCTTTAACTCACCTGGGGCTTCCCTCAGCCCCCTGCAGCTGATCGGTGCCCTCGCAGCCTCGCTCCGATGCTCCTGGACCCGCCAGCGACGACTTCCGGTTTCGCCGTCACCGACCGACAGGCATGGGAACGCGAGTGATTCTTCACGTTCCCAGCCACAATAGCACCCCCTATGCTGCTATTGTGGCAAGAAGGCTGCACTAGCAACATAGAGGGAGCTATTGTGGCTGGGAACGCGAAGAATCACTCGCATTCCCATGCCTGTCGGCCAGTGACGGCGAAACCGGAAGTCGTCGCCGGCGGGTCCAGGAGCATCGGAGCGGGGCTGCGAGGGCACCGATCAGCTGCAGGGGGCTGAGGAAAGCCCCAGGTGAGGTAAACTCATTTTTTCTCCCTGACTTAAGGTTCCCTTTAATGTTATGCTGTGAATTGTTACATGTCCTCTTAAAAACATCTAACGCACATTTAAAGATAGTAATCTCTGATAAAATAGTTTTAAAACCCTCTAAAGCTATTTGTAATTTAACTAACATGACTTAAAAATTAAGTATTTTACCTGATCAGTACAGATTTGAGAAAATAATATTGAAGGACATTTCTTCTATTGACTGTAAACACAATAGATGCTGCTGACATGCAGTTCATGTTCATACAGAAATACCGATGTTATATATAGAATGCCTTTCTGAAAAGAGTTTGACTGCTTGGGGGAGCCAATGGTACTGATACTGTAGTTTTTGTTCACCTTTGTAAGCATTTCATTTTTGCTGAACAACATGAATCAATACGTCTCTCACACACCAAGTACTAAAGAGAGTAATGTAAAGCAACAGGAGTTCTCTTTCACTTTTTGACAGTGCGAACCTCAACTTGAAAACTGGAAAAGTGACTTGGTGTACGCCATGCTATACAAGGTTGCAGATGCTAACAAACTATACTGGCAATATTGGAAATGAAAGTGAAGGTTATGAGATCTGCAAATCATGCTGGAGGATGACTGCTATCAAGAGGTTTTTTTTGTGTTTTCTTTTTTTGTTTTGGATAGATTGGGGAATGGATAGAACCCCTCTCCAGTAGTTGTTGTTGCGGAAATTTCTTCTCATTTGTTTCTCATGACATTTGGACACATTTAAGATTGTTCATAATGCAGACTTTTACTGTAAAAAGGCATTTTGTTAGTGAAGCATTTGAAAGCTTGAAGCTCGAGCGCAAAATTAGAGATTTACCTAAAGAGAGAGAAGCCTCAGGAACCTATTAAGGGTTCCCTCAGTGATCTGATGCCCCCCTCCTTGCTGAGCATGGCCCCCCAGAAGATTGGTGACAAGGCATTGTTGCCAATTATATCAGAGCTGTGCACCTCCTCACCTATCAGTGCAGCCATGTAGTAGCCCCCCTGAGCACACCCGCACATGTGCAATAAGCCGGAGCTCCTGGTGTACAAGCGGTTCTGTGCTACTGTGCATGCGCGGCTGTGTTCGCACGGCTACTGCATGGCCAATCTCGTAACAGTGGAGGAGCATGGCCCTGATGTGAAAGGGGGCCACGTGGATTAAGGGGGGAGATCAGAGCATGGAGGGAAGCCTCAATAGAATCCTGAGGCTTCCCTTTCTTTAGGAAAATAACTCTTTTTGAACCTGAGCTTTGGTTCTGGTTCCCTTTAACAAAATCTGCCATGTATGAACAGATACTGGTGCTGTACTGTATGTGGTACCCAGTATATAACCGTATATATGTGATTGCTTGGTCAACTCTCCCTAAGTGGATTGGTCAGCTCTCCTTGTCTACCTGTTTATCCGAGCGGTATGGAAGAATAGCTCGTACTGTGCCCATAAAACACGCCTCTTTTGTCCTTCTGGCCCACCCTTGTATCCTATTTACCTCCTTCTCAGATCTCGCACATGTGCGCCTGCGCCGCTTCACTACCATCCTCAGCAGCAAAATCTGAGAATCGGTAACAGGATAGGGCTTATCACCCTGCATCAATGACACCCGGTGTATAAGACGACCCCTGACTTTTCAGAAGATATTCAAGGGTTAAAAATTAGTCTTATACGCCAGACTATACAGTAAGGCTGCTTACACACTAAGACGTTACAGGCGCACGTTAGTGCGCCTGTCACGCTCCCCCAACGCACAGCAATGTAACACAAGTGGGCTGTTCACACAGCCCATGTTGCGTTACATGTAACGCTGCACGTTCTCCGGAAAGTGCAGCATGCTACGGCGTTAGAGCGGCTATAGCCGCGTTAGACTGTTTGCACATGCGCAGTGGGGGGCGGAGAGGAGGCGGGGAGAGCCAGCTACAGTAGCCGCGCACATGGCTACTTAATATTCACTGCACTGGCGGCCGCTGATTGGCCGGCGGGACCACGTGATGCGGAGTGTCTCGCTCCGCATCACGTGGTCCCGCTGGCCAATCAGCGCCACTCTGGGAGACCTTATAGGAATCGAGCCGCCTAACACGGCTCACTCTACCGTCCTCACTTGCAGCACCATACGTTGTGTTAGGTGCACGTTATGCGACCTTAACGTAGCACCTAACGCAACGTCTTGGTGTGCAAGTAGCCTAAATGAGACCCCTACAAGCCTAACCTTAACCATTTATCCAAGCATAATCTCACCAGATGCCTAACCAGTTCTGAATCCTAACCAGTCCTCTAATGACTAGCTCTCACCTGATATATGACTGCATACTAACTTTTATTATCCAGCTGAATGCCTTAATTGCACCGGAACACAAATGTATACTGAAAAAATAGAAACTTCCTTGGGGGTTATCAAGTACAAGCAATGTATGTATGTATGTATGTATGTATGTATGTATGTATGTATGTATGTATGTATGTATGTATTCATGCATGTATATATGTAAGTATGAATGTATGGCTGGGGTCATACAAGTGAAATAACGGGGATTAAATACTTTACCTATTCATTTTGTTTAGTTTTTCCCTGCACAATGGTAATTACTGTTAAATAAAGTTTGAAACTACTGCAATTCAAAAACAATTTGAAGTTAATTGGACCTACTTATGTACTGTATTATACAATCAGTAACAAAATATACATTGTACACAATGTTTACATTATATATTAAAATTATGAGCATATTAAAGTAGCAAGTAACCTTCAGCATTATGTCAAGGTTTCTCTTTTTTTCTCAGAACTTTTACAGTACAGTAATGCTGGGTTTGTGCAGTTTTAAAGTATTATTATTATTATTCCATAACATCTGCAGCATAATGACAGAGCCTCAAGATGTCATTTTAAAACATGCTTTTATTCCCTGCTGTATAAGAGATTTTGAGTGTTTATATGAATTTTTCCATATTAAATGTTTCAGTACAGTGGAGATAAGTTTGAATCTCCAGTGAATCAGTTTTTGTTGTTTATAAAACTTATCTTATACCAGGTTGATGTCAGATGTGAGAGTTACTGTACACCAAGGTTAGTACAAATTAAACTTCAGCCAGACTTTTTTTTTATTTTAGTTTTGTAAAGAGATTAAAGTTAATATATCGGTCCAGTTTTTATTACTGTCGTTGTCTCTTTTGGGAAGACACTCTGACTTCTGTTCCCTGTGACAATTGTTAGAGGGATTGAACATGAAGTCAAATTAGAATTTTACTGTTCTAGTGAAAACTTTCGAAGGTGGAACTTTCCCCCCCTATTTAGGAGATTAATTTTTTGGGTTACCTCCTTACCTTACTTAGGTATTTCAGTGTGCTTGTGTATATGGGCGTGTGTATGCATGTGTGTATGGGTGTGTGCATGGTGTGTGCATGGGTGTGTGCATGGGTGTGTGTATGCGTGTGTGTATGGGTGTGAGTATGGGTGTGTGCATGGTGTGTGCACGGGTGTGTGTATGGTGTGTGCACGGGTGTGTGTATGGGTGTGTGTATGCATGTGTGAGTATGGGTGTGTGAATGTGTGTGTGTATGCGTGTGTGTATGGATGTGTGCATGGGTGTGTGTATGGGTTTGTGTATACTGTATGTGTGTGTATGTGTATGCATGTGTGTATGGGTGTGTGAATGTGTGTGTGTATGCGTTTGTGTATGTGTGTGTGTATGGATGTGTGCATGGGTGTGTGTATGGGTTTGTGTATACTGTATGTGTGTGTATGTGTATGCATGTGTGTATGGGTGTGTACATGTGTGCATGGGTGTATAAGCTTGTGTGTATGCAAGTCTGCAGTTATGAAAATAGTTATTTAAATAGTTTCGCAATTAAGTTCAGTTTTTGAGCACCACAATTCCACTGCATCTGATATACATTTCCTTATGCATATTAAACACACAGCATAAAAACAAGGCATTTAATAGATGATATCTGCGCAGGATTATGTCTCCTGAGGCGAGACAGCGAGACATTTGTAGTAGCAGATACATTTTGACCTTGAGAGATCAAAAAGATATGTGAAGTCTACGCGGTGCAGAGACAATGGGGCAATTCAATTAACCCTTGGACCAGACAGTAAAGCTCCTTCCATACAAAGTAAAAGACAAATATAGGATCACATTATAGGCTTGTCATTCTTCCACTCTGGTGTCCAATTAAACAAAACTTCCTGTGTAATAAAACAGTTCTAGGACAATCTATTTGAAAGAGTTATCAGGTTTGTAATTGTAAAGGCAAAAAAAAAAAAAAAATGATAGTGATGTCTTCTATAAGTGATCTCTGATATTACAGTTCTGCTGGCTAGGAATGAGAAATAGGGAGACTCCGGAGTTTGCAGATTCACAGTGAAAAAGGCTCTAAAACAGGGGAAAAAAGACATGGTGGTACTAAGGACAACATCATACTAAGAACCAAGCACCAAGCATAATAAACCAAGATCCAAGCACAATAAACAGTCGCTAAACAATCCAAGGTCTAGGTGGGCTTGAGGCAGAGTCCAGGAAGGAGCTGAGATCAAACAAGCAAACAGGATTTCTACAATTAAATAAAAAACGCAAAATCACAATATCCAGATTCTGATCATGGTACAAAGTCATGATTTTAGGTTTAAGGACAAGGTAAATGATTTGATATAAAGTTTATGGCAAGATAGCTTTGCAAGATTACCTGTGTTCAGGAAAAAACAGGATTGCCTTGGTTTACTACAGGAAAAATGTTACAGGATAACATAGGAAGTTGCAAGCAATAGATTGCATAGGGAACAAAAGCAATAGCTAAACCATACTGAGCTGAACTGACTAAATAGGGGTTCGTACTGCAGTGAGGGAGTGGCTGTGAAAGTAAACTGTGATTGACGTGTGTGTGCTGGATAAATCTATTAACACATATACATCAGACTGTGGCACATTATATAGTACTAAACAGCTAGGGTGGTTTAAACTTTTTCCAGAATCCCATGTTCATTGCACAACCAAAATCCAGAATTTTACCCTCGCTTTGCATAACTGATATAACTGGCTGTATAACTGACAGGGGAGCGAGAGTAGATGGTCGTTTTAGTTGATGTTTTATATTTATATTTATTTGGGCATGCAGTGTTTCACAGAATGGTATACCCCTCCTCAATTCTGAGAGACTAACCTTCTCTCAGATGTTCTTTTTTATACATGTTCATGTTACTGACCAGTTTTTGTTTCGTTTTTTTACCTAATTATGAGGTGTTCCACGTGCTTTTTTCCCCCTTGGTATTAAAGGAAAACTATTAATTCACATATTTTTTCAATTGACACAGGAATTGTTTGGGAAGTGCTGGTGTATACATTTTAGTAGCAACTTCATTGTTAACTGTTACCAAAATACTTTCAAACTTTACTGATGCCAAAACTGACGGCAGATTAGATTGAGCCATGAGGAGGGGGGGAATTCCCCTCACATTTGTTCAGTTAACTCTATGTGTAGCTCTGTGTGTGACAGAGAGAAGAGCTGCAGCTCCTGTGTCCTGTGCTTCTGACTGAAGTGTCTGAAGAGAGCAGAGGAAATGTAACTAATTGTCACAGCTTTTCATACTGTTTTTGCTTTCAGAGTTTGATATGTTTGATATTTGCTTTCTGTAGTCTGATATTCAACTTTGGCTGTGCATTGAAGCAGACACCCCTTCTGCAATTGATTTGTCCCAATTTAGCTAAATCCTACCCTCAATAAATTACAGCGTTTGCCTCTGATATTTAACATGAAAAGTAGGAAAATGTTTACACAGCTACTTAGACATTATTGCACTGTGAGAAAGCGCGGAAGACCCGCCGCCATGTGTCAGGCGGAGGCGGCTCTTTCCGCGCGCAGTATGTCAGGGCACGGGGAGGCAGCCACCTCCACTCAGTCTGAGGCGGCTGTCCCCGTGCGTGATATGGCGGCTAGTGGTGGGAGTGAACGCGGAGAAGCTGACACGTGCAGTGCGACGGCTCCCGCGTCTGGCATACAAGACGTGTCTGGTGTGGCTGGGACTACTAGTCCACACAGGTTCAGAAGGACACGCGCGAGCGCTATGAGGCAGGGCTTATATTACAGCCAGAAGTGAGTCAGCTGACCAGGCTGGTCAGCTGACACGGATTCCACTTCTCATTAGTCCAGCACTTAGGGGAAGTGCTGGGCAGGAGTAGAGCATATATACGGCTGGCTGTTCAGTTGCTGGTTGTCTGGCGTTGCGATCACACATGTGGAAGCACCCAGATCCGTAGTCAGATCCGCAAGTGTGCCGGGACCAGCTGGAGCTGTAATCCTACACTTAGCTAGATTCTGTTGATAGCTTAAAGTACTAGTTTAATCGTGTTTATCTGTTATGACTCTTTGCCTGCCTGACTATCCTCCTGAACTCTGATCTTGTACCTCGATATATCTGATACTCTGTTGCCGAACCCCGCCTGTACTTAGACTCCGCCTCTGCCTCCTGATCTTGTACCTCGATATATCTGATACTCTGTTGCCGAACCCCGCCTGTACTTAGACTCCGCCTCTGCCTCCTGATCTTGTACCTCGATATATCTGATACTCTGTTGCCGAACCCCGCCTGTACTTAGACTCCGCCTCTGCCTCCTGATCTTGTACTTTATCTGTCCATGTGTGTACGACCTGGCTTGTCCGACCTCGAGTACCGATCTTCCTGTTAGAGGCGGTTCCCCGTTCTGTTAGTGACACTTCCTCCTAAGGGTTACTTTTAGACCTTCCTTCCTACTGTCAGCCTGACTCCTCCCGTCTTGGAGAGTTCGGGTCTGCGGAAGGAATCGGTGCAGTACTCCTGACTGCACTGAGGCCTTGTCCTCAAATTGTTACTGTTGCACCAAAACACTACACTCTACTCAGGTGAACAGAGGTTAGTTGGTATATCGGATTATCGGTGATACTGCAGAATCACTTATAATCTGGTATACATCTGTATTTCCAGTGATACTGCAGATCACCGGTATCAGATCCTCTCTGTGCTTCACCGATCGTTACATGTACACTGTCATTTTAGAACACTTGGGTATCGATAGTATTCCTTTAAATAACTTGTCAGTCCTTTGTTGCCCTATACTTTTTCTCAAAACATGCAATTGTCACCATATGGACAATGACAATATATATTTCACAAAACAATTACATTATTCAATCTCAAAAATGTAATATGATTTCTTTGAACTATTTCCAAATGCCTTTCAAGTAAAATTGCTGATAGTATTTCTCTACAATGCTTTTAATTTCACCTTTTTAATGTATAGTCAATATTTAAATGTATATTTGTTTTTTCCTGACACTAAAATACAAATCTGCAACAGTGAGTTTCATTATTAACAAAGTAGATCCCACCATTCATGTAAGTAATACATTTCACAAGAAAGGAAAACCTAATAAATCAGTCACATGAATTACAATTTTACATTGGCAGAGCTTTACCATTATCCTAAAAATCTTGATGCCTTGTGAAGTTCAAAAAGACTAAATTGTATTTTAAGATACAGTTCAACCAAATTACTGCTGTAAAATCATGTATACACCTTTCTGTTCAACTATGAAAATGACAACCTGAAAATTCTCCAGCTGCTGATCAACAACATTTGCCAGATGCCCCTCAACTAAATATAATGCCCCCAAAGTGCTCTAGTCAAGGTCACTGGAAAGGACAATTAGATATTTTGTCATGATATGGTTAGGGTTAACTAAAGATAGTGCTTAAAGGGAACCCAAGGTGAAAATAAACTGATGAGATAAACAATTGTATCTATCCATCTACTCCTGAAAATTACTTTTTTTTAGAATCCCAGTATTATTTTCTCTTTAAAGGCTGAAAACGTAGGTTGTTGTATTACCTGTAGGTCCTTATCAGTGAGGGTTACGACTGGTAAGAAACTGTCACTTGCATACCTGAACGTTTAACTGATTTAGATAGATAAAGAAGAAAGGTGACAGCCTAGTTATTTGTATACTTTGCACTGTATGTACACATGTCTATCTCTTCATGTCACATATCACCTCAGGTACACTTTAAATTATACATGTACTACTGCATAGTATGCCTTAAAAACTTGTTTTCCTCATACATTTTTATAAATAAATATTCAGGACAGTTCATTTGAGTTCAGCATTAGTGATGGGAAAAATCCATATGGTGCAGGTGAGCATCATGGGCTAACTTGTTGCCATTTGCTTGCCAAAATGCACCATCCATCCATTATTGTAAGCAGCATCCAAAACCTCGGCTGGTACCCCTCTGCCTCTTATGTCACCACAGAGTAAGATCTGTGTGAGAGAGAGAGCATGGGGAGCTGTGTGAGTCTCAGTGTGCAGAAGAACCACCCTCTGTTTTGCTGAAACTTAGCCAAACAAAGGTCTTCTCTCCCCTCAAAACCCATCTAACACTCAATGCTTTTTATGTACTGGTGTGACATCAGCCTGTCTCTAATGCAAGGTGAATGAGCAGGTATTTCAGTCAGAAGAACGGTCATCAAGAGCTTGAATGGGCAAAGATCTTGCAGTGCAGTTTGGCTGGGTGAGCCCAAGAGCCAGCGTTTGGGTCCACACGGGTTTATGAACCCATTTTAATGCAGTAAACCAACATCACTGTTCATAGCTTTCTGCTTTATAATTTTATTGCACTGAACTCATTAAACCTAATCTAACCTTCGAAAATACTGTATAACCCAAACTTAGTTTATCCTTTTGCTGTCCATAACACATTAAAATGTTGACAATTCAAGACTCGATAATAATGTTCACCCTTTCTGCAACATAATCCTTAACCAAGATTATCTAAAATTGTTGTGGCTCTTATTCCAAGAGAATGAAATGAATTGGCTGCACTGAGTAAATGGGGTTACTTACACCCCATTCAATACAACAAGCAATATTCCAATACAACTCATGCGCTCCAGTGAAGCATAACACTCTATTTTATTATGTTTCATAAAATCTACGTTGCATAAAAATCATAATGATGATTTTTATGCAACGTAGATTTTATAATCCTTAACCATTTAACACTGGCCTTGACATAAAACCATTAGCCTGGCAATACAAATACAGCCAGAAAAACGGCTTCTGGCCACTGCATTCTGCTCTGTGGCATATTTTCAAATCAGAAGTGTACAGTACAGGAAGAGTTGAGAAACTCCAATTGTTATCTCTATGCAAACAAGCCATTAAGCTCTCCGACTAAGTTAGTCGTGGAGAGGGCTGTTATCTGACTTTTATTATCTCAACTGTTCCTGGACTATTTACTCTTCCTCTGTTAGAGGAGAGGTCATTACTTCACAGACTGCTCTGAAAGAATCATTTTGAATGCTGAGTGTTGTGTAATGTGCACATATTATAGAATGATGCAATGTTAGAAAAAACACTATATACCTGAACATAAAAGTATGAGAATATTTTCTTTGCTGCTAATCTTCTAGTAATTATTCATAATACACAAGCAATTCACTATATCATATTTTTTTTCTCTTCAGTGTCTCTTTAAATATACTGTATTGCTTCACTTGTAAAAACATTACTGCTGTAATCATTCAGTAACTCCTCTGCCAAAGGAGTGTTGGTTTGAACAGTGCTTTACAAAAACAGGTGTAGTCACTATTTCAAAAACACATTCTGGTAGTCATTTGCATGCACAATAATACTGCGTAACTATTTTTTTTTTTCAAATCTAAACTCACAGGTTACCTCTATCACTGAAGTCATCCACCAAGATGATTTCTTCAATAAGACTGTCTGGGGTCCTGTTGATCACGCTGTGTAGGGTCCTTAGAAGAGATGTCCACCCTTCATTGTGAAATGGGATAATTATGCTGGTGTTTGGTAGTTTTTCCAAATATAACTTGTGCTTGCAGCTGAAAGGAAAGCATAATACACATTCAATTAAAATTGTAAAGCAAAAAATGAATGAATGACATTCTTGATTAAGCCCATTAAATGTTTTCTCAAGAGCCAGGACATATGTATTGTCAGATATTTACAGATAAAAATAACATGCAATAAAATCTATAAACAGTAAAGTGGAAAGAGTATTTAATGTACTCCTTTTAATTTCCTTCATGAATTAAAAATGGATGTTTCTCTTATGAAAAGATTCATCCATAACTTTATAGAAAAGATGAGTTGAAGGAAGGCAACTAACAATTGAATTTCTATTAAATATCCTTGGGAATTGTGAAGTCATATTTCCATAGGTACAAACCTACTGAGGTTGAAAAGTCTGAGGAATACTAAAGAACAGAGAAAAACAAAATGTACCCAGCAAAGGTGGCCTGAATTTGTTATAGTTTACTATTAGGTGACAAATGTTGGCAACCATTTTTGGAGTCACTGTAGACCACATGGAAAATCATTGAAATGAAGTTGTCCAACTGTGATCATATGAAAACATCGGGCCCTTATTCAATTACCTTTTTGTCCCTAAGTTCTCTCTTAGTGCATAATTTTTCATTTTCTGTTTAAAAAAACTTTTCAGCACTATGATTGAAAACATGATGGTTAAAAGGGCATTTTCTTGATTGAAAGTGAAAATATCACCTAGGTGAAAGCTAAGGACACCTTGGCCCATATGCAATTCATTTTTTCTCTTGAGTTTTCTCCTAGGTGATATTTTTATACTTGTCAATAAAATGCCTTTTAAGCCCCAGAAGGCAAGAAAATGCTTAAAATAATTTTGATAGTACTTTTTCACCAATATTTTGGTACTTTTTTAGTTGAAAAGTACTGGAAAGTTATTTAAAATCAAATATGAAAAATTATCTTCTAGGAGAAAACTCAGGTGAAAAGGAGAATTGCATATGGCCAACTGTTTTTTATTAAAATAAAATATTGTTTATTAGTGATCATAATCTGCCAATTACAGAAAGTTTTGCATTATTTTTCGCAATTACTGCCATACATAATTATGGTTTGGACACACAATTGATTTTGAGTAATCCATTGTATGTATTATGTGAAATTTCACATAATTTCGAGCCGACTTTAGCTGTTAATAGCAAAGCCCCCATACATGCTATGATCTCCAATATTGCTATGTGATTTTTAAACTAAAAAAAAAAAATGAAAGTTTAAAAACCCTTTTTCCTTTGTATTTTAAAAATCAATTTTCTTAAAAACTACAAATTATTTTTGAAAAATTATTTTTTGACTTGTTCCCAATATTCAACTTAAAGTCGGCACAAAATTATGTGAAATTTCACTTAATTATGGACTATTATGGATGGATTACATTTACGTGCAAAATTAATTAAGATTTTTTCCCGAAATGTTGCATTACAATTTTGCATAGTAAAAGCGAAATACGATGCAAAATTACAATTACGCAAAATTTGTGCTCATCACTACAGTCATCACTACAGTTAAATATTGGCTTTCACTGTTTGGAAAGGAAAATCAGAGAATGATAAGGTTATTGCTAAGGACCCATAAAGCCTTCCTGGGTGTACGTATGTTCCCAGCTCTCTGCCTGAGAGAGAGACAGATTCAATTCCTGAAGAGTGATGATGCTTAAGTGGACCTGGAAAGGGTAAACTATTGTGTAAAAATAACTCGATGCTTTACTACTGAAATCAGTGGTAAAGAATTTCGTGGATGTTTGAGGGTCTGCAGCAGGGGCATAGCAATAAGGGGTACAGAGGTTGCAACTGCACCGGGCCCTTGGGCCAGAGGGGCCCTCTCTCAGCTGCAGTATTAGCTTTGTATTGGTCCTGTGCTCCTAATAATCACTTCTATAGATACTTTGAATAGTGGTAATCATTAACAAACTGTTCCCCAACCCCTTCTTGTACTTCTGACACTGTAGTTGGAATTGGCAAGTGTTGATGCGCCGTATCAATTGTTATGTATAGAGTGCTTAGGGGGCCCCAATGTAAAACTTGCATCGGGGCACACAGCTCCTTAGCTACACCACTGGTCTGCAGTATTAGGTTTCTCTGCATGGCCAGCCTACCCACTGTGGAATACATCACTGACCAGAAAAAGGGAAAATGGGGTATGGAGGCTGGTACCCCCTAAGGTATTCTAAACCTAAACGGTGGATTTCAGCTCCCACAACAATGGCAGCCAACATGCTACATGACATTAAATGGTACCTTACAAAGGAGTTTTGGCAAGCGCCCATTCTACTATGTAACTCTCATCCAATAATGTGGACAAGAGATTCATCCTCTCCTTTTGTGGAAGCAATAACACATGTGTAGGAAAGTACTGGAGTAATAGATGATGGAATTATTAGAACCCTCCTCATTGAAGGGAAGGAAGAATTTGCTGCTGCCCTCTCCTTCCCTGGCAAGGTACCTCTTAATGCTATGAGCCCTGTGAGCTGGTATAAGTCAAGGAATGGAAAATGTCATCAACATTTGGGATTCAGGGTTTGAAACTCTTTGGATGATTGCTTATGCTTTTTTCTTTTTTCTTTTTTGTTAGGGTCTGTGATGTTGCTGCTGTGATGTGTCATGACTATGACACTCCACTAGTGTGGCCGCTTCTATGTTAATTAACATAGTTACTGGGGTCTTCTACCTTATTCTCAATTTTCTCATTATTTATGTAAAACCACCCACTTGCCTAAAATTTTCCTAGTAGTGGGTCTTAAAGAGAACCAGAGACGAAGCACCCTCATGTATTTTATTACATTTATCAGTGGGAACATGACAGTAAACACCTACCCTGCTTTTAGTTTTATTCTTCTTAGTCTAATCTATCTGTTATCAACTGTGATAAGAATCCACCGACTATTCAGTCGAGGTTTGACCTGGAATCATTATAGCTGAGTCACTCTTCTGTGGAGTCTTTTCAAGCCCAAGCCTTCCCCCTCCTGGCTCAAATTTCATGCTTTACATTCTGAGAGCTGTGATGACATGGGAGGGGCTGCTGCTGCAGGAAAAATTTCTGTCTAACAGACAAGTGTGGCTGTGTGATCTGTGTGCTCTGTCTGTGCAGCCTGTCATTATTATCTACTGTATGCAGTTTCATTACTATGAGAGACACTTCCTACAGGCAGCCACAAAGCATTCCAGAATATGAAGTTGAAAGCACACAGATGAAAGCCTACAGCAGCCCTGCTTGTCTATAGTCTCACATAGCCTAGACAGCACATCCAGAACACCTCATAACCTGGAAGCAGAAGGAATATGAGCCGGTGGCCATATTGGATATTTCCTGGAGCAATAATGGATAAAAAGCACTCAAAAAGGCACACCAGAGTGGCGAAATTATCAGGTAGAGCATTTATTCTTTACAAGCTATCAACTGATATGTTTATTTTGTGTGAATCGATCATCTCTGGTTCCCTTTAACAAAGCAGGTGATCTTGGCGCTGTGCGTCTGGCACATAGTGCATGAGTTGGGCACTGCTTTAGTAACAATGCTATAGTCTGTGGCCCACGCAAAGGTTACTTGTTGATGAGTTGCTAAGACTTGGAGGTGGAATAGTATGTTGGGTGTTTCAGTGGCAGCCGGGTGAGAAGTCATTCAGCTCTTGGTTCTTGTTCATCTCAACCAAACAACTGATATTTAGGAAAAGTTTGACGTTACCCCAAACTAGAACAGCAACGTTTCTGAAAACAGGATTTTATTTTCTCATGTGCCTGTTTCTGTGCTTTATAGTACAGAGCAGAAACATATACTGCAGAGTTAAGACACTGTATTTTTTGAGGTGGGGAGGGGAGCAGGAAGAGGTCGGCACTACAGTACACTAAGCGTAGGAGAGGGATCTTGGCAGAAGCTACAGCCTCTTTTCCACATAGGCAGCGTGCTCTGGCGAATGGCTAGAGAGATGCACATAAGTCGGCACTGCTGACAATTCGTGTTTTAATCTTCACAAGTGGCATACATTGTAAGGTTCATAGAAAGAACAAAGGTTGAACATACCATATTGCTGGAGGCTGTGAGCTGGTGGTGGGTGCAGGGCACAGAGTAGCCTTACGGCCATTTCGCGCTGGCAATGCGCTTCTACGGAGGCTGCCTCCGTAGAAGCGCATTGCCAGCGCGAAACGGCCGTAAGGCTACTCTGTGCCCTGCACCCACCACCAGCTCACAGCCTCCAGCAATATGGTATGTTCAACCTTTGTTCTTTCTATGAACCTTACAATGTACGCCACTTGTGAAGATTAAAACACGAATTGTCAGCAGTGCCGACTTATGTGCATCTCTCTAGCCATTCTGTATTTTTTTTTTTCATTCTTACAATTATATTATCTCCAAAGTTCTCGGGTGTAACTATATCCATTATTTTCCAGTAATAAGATTTGTTTGTTATAATTGTTGTGAAGCAGGGAACTTATTATTTTGAGCTAAACAGATGGTGTCTTAAAGCCGAGAAGTGTATTGGAAACTGATTGTATCTTTCTATGCAGTGTAATTTCCTGAAAGCTTTATATAGACATATATCGTACTGAAGTGACAAAATTAGTTTTTTTTTCTTTTAATTAATACCTTAAGGAGTATTTTTACTTTACTTTCCCTTTTGTTATTGCATTTTCTGATTTAAAAAGTAAAGTAAAATAGAAGTTCCATCAAGCAAAACTCATACGTATTCCCCATCCACCTATTTCCCCTATCTTAGAAATCATTCAAAGTATTCAAAATGTGTTTCATATGCCTTCTGCATCTATTTCCATTGCAAATTTCTACACAAAATCAAGGGAAGTGGTAAAAGCAAATAAAAGAGTTCTGTCACAGCTCATTAAATCACTCATTGGTGGGGTGCAATACAAACCAATAATGTTACAGCAGATACCACTTACTGAAAGCATTATGTGTTGCCACAGTGACACAAAGTTGGACTGTCCAAGAGCTCTTTGGATCATGCACTTCACAGGCCAATAAAATAGGCAGCATGAACCAGGTTCACATATCACTAGGGATGTAATATATGACATCACTTGCTATGTGCTGCAGTCGGCTGAAGATGCACTATACTGCCAAACGTACTGGTACACCCCTCAAAAACACTGAATTCAGGTGTTCCAGTCCCTTTCTATGGCCTCATGTATCTAAATTCAAGCACATAGGCTAATGCATACTACTTCTGCAAATGTCTGTGAAAGACTAGGAAGTCTCAGAAGCTTGGTGAATTTTGTTGTGGTACCATGATAGGATGCCACCTGTGAAGTCCATTCATGAAATGTCCTTGCTACTTAATATTCCATGTTCAACTATCAGCACTGTTATAACAAATTGGAAGCAACTGAGTACATGGCACAGTGATACGCCACAGAATCACAGAGCAGGCTTGAGCACTTACTGAAGCATACTTTACGCAGAACTCAGTCAGTTTCTCAGTTTGGGTCTAAATGCAGGCAGTGAGGAACAGCTAAGTTGTAATCCTTACACAAATCTTGCAGAGGCCAAGGAGAGCAGGTGGGTAAAGACCTGAGGGGAGGGGAACCAGTAGTGTGGGGGGCCCAGCAGCACTTGGGGGCCCTTGGGCAATTGCCCCCTTTGCCTGACAAGTAGTGCCCACCCTGATGACGTGAACCACACATGGAGGAAAAGTAGTTTTAACACTGGCTTAGAATGTGGTCCTTCATAGTTATAGTGGTTAAGCTGTGGACAGTCTTTCCACAGAAAGTGGAGATGGTAAATTCTATACTTGGAATTAAAAGGGCTTGGTTGTTTTCCTTACTTACTTTGAGGGGCAGTCACAGCTATGATTGCTAGGTGTGGGAAGGTGATACCTCAGTACAATTAAGAAGACAGTGGCTTTTCTTTACTATGGAATGCAGCGCAGTGAAGCTCAAGAAATTGAACTTGATGGATGCATGTCTTTTTCAACCTAGATAACTACGGAACTAAATATTGATTTCTTGCCTAATTATGTCAAACTCAGTAAGGTAATGGAGTCACTTAATACAGAGAAAATAGGTTTGACAAAAAAATAATGTTGAGACACAAACCTAAAGATTTGCCTCTCTGAGTTGTTTGGTGGAGTGATTATGGAAGCAAGGAGGAGGATTACACAGGACATGATTATACAGGAGAGGAGGGTACAGTGGTTCAACATTTTTATTCACAGTTTCAGAATATATTGAATATAGTGTATAATAATAATAATAATAATAATAATAATAATAATAATAATAAATAAACAATTTGATCTCATCCTAGGCACAGTGAGCACAAAACTGTCTACTGCCATGACAGGGGCAACACTGTAAAGCCTAACTCACTGGTGCTCCATGTGATGTCTTTACCCAAGCTTTTCCACCCTCCACCCAACTGAATAACTGGTGTCCTGTGTTGCTAGGCCTCAGGCCAGTCTATTTCCCTTTCACTCATTAACTTCAATTTACTAAGAAAGAAGAACACAACAAAGAAAATTACTGACTTACGAGGTCAATCCCTCAATACATTTCCATTCAAGAAAGAACAGAGTATACAGAAAAACAAGTACAAGGAAGAGGCCTGACTATACATAAACATGATTGTAATCACTTCCATACATGCAAACAGCTGACACAGCCATCCATTGACCATGAAACATACAGAGCTTTAGAGAAAATTCATTTTTAATGGTGTATACTTTTTTTATGCCTGTCTTTGCACCCTCACTTTCTTTTCTTGACCATGGTGACCTGGTAGACAGGATATAAAAACATGTTGGGGATTCTAATTTTTCGCTCACTCAGCAGCAGATAAAATGTGTTTCTTGGCCTCTACTGGAGATATTTACCTTCTCTTACAATCTTGACAGTAGTGAAGAGATTTATTTTAAGTGGGAACACAGAAAACAAAAATCAAACACTATTCTAAGTACATTTATTTTACCTCTGACAATACTCTTCAAAGTTTTAGTGTACCTGTATATGCCGGCGTATAAGACAACTGGGCATATAATACGACCCCCCAACTTTTGCAGCTGAAATATAGAGTTTGAGTTATACTCGCCGTATAAGACTACCCCTCATTCTAGGCACACCAAATAAAAAGTAATAAACCATCAGATTTGATTTCACTATGATAAAGGTAATTTTAATTCAAATGCTCATCACTTATAAACATAACGAACATGTGCACATGCAACAATGAAAGTCTAATGCTGAAAGGATGGGAGCTGTCTGCTGATTCTTGTCAATCAAACTGGAACTGATATAGGAACTGGAACTGATATAGGAACTATTGTAGCAAGAAAATAAACAATAGAGAGAGAGCAAGTCCTGGGCAAGTCCCTGGTGATTTAGCAACACCCATCATAAATGCAAGCTACAGTTTTGCTTACGTGACAGTTTTCCTTTAAAAGCCTTCAAAATCCTCCTTTTCGTCATCTGCTTTCATAAGTATATCGATGAGATCCTGTGGTACACTTGTAAGACAGTCATCGTATGGATCAAATTCTGTATCAGACGGTGTGGTCTCAGCTTTGGCTGCAGTCCCAGCCTCGGGTACCTCTTCATCTTCCCACAAGTAGTCGTCCTCCATACCATCCAATGAATTTGATATGCCACACTTCTTGAAAGACTTGATTACTGTTTTGGCATCAATATAATTCCAGGATTTTATGACAAACTGGCACAAAACATCCAACTGTGGAGCACGCATGTTTCCTCCTTTTGAGAATGTCTTTTCAACGCTGAGCATCCATTCATTCCGCTGTTCTCGAATGCGATCTTTGAATGGCTTGTTTAGGCACAAATCCAGTGGCTTTACCAATGATGTCAATCCTGCAGGAATAACTGCCGCATCTGTGTCTAGCCTTGCAAGCCTTTGCTTGGTGGTGGGAGTTAAATGCGCCTTGAACATATCCCACACAAGTAGACTACATTTTTGAATAAGTCCACCTGGCCTCCTGCTCCACACATTTTCAAGCCATAGCTTTACCCCTTCCTCCTCCATCCAGCCTTTTTCATTCACATGTACAAAACATCTGGGTTAGATTTTGACCACTGTAGTGCAAACAAACGCATTTTATTTCGTGTCACTACATAACCATTTTGGCGATGTTCATTCACCATGTCTACTACATGTTTTTCAAGTTCTGGCCAATGTTGGGTGCCTCTTCTTAATGCACACTTACCCCTTGGCATACTTTTTAATGCTTTTTCCTCTGCTTTCCAGTCCCGAACCATCTTTTCTGTTACTCCATAGTGTCTTGCATCAGCGCAGTTATTATGTTCCAAGGCAAAGTTTACAACTTTAAGTTTAAAATCGGCTTCATATTTCTTTCTCCTTGCTGGAGCCATGATGGGGTTTTCGCTGCTGGACATTGATATACTGTACTGTATGAACAGGTACAGATACTGGTGTACTAATGTGGTATAGCAGAATACAGTCAATCACAGTGATGTATCTTACTGGTGATTGGCTGTTTGGATTGAATCTGCTTTCCCTCTCCCCGTCTGATTGGTCAGCTCTCCTTGTCTCCAAGTGCACTGCAGGGCTACTGTCCCACCTCTGCATCCCAACACCTCGTTCTCTGACATTAGTAAACACAGAAAACATGCCCCGTCCATCCATCTGGCCCACCCCTGTATCCACCCTCTGCACTTCACATTAAAATATCGGCAATACATATATTGGCATGGACAGTGCTTTCAAAACTGGTTAAGCTGTCATACAGAGAAATACATTGGTGAAAGACATACCAAATGCAGGTTCCATTGGTCATAGGCTGATCAGATGTCCTCTTTTCCCCTGACAGGTCCTCCCAGGTTTTTGAAATGTCTCCGGTGAAGAGAGCCGAACACAGTGCAAGCCAGAAGAGCCGATTGAAGAGAGTGAGCCGAACACGAGCCGAGCTGCCAAGACTCAGTCCAGTGTTTTCCTCGGTGCCTATCAGATGGGCAGTGGTGTTGTCCGGATCATGAATGATTCGGATCTTTGACCATCGAATCATCTGGATCATTTGTTCATGGTAATGATCCGGATGATTCAACTCACAAAAAGATCCGGATCAAAGATCCGAATCATTCATGATTCGGTTTGTGTTCGTCTCTCTCTCTTCAATCGGATCATCTGGCTCGCTCTGTGTTCAAAACACAACCACAACAGCAGCCAAGCGAAGCCTCTCCGGGTTCCTGGTCACATGACTGTGCGCTCCACAGTAATCCGGCAATCCACCTCCAGCCCGTCCCACAGTTTCCTCCAGCAAACGTCACCACGCTCCCTGCGCGTCTTCAGTCAGCTGACCGCCGAACCAGGAAGCTCCCTGTGTGGCATGCGAGCGGCCGCTCGCACTATTAACCGCTAATAGCCGTGCAGGAACACCCGAATCATGGACTACCGGACTTGGAACCTTCTCCCAATACAGCAGCATTCATTTTCTCCACTGGAGGTAATTGTGGCTTAAGGCAGTGACACCTGGCGACCTTGCACCCGGCGTATAAGACGACCCCCGACTTTTCAGAACATTTTAAGGGGTTAAAAAGTCGTCTTGTACGCCGGAATATACGGTACTTTTGCTTAAGTGTACTCAAAATGTTTTAAAATTAGACCCTGAGTGATCAACAATGCAATCTATGCACATTGGTCATTTTACCATTTCACCCCATTTCCTAATAGCGTAGCACATCCAGCAGGTACAAATCAATATACGCAGTTACTCTGTGGTTGTACTGCTCAAGAAGTAGCCATAGTATGTGCTGCTTTCTGTTTGAATGATGTCAGAAACTTATCTTCCCTACAGTTTCTATAGTTTTCTTTTTTTTTCCTTTTGCCTCTTTGCTTATCATCTCTATGCAGTACTTAGTAGCACTTTAGCACACCCTGAGTAGGAAGTACAGAGGGATGATGAAGCATTTCTTTATGTGACAGTTTTAGTCATATGCCAATGTTATGCAACCCTTTAAAGCAAATCTGAAGTAGAAATTAATTTAGACTTGGTACTTACCTAAGTACTTACCTAAGTAGAGGGAACAGTTTGGATCAGTGCTGGGCAAACTACGGCCCATGGGCCGGATTCCTCTCTTTCCTCCCTCCCTCCATGCAGAGTCCCTAGCAGGTGATAAGCAAGGGTTAAAACTCACCTGCTTGCTGATTCCAGTATCACATCTCCATGGCAACAGGGCATCACATGACACGCGGTTAGGACGTGGTGGGGTATTACACGCTGGCTGCCAGCGTGTGATGCGCTGGCGTGTCATGTGATGCATGTCACCTGCTCAAGACTCTGCAGGGAGGGTGGGAGGAGGCCAGGAAGGCCACTGTTGCCTCCCGGAAAGTATCAGACCTGAAGTGAAATTTCCACTTCAAATTTACTTTTAAGGACCACTATCGCAAAGAAAAAAAACAAAAAAACATTTTAAATACATGTAAACATATACAAATATGAAGTACATTTCTTCTATAGTAAAATGAGATGTAAATTACTTTTCTCCTATGCTGCTGTAAATTACAGAAGGTAATAAAAATCTGACAGAACCAACAAGTTTTGGACTAGCCCATTTCCTCATGGGGGGTTCTCAGGGTTTTTGCCATTTTACAAAAGTACTTAGTGAATGCAGTGCTGGGCGTAATGGAAAAAGCTACGCTTACGGATCATTACGCGTAATTTTACGCTATTACGCATTACGGAATTACGCTTACGGCGTAGACATTGAATTACGGTACATGTCTGTAATTACGCATAGCCCTTCCGCAATTACGCGTAAGAATACCGTAATTGAGGTTGTTACGTTATAGGCTTACGCGTAAAATTCTACTAGCAATTAATGCGTAAGGTCATGCTGCCAAGCGGAAAAGTTGATGCATGGATCAATGTTAGGTAGCCGCCGACTTTAAGTGTTAATAGCAAAGCCCCCTTAAGTGCTAAGAGCCTCAAATTTGGAGAATATATTAAGGAGATCAGAAGGAATAAGAGGACATTTTTTTTTTTCAAAAAGACCTTATAGTTTTTGAGAAAATCGATGTTAAAATTTCAAAGGAAAAATGTATACATTTAAAAACCTGCCGACTTTAACGGTTAATAGCAAAGCCTGCTTAAACTTTAGGAACACCAAATTCACAGGATATATTAAGGGGATCAGTGGGAATAAGAGGAATTTTTTTTTTTCAAAAAGACCTTATAGTTTTTGAGAAAATCGATTTTTAAGTTTCAAGGGCAAAAATGTCTTTTAAATGCGGAAAATGTCAGTTTTTTTGCACAGGTAACAATAGTGTTTTATTTTCATAGATTCCCCCAAGTGGGAAGAGTTTTACTTACTTCGTTCTGAGTGTGGGAAATATAAAAAAAAAACGACGTGGGGTCCCCCCTCCCAGACCTCTTTAACCCCTTGTCCCCCATGCAGACTGGGATAGCCAGGATGCGGAGCACCGGCCGCGTGGGGCTCCGCACCCTGACTATACCAGCCCGCATGGTCCATGGATTGGGGGGTCTCGGAAGGGGAGGGGCAGCCAAGCTTTCCCCTCCCCCTCCGAGCCCTTGTCCAATCCAAGGACAAGGGGCTCTTCTCCACCTCTGATGGGCGGTGGAGGTGGAGGCCGCGATTTCCTGGGGGGGGGGTTCATGGTGGCATCTGGGAGTCCCCTTTAAAAAGCGGTCCCCCAGATGCCCACCCCCCCTCCCAGGAGAAATGAGTATAGAGGTACTTGTACACTTTACCCATTTCCTTTAAGAGTTAAAAGTAAATAAACACACAAACACATAGAAAAAGTATTTTAATTGAACAAAAAACATAACCACGAAAAAAGTCCTTTAATATTCTTAATTAACCATTAATACTTACCTGTCCCTTTAAATAAATGATCCCTCGAAATAGCCTCGGAAATGTTCTATCAGTTACAATGTAACAAAGTTATTACAATGTAACAACTTTGTTACATTGTAACTACGCCGCACCCGACGTCACTCGCCGCCGCCGCATACGCGTCTGCGCTGCACGGACCTGACAGAGCTCTGAGCTATATAGCTCAGAGCTCTCTAAAGCATCTTTGTATTTTGGCTCCAAGGAGCCCCATTGGTCCTTAGCAGACCAATGGGGTTCCTTCAAATCAGAAGGAACCCCATTGGTCTGCTAAGGACCAATGGGGCTCCTTGGAGCCCAAATACAAAGATGCTTTCGAGAGCTCTGAGCTATATAGCTTAGAGCTCTGTCGGGTTTAGGACGCTAAGTCCTCGCCGGCTCCGCTGCCCTCCCCGCCTCTCCCACATGTCACCTATATACATGCTGGCACCCATGGGTGCCAGCATGTATATGGGTGACACGTGTGGTCGGGGTGGACGGCGGGAGCCGGCGGGGACTTAGCGTAAGTGTATGCGGCGGCCGGCGGGTGAGCGGCGAGTGACGTCGGGTGCGGTGGTGTTATACAAAGTAACAAAGTTGTTACATTGTAACAACTTTGTTACATTGTAACTGATTAGTATATTTCCGAGGATATTGCGTGGGAACTGGCTTTTAAAGGGACAGGTAAGTATTAATGGTTAATTAAGAATATTAAAGGACTTTTTTCGTGGTTATGTTTTTTGTTCAATTAAAATACTTTTTCTATGTGTTTGTGTGTTTATTTACTTTTAACTCTTAAAGGAAATGGGTAAGGGGTACAAGTACCTCTATACTCTTTTCTCCTGGGAGGGGGGGTGGGCATCTGGTGGACCCCTTTTTAACCACCTGAGCGGTCTGGACGAGCTGAGCTCGTCCAACACCGCCGGAGGTCGCCGCTCAGGCCCTGCTGGGCCGATTTTAATCAAATAAAAAGCAGCACACGCAGCCGGCACTTTGCCAGCCGCGTGTGCTGCCTGATCGCCGCCGCTCTGCGGCGATTCGCCGCGAGCAGCGGCGAAAGAGGGCCCCCCTAGCCGCCTGAGCCCTGCGCAGCCGGAACAAAAAGTTCCGGCCAGCGCTAAGGGCTGGATCGGAGGCGGCTGACGTCAGGACGTCGGCTGACGTCGATGACGTCACTCCGCTCGTCGCTATGGCGACGATATAAGCAAAACAAGGAAGGCCGCTCATTGCGGCCTTCCTTGTTTATTCTGGGCGCCGGAGGCGATCGGAAGATCGCCTCCGGAGCGCCCTCTAGTGGGCTTTCATGCAGCCAACTTTCAGTTGGCTGCATGAAATAGTTTTTTTTTAATTTAAAAAAAACCCTCCCGCAGCCACCCTGGCGATTTAATCAGAACGCCAGGGTGGTTAAAGGGGACTCCCAGATGCCACCATGAACCCCCCCCCCCCCAGGAAATCGCGGCCTCCACCTCCACCGCCCATCGGAGGTGGAGAAGAGCCCATTGTCCTTGGATTGGACAAGGGCTCGGAGGGGGAGGGGAAAGCTTGGCTGCCCCTCCCCTTCCGAGACCCCCCAATCCATGGACCATGCGGGCTGGTATAGTCAGGGTGCGGAGCCCCACGCGGCCGGTGCTCCGCATTCTGGCTATCCCAGTCTGCATGGGGGACAAGGGGTTAAAGAGGTCTGGGAGGGGGGACCCCACGTCGTTTTTTTTTTATATTTCCCACACTCAGAACGAAGTAAGTAAAACTCTTCCCACTTGGGGGAATCTATGAAAATAAAACACTATTGTTACCTGTGCAAAAAAAACTGACATTTTCCGCATTTAAAAGACATTTTTGCCCTTGAAATTTAAAAATCGATTTTCTCAAAAACTATAAGGTCTTTTTGAAAAACATTTTTTTCCTCTTATTCCCACTGATCCCCTTAATATACCCTGTGAATTTGGTATTCCTAAATTTTAAGCAGGCTTTGCTATTAACCGTTAAAGTCGGCGGGTTTTTAAATGTATATATTTTTCCTTTGAAATTTTAACATCGATTTTCTCAAAAACTATAAGGTCTTTTTGAAAAAAAAAATTCCTCTTATTCCTTCTGATCTCCTTAATATATTCTCCAAATTTGAGGCTCTTAGCACTTAAGGGGGCTTTGCTATTAACCCTTAAAGTCGGCGGCTTTTTTATATTATACGGGAGCGTAATATTACGCGATTACGGCAGACTGTGTAATTTCAATGGGAGTTTACTGTCTTACGCGTAATTTGTTACACGTAATAACGTAACCTACGGTCTACACGTAATTAATTACGTGTAATACCGTAACCTTACACGTAACGCTTACGGTGCATTTGTAGTGAATTACGATGCGTAATTACGCTAATGCGTAATTTCGGCCCAGCACTGAGTGAATGGCAGTTCTTCAGTCAAACTACCAAACAAGTGTAAAGTGAGCAGAGAGGTTGGCCAACATCAGTGTATAAACCATTTTCAGGGAGTTTGTTTATTTAGAATAAAGACCATGCTGAGAATTCCCAATGGAGAGATGGACTAAGCCAAAAACTGTCGGTTCTGTCAGATTTCTACTACCTACTGTAAGTGACAGCAACATAGGAGAAAGGTAATTTATGGCATTTTACTCTGGAAGAAACATACTTCTTATTTGTATATGTTTATATGTATTTTACATTTTTTTGAGATAGTGATCTTTTAAACAAAAAATAGTAGTAGTATCAGAACTGCATACTGTATATGTTGCATTACTGAATAGAATCTTGTTTAAAACATTTTTGCCTCACTTGAGTATAAGAACACTAACACTAAGGAAAAACAAGATTCCTGTAGTAAACTTCAAAGTTAACATTTTCACCCAGTAGAGTCCCAGTTAACCAAAACTCCGGCATCTGGCAGTCTCTGCTAACTGGCATGCCTGGCAGGGGATAGCAGGGGCGTTCCTATAACTATTTGCAAAGTGGTACACAGCAGAAGTTACATACATACCTTCCGGGCACCGGTCTTCTTCTGTCCTACAGCTCCCAGTGGCTTTGCGGCATCCTTGTATAGCTCCCCAGTGTGTCGCCTGACCTGCATTGTGTCACGTGATGCATAGGAGCCATGCATGGAGCACGCCACAAAGCCACTAGGAGCTGTAGGAGAGAAGAAGACCGGTGCCCGGATGATTCATATGTGATTTGCGTTGCGCACCCATTCCGCTCGTCATCAAGTGGAAGAAAGATAGTATTATATTTACGGCAAGAGCACATATCCGGCATCAGGCAATCCTGACCTGCACTGGATGAATGAGACTCTACTCTATTTGCAGAGTGATCCTCTCTGACATAAAAGTGGGCCTCCTGACATGTAAGGGAGAGAAGATAACTGGCCATAAAGAGAACCCAAGGTAAGAATTTTTGTAAACTCTCCGCCACTCCTATGGCCAGAAATCCTCTAGTTTTGTTTTCAGTGAAACCTGGGGTCATGACGCTGCAGCTCTGTGCTCTGTATTGAGAGACAGGGAGCAGGGAGGTGGGGGAGCCCCCCAGTGGGCGTTTTGCAGAAGTGCTTCTCCCGCAAGAGACGCCCCTTCCCCTCGAGATTGCAGTTTCAAGGGGTGACAGCACGGCATGGGGAGGGGGGGGGGGCAGAGGGTGGCACATAAAGACACAGAGACATGTCACGGACCAGGGAACACGCCTCTGTGTCTGATCTGCCCCCCCCCTCCTCGCTATTTCCTATACTAAAGCATTGTTATATCAAGTGGCATTTGGTTATCTTCCTGTAATGACTCATTATAGCAAGGTTAGGTGAAGACTGGGAAGTCTATGAGGACCATCAAAAACTCAGCAGACACCAAAGTCTGCCGCCAAAGAGAATGAGATCTGGTGGAATATATTGATCAGGAAGGATCGTGACTGACATAACAATTGCAATCTGCTGAGTAAACACTTTACAAGTGCATGTCATCATTATATTAGTTAAAAATAAAGATATTATGGGGGTTTAATCGCACAGGCTCTTCCCAAACTGTCTACTGCAGATTTTATTATACTGTCATGCTTTTCCGCTCTGCTGTTTCATTCATGGTTTTCTACTGTTAAAAACAAGAATTTGATTCCTGAAACCAGCAATTTCCACAATGTCTATAAATCCCTTTAAACACCTTGACTGGCTTTATACTTAGAAATCCTCTTGTATGCGGCAACTGCCTTAAGGGCAAGGGAGTTTATGGATGCAAGCAGTATTATTTGTAAAGATGTAATGAATCGGTGACTGGATTTGGCCCACTCCAACCTCTTGCTCTTAAATGCCAATATATGGTGAATAGCTAGTGATCTGCTGAGGAAGCACTTTGCTCTAATAGGTATGAGAGGGTCAGGGCTAGTCATTTATTTTTTAACTATTATTGATTAGGAAAGAAGCTCAAGTCATGCTAAAAAGTCTTACTAATCTAATACGCGATATATGGAAAACAGGAAAATAAATCTTTTTTATTGCTCGGTAGCTGCATACTTACACATAGGAAATATGGAAGGCACCACGGCTCAAACCACCAGGTCAGCTGAAGTTCAAAGGAGAATATGTATGAACCAGATTTAAGTCTTGCTCCAACCTGTGTGATTGCCTTGCTATATTCATTACTTTATATAACACAGACTCGGAAAGGAGAGATATCTTTATGGGCTTATGCAGATTTGCAAGAAGGAAAACTCTCCTTTTCTGTAATTATTTTTGTACATTTAGTTATTCTTTCCAGAGAGTGCTACACAAATGGGATTTATGAATGGCTTATGCTGCCAAAACGCCATCCACAGAAGTGTGACCATCTGGAGTGTTCTGTTGATATACTAACATCATATCAGCAGTCACCTTTAATGGCAGCTAAACAAAAATACAGAACTGTGAAGATTCTGATTGCTAATGTCTTCGGAGTAAGACATTTTTCTCTTTCTGCAAATTATACTTTAAAATTTCCATCATCTCCCAGGGCTTCTATCCTGGACACTTAGCTTCAAAACATTGAGCATAAACACATTCATGAAAACATAATTACAGTAAAAAAAGAAAAAAAAACACAAATGGGATAGATGCCTAGTAAAAGGTGATGTAGTTAGATTTCTGATTTGCATTTCCAGCACATTATCTGCTTGGAACACAAAAACAGTAGGAGGCACTTGTATCACAGTTTATGGCGTAGTCACCTCTCATACCTTTCTGGACCATAGTTATAACTTTCTTCTGTTCAGATTTTTTTCTATCCAACTTCTACAACACCCTTTGACTCAGGCCTACCGGTCCAAGATATCTTTGCTGCCAACGAGAAATTGGCCGTACAAGTCTAAGCTGTGATTTCTTTGAAATGGAAATAAGCTCCAGGGTCAAATTGTCCTCCAGAATAAAATCTAACCTGTGGATCACATGACTGCCAGTTAAAATAAGCTTTCAGCTTCTTTGGATGACCCACTACAATAATTTTAATGAAAAGACTTCAGAGCTGTGTTTTATAATACACATTCAGTACGTATTTAATTAATTGACATAATGGCAAATAGTGTTGCTTCAATAAGCCTCTGTTCACCTCAAGTGGAGTTTAGCTAAAGTTCAAAATTGAGCAGCATTTTTTAAAAAAAAGACACAGGAAGCTTGGTAACCAATTTGCTATTTTTAAGCATTATATGCTTTTTTTAATTAATTAAATGAAAACGGTTTTCTGCATCTACATCATGCAATCAACATACCCTCAATGCCAAATTGCTTTAAAAACATGGCCATTAGAGATTTTTAAAGCCCTTTCCTGAGTATTAGAGCTGCATAGCCTTTTAATAATTGTACCTCGTTTTTTGTTTACGGAGATAACTCTCAAAAAATAGAAAATAACTGTTTTTCATCAGCCTGTAGCATTCTGTTTATTCTATGTCCTCTAAAACTGAAGCTTCATTTGAAACAAATCAGAATATGTATAAAGAAACATTTATATAATTAGGTAAATTGCCTCTTGAGGCAGAAAAACAGATAAAAGTCAAAAGAAAACAATGAACCAGAGAATCATGTCATCTCTTGTGCCAACCTAGGATGTCTCTCCAGAGCACCGCCAACAAAGAAAAAGAGTGTGTGAGAGAGAGTTTTTACAGGTATATATACTCCCAACCCCTTTATCAGATCAATATTCTTTTCTGAATCAAAAGATGTTGTGCCCAAAGCCGACAAGTGCCTCCCAGTGTGACATCTTCACCAATCCCATCTCCCCCAGAATTTTCCATATATTTTCTGATTACACCAATGTTTACAGATCCAAAATCTCCATGAGGGTGATTTTTTTTTTGTTTATGTTATTTTCCTCGATTTGCGGCAATAAGGCGGTGAAAAGGGCACCCTTAATTTTATTACGGCTATATAAGGGCACCGGTAATTCTCTTATGGCTATACATAAGGGCACCGTTTATTTTATCATGGCGATATCATCAAATACCCAAGCAGCTCGGGGGTGACCCAAAACCACCAGGAAAGTATAGGGGACTAAAAGAAACAAAAAAAAACCTCCTACCAAAAAGCAACACTGTAATTTGCCTTCTTAAAGGGAACCTAAACTAAGATAAAATTATTTAAAATTAAAAAAAAAATATTTAAAACACATGATGTAGCTACAAATGAATATTACATACTTACCTCGCCAACAGTTCCTCTCAGAAGCTCACCATTTTCTTATTACAGTAATCCCTTCCTGTTCTGACAAGATTTTGTCAGAACTGAAATATACCAATTGCTGTCAGTTATATATCAGCTGCTGTCAGTTACAACTGAATGTGCAAGGTGATGTCTATGTATCCCTTTGGCTCAAGTGGGTGATATTACAGTTTAACAGTGTGCTGACCAGGAAGCTGTTATGGGGTAATGCCCATTTTCAAAATGCAGGACAGGGAATTCCATCAATCACAGTGGTCAAACAGAATGCAGGAGAGGAGAAAGCGATTGTTGAGCAGTCTACATGGGAGGTAAGTATGACCCGTGTATGTTTATTTTGACTTTTTATTTTCAGTTCAGGTTCTCTTTAAAACTGAAGGTATTTACAATAATTTATCTTTATATGAGTAAATATGGTTTCCCACAATGCTTCACTACTGAATATGCAAATTATCTATGTATGCTTCAGTGCAATTTGCCTTCTTAAAACAGAAGGTATTTGCTGATGAGGACCAACGGTCTGAAACAGGCTGTTTGCATGTTGGGTTGATGTGGCTCTGTAAATGTGATAAGCTATAGGCTTGCTATACACCAGCAGTTCCGGATGAAAGCTTGGCTTCAGGAGCGAAAAGTGATAATTTGCATATTTAGTAGTGATGTATTGATGTATTGTTACTCACATACAGCTAAATTATTGCAAAATACCCTCTGTTTTAAGAAGACAAATTACACTGGCTAGATCATGGAAATGTTTGCGGCTACAATAAGGGGACATACTTTTTGCATTATAAACATTATGAAAATGCAGCTACAAATGACATAAAATATATATATAGATACAATATGCCGCTACAACAGTAAATCGGAAAATCGGTTATATCCTTTCAAAATAACGGCTACAACAATCTCGCTGAATACCGTTTAAATAAAAATGTGGTATAACAAAGATTCCAAATAGTGTTTATACCTTTGACATGAACTACGACTACAATGATCACAAAACATTGGTTATATCTTTCCAAAATAATGGCTACAATGATCTCGCTGAATACAATTTATATGAAAATGCAGCCACAACACTGACACCAAATACGGTATATATATCTTTCACATAAAACAGCTACAACGATTATGGAAAATTGGTTGTAGCCTTTCAAAATAATGGCTGCAACAATCTTGTTGAATACCATTTCTATGAAAATGCAACTACAACAATGGGCTCGATTCACAAAGCGGTGATAACCTAGTTAAAGACTTTAGGCGTGATAACCATTTTTATCATGCCTAAACTCAGTTTAGGCATGATAAGTTTAGGCATGATAAGTTTAGGCATGATAAGTTTAGGTGTGATAAGTTTAGGAATGATAAGTTTAGATACGTTTAGATCGCGCGCAAAGTCCCGCACGCAAAGCAGCGCCATTAAACGCTATGCAAAGTGCACCAGACTTTGCTAGCGCAAAACTTTTGATCAGCTGTGCACTGAGGTGCTAACCCAGTTGGTGCTTAAACTTATCACGCCTAAAAACTTATCACACCTAAACTTATCATGCCTAAACTTATCACACCTAAACTTATCACACCTAAACTTATCATGCCTAAACAGAGTTTAGGCATGATAAAGGGCTTTTCACCAGGGTGCTAACTGTTAGCACCGCTTTGTGAATCAGGCCCTAAATGACACTAAATACTGGATATAGCTTAAACATAAAATGCTGCTACAACAATCATGTAAAATATCAGTTATAGTTTTTAAAAATTGCAGATACAACAATCTGGCTGAATACTGTGGTTAAGGTTAGACACCACCATGGGGGGATTAAGGTTAAGCACCACCATGGAAGAGTTAAGGTTGGGTTAAGGTTAGTCACCAACAATAGGGGGTTAAGGTTAGCCACAACCATTGAGGGGGGGGGGGTATAAGGTTAGGCAGCACCATGGGGGGAGGTTAAGGTTAGGCACCACCATGGGGGTTAAGGTTAGGCACCACCATGAGGGGTAAAGGTTAGGGTTACATTCTGAAAGTGGCTACATCCGATGCATTTTGTAAATAGAATCAAAATCATTGGCTACAAACAGGCACACTTTATACATAAAATCATGTTTATCTGTTATATCTGGTTCCCTTTTTAGCCAAAATCACAAATTCTCAGGCTATATTAGCTGCCCTTTTATAATAAAATATTTTTTTTTTCTCAGCTATATTCGCTGCATTTCACTTTTCTCGACTATAACTTTTATAACCAAAATCACATTTATCAGCTACATCTGGCTCCCTTTTTTTCAAGTGCCCTTTTCAAATGCATGCCGATTTATGTCTAACTCTAACCCCCTGCCTACTCTTAACACTAACCTCACCCTATATATGTCTAACACTAACCTTCCACTACCAACTACTAACTCTAAACTCCCCTGGCTATAAAGCTGCAATTTACCCCAGAGGCTTTAAAGCCATTAATTACAGTGCCTACAGGTACTATGAAACTACAATGTACCCAAGTGGCTGCAATTTACCCAACTTGCTAATGCTGCTGATTAGAAGCTCTATAGAACCACTGTAAAGCTGACATTTAACAGAGCACACATATTATTCAGCTAGCACCAGTAACACGAAGATTTGCATTGCTGCAAATAGCGCACCCAAATTAACAGTGCTCCTTTTCAATGTCTCAGGGAAAAACTCATAATGAGCACATCTTGTAAGGGCAAGTTGCAACCAAATGTTAGTCAATCCAACAGAACTTACACACTCTTGTAAAGAAGTTTATAAAACAACTTGCATATGCTAGCTAATTAATAATACTCATTGTAATCAACTTAAATTATATGTATGATTAACAATAATTATTATTAATCATCAATCTTGTCAGCATAGATATATAAGAATCTAAAATTGATTAACAACTCCATCTGCTACATTAATGACCAGCTCAATCTCCCAGAAGTTTAATTTACTTTATCCCATACTCAAATTAAAAAGTGTCCCTTCAATACTTTTGAACACTTTATACTCTCCATGGTGGTATAGGAACTACCATAGGTACCAACTTTTCTTATATGCATCTTAAAAATAATTTCAATATGTCCAAAATATTGTCCTGCTTATTTGTGTTTTCTATTGGAGGAAAGTTTGTATTTTTCCTGTTCTTTACTTTCTTAAAGAGACTCTGTAACAAAAAAGTTCACCTGGGGTGGGGGGGGGGTTTACTCACCTCGGTAGGAGGGAGCCTTAGGGTACCAATGAGGCCCCTGTAGCTGCAGTCAATCCAGCGCTGGCTCCCCTGAAGTCTCCTGCAATCCTGGTTCGACAAGCCTGACAAGGCTCGCTATATTTACCTTCCTTGACTCCAGCAGGGGCACTGCTGTGGCTCTCAGCATGGAGAGAGGCGAAAATAGCCGATCTCCGTCGGGTCCACTCTACTACGCAGGTGCAGGAGACTTGCGCCTACGTAGTAGAACGGGACAACAGCAATCAGCTATTTACGCCCATCTCCGAGAGGGGAGCCGATACTGCGCCTGCGCTGAAGCCGGGAAGGTGAATATTTACATCCCCGCTGTTCACAGGGCCAGAGCGAGATCACCATGGGACACAGGAGGATGGGGGAAGCCTTGATAGGATCTGAAGGCTTCCCCCTACCGAGGTGAGTACCCCCCAGGGGAACTTTTTGTTGTTACAGGTTTTCTTTGAATAAATAAAATATAGAGAATGATGTAAAAATAACAGCAGCACATGAAACTTGTATTTTGTGAAATTTGAAGATGTTTCCATAATAATCTCAAGCTCTCTGCGAGTTATAATAGAGCTTATCTTAGTCCATAATAGCTAGTCTTGTGCACATATTCTTCTCTATCACTCACACATGAAAAGTGACAGCTTCTTTGAATATCTAGAACAAATGGAATTGATAAGTAGCATAACTAACTATTTTATTAGACTACTAAAGATGAAGCTATGCAAAATCACTATTTTTATAGGAAGCTTTGACATTTCCCCGGGCACTTTGTAAAGGGTAATGAACATGGGTTTATATGGATGCAATTTAAGTATTCAAGTACAGTAGGGATGTCATTGATGATAGAATATGCAGTATGTATACTTCTCAAGACTTAGCCATATTATATCTAATATATCTAATATAATTTCTGTCATGTGAATGGAGACATAGCATTACAATTTATCACCATGGCTCCAATATTTACAATGGTACTGTTGATATAGTTGGTAGTGATGAGCGAAAATGCAAATATTCTCTTCACTTTCATTTTCATGAAAATTATGTTAAACAAATGTTCGAACAAACATGCCACTGAAAATAAGTTTTATTATTTTCCATGTTTTTGTGAATTTTCACTGTATTTTTTTTTGTAGCAAAAATATTGTTTTTCCATGTTTTTGAGCTTTTTATGAACTATCACGGTAAAAATATTGTTTTTTTTGCGTTTTCTCAAAAATGTAAAAATGCAAAAATACAAGCCATTTTGACTAATTTTTCAATGTTGAAAATAGCATTTTTGATGCGAAAATGATTGTCAAAAATTCATAAAAGACGTAATGCTCCGCACCACCTTCAGAAATGTATCTTCATTTATTTAGTAAAAGACATACAAAATTAAAAAGAACTGTGTGGCAATACAGTCCACTGTTTCAAAGCTCCTGCCCATCTTCAAGTTGCCCAGTTCTGAAGTGACATACACACACTAACAAATATATACACACAAGTATCCAATCAGAATCTGTATATTAATTAGAGGACCTGATGGGGAACTATTCATTTAAATAGGTAAACACACCCTCAACATTCCTATTGGTCAGGGAAATCCCGATTGTAAAAATACAAAAACACCTTGATCATAAATGTTACAAAGCATCAGAGGTTACCCATCAGTACATAAAACATAGAAGAGTTTGGCCACACTGTTCAGTATAAATAAGGTCTGAAGTTAACAATAGTATCCGTGTCAACTCAAAAACAAACCACGGAGTGCCGACCAATAGATAGAAGACTCGCCCAGCTCAAAGTCTCACCACAATCCGCCGACCTGCTAGAAAACTAAGGGGCATGATGCACAAACGCTATCAGGACACTTGCAGCTTCCGTGCACTGCAGTTCCTGGAGTGGATCCACTGGAGGGATACAGCATTATAGATTACTTGTTCATAGTATATTGATTGAACGGACTTGTTTGCCTCTGAGGAAGCAGCCTTGTGTCGTGAAGGCATTGTTGGTGTTGGGATTGGACACTCTGTCCATGCGACTACAATCAATATGACATAATATTTACGAAGAATTAAAGACTGTTGCTGTTCCTTTAAAGCCCCGTGTGCATAGCTTTGTATATACACAAACGCTATCAGCCAATCAGGCAGCACCATACGCCAATCAATAGATGCACCAGAAGACGAAAAACTGCAGATGAAAGGAGGTGTGCTCACTGGATTACTTGTGTTGTATTCTTATAGCTTAAAATTATTTTCCTTCATAATGTATTATACATTTATTTAGATATGTTTTTTTTAAAAACTCATGTATCCAGTCTTATGGGGGATGCCGCTGTGCTCTTTTCTTTTTATGGGCAGATTTTCTGTGTATCAATACTTTTTTGATGCTCTCTCCTTTTAAAGTCTCTCGCTTTTTGCACAGCACCTTTGCTGTTGACATATGGTTGCTATGACACCACATGTCAACATGCGGCGATTGGTTGGCGTTTTGTATTATCTCTGACAGCAGCGGCTGGACGCTTTCTATGTTTTGTTTTGACATCGATGTGTGGCTGCCTCATTGGTCGGCTGTTCCCATCGCGCACACCTCCTTTCGTCTGCAGTTTTTCATCTTCTGGTGCCGCTGAGAGACTGAAGGCAAAGTGGAGCTCCGTCATTCATGCAGAGATGCGTGTTCATCAGCACCTGCAATCTCCTGCAATCCCCACCCACAGCAATTTCACGCCAATCAACTTGGACTGCTCCTGGGGCTGCCGCCGCATTCGCGCCAATCGGCGTGGAGTGGTTGGCTAGGGGTTAAACTAGCCAATAAATGGTATCATCCTGATTCAAAACTTCTTTCTTGTTCTCTCTACTGAAAGTGTATCACCTACAATCAGCCCCTGACATAACGAAGTGCATTGGAACCATCCATGCTTGTCTGTATCTGTGGTGGATTTTTACTGGTGTTCCTCTTTTCAACTTCAGTCCCATCTCTTGGCAGCTGTTATGTGACATGGGCCCACATTCAATTAACTTTTTCACCTGAGTTATCTCCCAAGAAATAATTTTCACCTTCTCTTTAAACTAACGTCTTAGCATTTTACAATTGAAAAAGTTGGTGAAAACATACTATTACATTCATTTTGAGTATTTTCTTGCTTGCTGGTGGCTTAAAAGACATTTTATGACAAGTTGTAAAAATATCACCTTGGAGAAAAAGTGAAATGCATCTGGGTCATGTCGTCACAAAGACATGAGAATCAATTCAGAGAGGAAGCACAGGAAAGGGATTCCTCCGGAACTGGTAATTGTGTTTGGTTACATAGCGCTTCTTTGTAACAATCTCTGCCTGTGGAAAGTAGTAAGTAAACACCAATAAAAAAGGAAAGGGGAGTGGATGGAGATACTGGACACCGACACAGGTAGGGATGATTGGAATGAGCAAAGTCCATTCCGCCAGAATTGCGGAATTCCGCCAGCGCTAAATTCCATCGCCATTACATTTCCACAGAATTTTGTGAATTTCCGCGGAATTCAACATTCCGGCAGAAAAACGAAAGTAATCGCAAATGAAACCTTGTTTATGCTAAATGGAAGCCCATGGGACCTAGTGGCTGTTCCCCCGGTCATTTTATTGTATTTTATTTATTTATTTTTGGCAGCGGGAGGTGTCGCTTAAGCAATGGGACCTAGCGGTGGTCCCATGGTGGATATTTTGGCGCCACAGCAGGTGTCGCTTAAGCCATGGGACCTAGCGGTGGTCCCATGGCGGTGGTTTTAGCGTTGCAGGAGGTGTCGCTTACGCCATGGGACCTTACGGTGGTCCAATGGAGGTCATTTTGGCACCGCAGGAGGTGTTGCGTATGCTATGGGACCTTGCGGGGGTCCCATGGTGGTCATTTTGGCACTGCAGGAGGTGTCGCGTAAGCTATGGGACCTGGCGATGATCCCATGGCGGTCGTTTTGGCACCGCAGGAGGTGTCGCTTGCGCCATGGGACCTAGCGGTTGTCCCATGGTGGTCATTTTGGCACCACAGGAGGTGTCGCTTAAGCAATGGGACCTAGCGGTGGTCCCATGGTGGTGGTTTTGGCTCCGCAGGAGGTGTCGCTTACACCATGAGACCTTGCGGTGGTCCCATGGCGGTCAATTTGGCGCCGCAAGAGATGTCGCATAAGCTATGGGACCTGGCGGTGGTTCCATGGCAGTGGTTTTGGCGCCGCAGGAGGTGTCGCGTAAGCTATGGGACCTGGCGGTGGTTCCATGGCGGTGGTTTTGGAGGTGTCGCTTAAGCTATGGGATCTAGCGGTTGTCCCATGGCAGTGGTTTTGGCACCGCAGGAGGTGTGGCTTACACCATGGGACCTTGCGGTGGTCCCATGGCGGTCATTTTGGTGCTGCAGGAGGTGTCACGTAAGCTTTGGAACATGGCGGTGGTTCCATGGCGGTGGTTTTGGCGCCGCAGGAGGTGTCACGTAAGCTTTGGGACCTGGCGGTGGTTCCATGGCCGTGATTTTGGTGCCACAGGAGGTGTCGCGTAAGCTATGGGACCTGGCGGTGGTCCCATGGCGGTGGTTTTGACGCCGCAGGAGGTGTCGCGTAAGCTTTGGGACCTGGCAGTGATTTCATGGCAGTGGTTTTTGCGCCGCAGGAGGTGTCGCGTAAGCTTTGGGACCCATACAAAATGGTTGGGATAGGTGAAATAGCTAGGGAGCTGGTTGCTAACATAGGATTGATTGGTTTTGTTAACACTGTAATTGGTGCTGAAATAATTCCGATTTTCATTCAGAAATCTGTTTGGGTGGTCTTTGTAAGCCTCTGATTGGTGCAAAAGTTCCTATTTTCATGAAGAAATCCTGTTGTTTTCACTTTAAACTTCTTCTAGGGGCTTCCTTGTGATTGGCTTACAAAATTCCGCATTCCGATGGAATTATGCATCGTTCCGCGGAATTTCCGCTATAGCGCTATGCCAATTCTGTTTCGATGCGATGGAACGGAATCACCAAATTCCATCCAGAATCGCAGAAAAATGAATTCCGCGGTACGCGGTGAGCATCCCTAGATACAGGCCTTCAAGAGGCACTGTGACTAGAGCATAAATGGGCTCCCCTATTTTCGTGATTCAAATTAATCTCTCATTTTTTAACTTGTGAGTACATTAATATTATAACTAATCTACAGATGGCTCTGACTACTATCTACACTTAGGCCCTTTTACACTTAAGTGGCTTGATTCACAAGACGGTGCTAACTGTTAGCACTCTGTGAAAAGTGCTTCACGCAAAACGTGATAACTGTTATCGCACGCAAAAATGTGCGTTTGCGCTTTAATGTGAACTTTTCATGCGTTAACAGTTGTGTTCGCGTGCAAAATTTGCGCTATCAAGCGAACGCGACCGTTAACGCGTGAAAAATTTGCGTTAACGCGCAAACACAAACTTTTGCGCGCGATAACCATTCGGAAAAAAAATACTGCATTCTTTTTTTGCGGATGCCAAACACGATGCATCAAAACACATTTAGTGTAAAGGGCCCTAAGGCCTGGAGTCCACTAGCAGTACGTTACTGATCTGTTACTAAGCAGTTGTGATTTGAAAAGCTCTTGCTAATGTAATGCTATGGGTGTGATCCTACTTGAGCAATGTGATTTTTAAAAAATCTCCCATAGCATTGCATTAGCAAGAGCTTTTCAAATCACTAGCGCTTAGGGCTGGTTCGGTTCACATTACAAGCACTTTTCTAAGCAGTTGTGATGTTAAAAGCTCTTGCTTATGTAATGCTATGTGTGTGATCTCACTTGAGTGATGTGATTTTATAAAAATACCCCATAGCATTGCATTAGCAAGAGCTTTTCAAATCACTAGTGCTTAGAAAGCTCTTGCAGTGTATACCAGTCCTTAGAAAAGGCTGCTAGTGGGTTTGAGGCCTAAGGGCTGCTTTACACTACAGGAGCTTTTTAAATGCTATTGATTTGAAAAGCTCTAGCTAATGCAATGCTATGTTTTTTTTTTTTAGTTTTTTTTACAAAATAACATCACTCCAGTGAGAACGCTCACATAGATTAACATTAGCAAGGGCTTTTAAAATCACAAAGCGCTTAGAAAAGCTGTTGTAGCATGAATTAGCCCTAAGAGCTCAAACCCACTAGCAGCAGTGCTAGTGATTTGAAAAAGCTCTTGATAATGCAATGCTATGGGGGATTTTTAATAAATCACATCACTCAAGTGGGATCTCTCCCATAGCAATTCATAAGCAAGAGCTTTTCATATCACAACTGCTTAGTAATGGCTCAATAATGTACTGCTACTGGGTTCTAGGCCTAAGTGTTGGCTTAACCTCCCTAGCGTTCTGGACGAGAGACGCCGGAGGTGACTGCTCAGGCCCCGCTGAGCCGATTTGAATACTTTTTTTTTTAAACACGCAGCAAGCACTTTGCTTGCTGCGTGCCTTACCCGATCGCCGCTGCTCGCCGCCGATCCACCGCTACCCACCGCGATGCAGGGCCCCCCAGCCGAGACCCCGTGCGCTGCCTGGCCAATCAGTGCCAGGCAGCGCTGAGGGGTGGATAGGGTCTCCCTGTGATGTCGATGACATCACGACGTGCGTCGCCATGGCAACGGGGGAAGCCCTCCAGGAAATCCCGTTCAGAATGGAATTTCCAGACGAGCCATTGCGCCGGCGGCGATTGGAGGGGTGGGAGGGACGCCGCAGGGAGGGGGAATCATGTAGCTAGCGCTAGGCTGGCTACATGAAAAATAAAAAAAATGTGCAAAAAACGTTCCCGCGGGAATCAGAACGCCAGGCAGGTTAATGCAACCTTTAGGCTAGGAACCAACTACAAGTTGCAATTGGCAATCGTAATCGCTGGCGTTATAAATTAGCTGTTTGTAAGCGATTTCATGAGCATTTTCTGGTGATTTTGGTAGCGATTTTAAAAAGTATAAGCTTTTTGCCTGCAATTTGTGATTAGCGATTTCAATTCTGAGTCCTCATTTCAAATTATTATTATTTAATATGCGATTCATTCGCGATTTGCCAGTGCTTTAATACTTTACATTGGACTGCTGCATGTCCTGCGATTGTGATTCCCCTAATTGCAATCGTTCCAGTGGAATCAGTCCCATCCACTTACATTGGCAAAGCGTTTAGGGAAATCACTAGTGATTTAAAGTGGGATTGTCACCATAAAAATCAAATTTCAACAGCAACTGGTCTGAGTATAGTAAGTGATAAATATGCTAATCCTGCATTCAAAACGTTTTCTGCTGTTATGGTTTGGAGTTATCACATACCTTAGGAGCACTGGCCCTTTAATAGCCATTGCCAAATAGTTGCATGCTGGGGGTCTTTTCATCTATAATATATTCCTCCTCTTCCCTTTAGTTACCCCTCCTTCTAATGACATAAGACAGTGCACTTCCTAGTATAGACCTCAGTGGCAGTGTCTGAAGACTCTGGGAGAAGGGCGGGTAACAAATACACAATTAGCAAGAGGAGAAAAGAGGAGAAAAAAAGTGAGGGAGAAAATGATGTCAGGAGGTCATAGGTAACAAATATGGAAACTGCCTAGAATAGCATTCTGTGCTTTTCATTTAAAAAATTCACAGGAATCATAACATGGACAGTGCAATACATCTGTTATGTATGTAGAACTAGTGTTTATCTACTTATATATATGTTTTTTATCTCTAGGTTAGCATTGGTGTCATTTGTTCTTTAAAGCATTCTCTCAACGCTCAAATAAATGCTCTAGTGGGTTTCAGCCCTAGGCCTGGAACCCACTAGCAGTATGTTACTACGCCATTTCTAAGCGCTTGTGATTTTGAAAAGCTCTTGCTAATGTAATGCTATGGGTGTGATCCCACTAGAGTGATGTGATTTTATAAAAATCCCCCATAGCATTGCATTAGCAAGAGCTTTTCAAATTACTAGCACTTAGAAAAAGGCTGCTAGTGGGTTTGTGCCCTAAAGCTGCAGCACTCCCAAAGCTAAGAAGTTCAGTTATGGCAGAAAAGTTTGTAGGCTTGCAGGAAACGTTTATCAAAAGCCTGACATGCAGTTGCCTTGCTCAAACATTTAGAAAGCAGTTTCTCGATCTCATCAGATAGAAGACATGCTTTCATTGCAAACTAGGTTTTAAATGATTGAAAACAGCCTAGCTAAGCGCTCCATTCATTAAAAGGAAAGCAGTTTAACTCGTAAGTGCTTACAGAGTGACTGTGACTCATTTAAAGCTAGAGCAATTTATTGAGAAACCTCAGAAAAACAAGGTGTTTCTCAGCTATAGTAAGTGCTCTGTGTTTTTTGATTGCAGGTAAACATACAGCATAAGCTGTTGGCAAACCACATACAACTGAATGGTACCATTTTAGGCACTTATGAAGACAGAGACTTACAGTATACTTCAAAACAAACTGTCCCACGGCTTGACCTGCCCATCCAGAATGCACACACTATCGACGTCCTGCAAAGTCTATGGTGAAAGCTCAAAGTGGTATTTAGAGAGAAGCATTACAGTACAGTATATAGAGCAAATAAGTATAATTTTATATAGGTTCGGCGATTCTCACTGAGCATTATTCTCCAGACACTTATCAAAGAAATCATCTTCAAAGTACCAAAGGAGGAGGTACAGTGTGTTTATGTCTATTTGTTTGCTAATTGCAAATTGAAGGCAATTATCTACATCAGACATCAATTTGCTCTGCAGCCTCCACAGCCTGCACATCAGATTCCTTCTCCAAGAATCCCAAGCACATGGCAGACTGTTACATTTTCTTTCTCACACTATGATTTATTTCTATTGATCAAGCCTCCTGCTGATTCATTTTATATGAAGTGCATGTGAGAGCTGAACTGCTAAAATTGTCATAGCAGGGTGTGAAAAAACCTTTTAAGTATAGAGTAGCCACAGTTTAAGGTTTGAAGTCTTGCAGATATTACCAAGCAAGGTACATGCAGTCTTCATTTGAGCATTCTGCACAATGAAAATGGAAAAAGAAGAGCTCTAACGCTGGTAGAAAATTAAAAGATAAATTAAAAAGGTCAGGCTAAGCAAGCAACCGAGCATGGCCAAAAATCTCTCAAGAATCTCACATATTGAAATGCATACATCAGCGGTGTCAAGCTCAAATACAAAGTGGACCGAAATTGAGCTCTGATACCAAGTTGCAGGACAATCTCAATGTCTTGTGGCCTGGCCACCTCTCTCCCTTCTAAAGTTCCCTGGTGTCTTATTGCTCCCTTCTTCCCCATACGGTTCCCTGGTGTTTAATGGTCCTCCCTCCCTCATCTATACAGTTCTCTGGTGTTTAGTGGGTTTCCCTCCCTCCCCTATACAATTCCCTGATGTCTAGTTGTCCTCCCGCCCTCCCCTATACAGTTTCCTAGTGTCTAGTGCCCCCCCCTTTCCCTATACAGTTCCCTTTCATCTAGGGGTCCCCCCCTCCAAAACAGTTCTCTGGTAGCTTGTGCTTTCCCCCTCCCATTACAGCTTTCCTAGTGATTTAGGGCTTAGGCCCCATTTACACTTATTAATCAGTTGCTCTCAGTTATAACTGAAAGAAAACTGATTTTCAAAGTAATGCCCTTGTTTTCCTATGGCACCTTTCACACTTAACGTGTTTTAACTGTAATCTTTTTCACAATGCACTGCTATGGAAAAAATGTGTACTAATGCGTACCAACGCATACTAATGCACAGCAACTGATTAAGTGTAAATGGGCCCTTACCCTTCAATATAGCTTTTCTGGTGGTCTAGAGTGGGCCAAACATGATGCATAGTGGGAAAACCACCTGAGGGCCAAAGCTGATGGGTCCAAGGTCCAGATTTTGCCCACGGCCTGAGTTTGACATGTATATATCATACATGTCAAACTCAGGCCGTGGGCCAAATCTTGGACCCATCAGCTTTGGCCCTCAGGTGGTTTTCCCAAGTATGGTTTTCCCAAGCACAAATATGTAAAGGGTTGTGGGAAGGAGGTGGGATAGAGGGAGAGTGGTTGTTGATTGGAAATATATAATTTGCATCAATGCATGAAGTTGCATCTAAATGCATAGGGTAGCTGTGTGTGTGTGTGCGTGCGTGTGTGTGTGTGTGCGGGGGGGGGGGGGGGGTTAGTGTTTGAAAGTGCGTGAATTTGCATTAATGTATGAAGTTGCATGCAAGTGCATGCTTTTGCATTAGCCATGCATTTGGGGTGGCTATGAGAGGCAGGTGGTATGCATGGAGACAGTTGGTGGTGTAAATGCTTAAACTTGCATTAATACATGAAGTTGCATGCAAATGCATTAGGTGGCTATGGGTAGAGACAGGATACAAAGAGAGTGGTGGTTGATGTTGCATAAATTTACAATCATGTATGAAGCTAAAGTGGCTATAAAAGGGAGACAGAATACATAGAGTGGTGTTTAATAATACATAAATTAGCCTTAATGCAGAAAAATACATGCGAATACACAAGGTGGCTTGGGGAGGAGGATGGGATACAGGGAGAGTAGTTGGTGTGTGATAAAGCATAAATTTGCATTCATGCATAAAGTAACATGCAAATGCATGTGGTGGCTGTGGAAGGGGAATGGAATACAGGGAGAGCGGTTGGTATGTGATAATGCATATACAATATTTGCATGAATACATGAAGTTATATGCAAATGCATGAGGGGGCTGTGGGAGGAGGACATGATACAGGTGAAGCAGTTGGTGTTTGATAATGGATACATTTGTATTAGTGTATGAAGTTGGGGTGGCTTCTAGGGACAGGATGCAGGAAGGAACAATTGGTGTTTAGAAATGCATTAATTGTCATTAGTGCATGAAGTTACATGCAAATAAATAAAGTATCTGGGGGAGGGGGACAGGATACTGGGAGACAGTTTGGTGTTTGAAATAACATACATCTGCATCAATGTATGTGTTTGCATACAAGTGCATCATTTAGCTTTGGGCATTTTTTCCTCTCTTTACCTTTCTCTTCTGGGAATGTATGGTTTTGTTTGGGTGTCAGATTGTGATAACTGTATGTGTAATTTAGGATAAAATAAATCAGCATATTCTCTTTATTATATATAAAGCAATATTCTACTAGTTAATTCCAATAGTATAATATCAGTATTGTAATCTTTACCAATATTTTACTATCACCTAACCTTACCTTACCCTAACACCAGCTCTCCTTCTCAATGCCTAACATTAACTGATCCCCCTGGTGCTGCCTAACCCTAAAACCCTCCTTGTGTCACCTAACACATAGATCTCTTTTTCACGGACGTCTGAACTGCTAGTTTGTCGAGCAATTCAGCTTCCCATCTGCCACCCACAACTACAATCTAAATACAGTCGAATGGCAATGGTTTTAACACCACATATGGCAAGCGCTGACTAGCGGCAGCATTAACGTATGGTGAGAAACCATCTTATGTCGCCTCTGCTGAGCATGGCAGCCACCTAGCTTAGGTGCAACTTTATGGGGGGCAACCTGTCTGCCACCTGTGCTGAGTACTAGCAAGCAAATGTACCGTCTGTCAGTTGTTAATGGAAAAGAGGCCTATGGAACCCACCGCCTAACCCCAAAACCCCTGGTGGAGTCTAACCATAAAACACTCCCCCATGCCTAACACTAAAGACACCTTCCCCCGGACACCTCTCCCTCACCCCCAACTAGTGTTGGGCGAACAGTGTTCGCCACTGTTCGGGTTCTGCAGAACATCACCCTGTTCGGGTGATGTTCGAGTTCGGCCGAACACCTAATGGTGTTCGGCCAAACCGTTCGGCCACATGGCCGAAATAAGAGCGCATGGCCGAACGTTCCCCCGAACGTTCGGCTAGCGCTGTGATTGGCCGAACGGGTCACGTGGTTCGGACCCGAACGCGCTCTGATTGGCCGAACTGTCACGTGGTTCGGGTAAATAAATACCAAAACCACGTCATATTTCTGCCATTTGTCTGTGGGTTTAGCTTTGGGTAGGCAGGCAGGGTAGTTCGCGCTCCAGCCACGCTAGCCAGGGTCCCCCCAGTCATTGTGTCGCTGCTGGGAATAGTAGTACACCGCTCGCTCAGCCACACTATATAGCATTGTGTTTACTGCCACTCTGTGTACCTCGCTCAGCCACACTATATAGCATTCTGTTTACTGCCACTCTGTGTCTGCTGGGAATAGTAGTACACCACTCGCTCAGCCACACTATATAGCATTGTGTTTACTGCCACTCTGTGTACCTCGCTCAGCCACACTATATAGCATTCTGTTTACTGCCACTCTGTGTCTGCTGGGAACAGTACTACACCGCTCGCTCAGCCACACTATATATAGCATTGTGTTTACTGCCACTTTGTGTCTGCTGGGAATAGTAGTACACCGCTCGCTCAGCCACACTATATAGCATTGTGTTTACTGCCACTCTGTGTACCTCGCTCAGCCACACTATATAGCATTATGTTTACTACCACTCTGTGTCTGCTGGGAACAGTAGTACAACGCTCGCTCAGCCACACTATATAGCATTGTGTTTACTGCCACTCTGTGTCTGCTGGGAACAGTAGTACACTGCCGCTCACTCAGTTACCCCATTACTATATAGCATTGCTGGGATCTGTAGTACTCTGCTCACCCACCCATACCATTGTACTGCCAGCCACTGTGTATATTGCTGGGATCTGTAGTACTTCACTCACCGTCAACCACTATATAGCATTGCGTACTCTGCCAGTCAGTGTGTATATTGCTGGGATCAGTAATACTCCACTCAACGTCAACCACTATATGAGCTCACCATGAGTTCCTCAGAGACCTCCGCTGTGAGCAGCACTCCCAACAACAGCAACAGCCAACGCCCCACGCAAGCTATAACATCCACCCCAGCAGCCAGTGGTCAGCAGCAGCCCTCCCCGGAGGAGAACGTTGTGTCCATCGGTCCGGCGCCAGATCGATTATTAAGGGCTGCCATTGAGGAGATGATGGGGCCTGATGTGGAGGAGGAGGTCGGGCTCAGGCCAGCATCCCAAGTTAATGTTGAGGACGATGAAGGGTCTGTGTCTGGGGATGTTGGGGTGGCAGAGGTGGTGGGTGGGTCAGACTCAGGAGAAGAGTTGTATGATGAGGATGATGATCGGGACCATCTGTATGTGCCTCAGAGTCCGACCCCGGAAAACATGTTGTATCGTGTGTTTAGGTACTAAAATCTGCGTTCCCACTTCCCAGTACTGCCCGGGTCCACGGATCCATATAATTTTTTGGGCAGCACTATCAAACTGTGGAACTATGAGTGAGTTGCCATGGTCCTTCTGTGCTGTCACACTCACTGTCTGTCTGCAGATGGATTGTTCAACACAGCTACGCCATCTGACATGTAGTCCTTGACCATCTTCTCCAGGCGATCGGTGTTGGAGGACGTGGAACTGCCCGATTGCTGTTCTGTGGGCTGCTGCATGGGTGTCAGAAAATGTTCCCACTCCAAGGACACTGCCAATACCATTCCCTTTTGGGCACTAGCAGCAGCTTGTGTTCTTTGCTGCCCTCCTGGTCCTCCTGGGTTTGCTGAAGTCAGTCTGTCGGCGTACAACTGGCTAGAGAAGGAGGAGGATGTCAATCTCCTCTCTAAAGTCTCCATCCTCAAGGGCCTGCTGGAATTGTTCCATTTTTGACCTGTCTGACACTTTCTTCAATCAGTTTTTTAACATTGTGTTTGTATAAACTGGGTATAAACCCAGTAATTGGTGTTGTCCAGAATAATGAATAATAATGAATAGTGAATAATGCCCGGGCCGCGTTCAATGCAGTCTAGCATGAATTGAGCCATGTGTGCCAGAGAATCCTGCCAGACTCCTCTGTCTTCATGTTCTTGTGAGCGTTGTGATTGTTGTGATGCACCATATTCGTCACCAGCATCACTTTCTTCCTCTTCTGCTGTCCATTTCCGCTAAATTGTGGAAGTCCAACGTGCACCGCTCTGTCCCTCGGCAGTGGGGGCATCCAATTCCTGCTCCAACTCCAGCTGTTCCTCGTCCTGTTCTTTGTCATTAAGGGAGGGAGATACCGAGAGCCCGATATGGTGCAGTATGTACTGGTAATTGGGAAATATGTGAAAAAAGAGGTTGGAGTAATACTCACAAGTCAGGGTTACCTGCCAGGTAACCACTGTGTAGGCAGGTGGGGAGATTAAACCTGTCCCCACTCAGGAATAAGAAGTCGCTCTCTGTAGATAAGAAGAAAGGGGCCAATTCCCCTCCACCAGGGGTGGACACAATATAGTAACCAATGTTACAGAGGCGCCAGAAGGATAAAAATAGATAAAATGTTTAAAAACAGGGAGGCAATAGGTGGACTTACCTCCCTGATGCAGACACAAGGAATTGTCGAGTTTATGACAAATGAAAGATTTATTTATATACTCCAATATTTTGCAACGCGTTTCGTGGGCTCCACCCACTTCATCAGGCTATAAAAAGGAGCAATCAAACACTATAGGACAGAAGGAAACAAAGCCACCAAAACATTCTGTTACAATATGTTCATACAGTACTTCTATTATGTACAAAATATTTCTATGATATATTCATTTTTGGTGTATATATATATATATATATATATATATATATATATATATATATATATACATGGAAAAATAGTATGTAACTTTTCTGTAAAGCACTAAGGTGCAGTTCAGCAAGCAAAATGTCAATATTAGTCTATGATAAGTGCTTTATGTTCTTTGTCATAGCTGGGACCAGCGTTTCCTGAGGCAGGTTGCCTGATGTTGGTATCATCACGCTGATCGTTTTCATCTTCAGATTCCCCCCACTTGCATCATGCCAGCGGTTTCCATCTTCAACATTGATTTCTTCAGTAAACACAGCAGTGGTATTGTAATGCTGACTGTAGAGTTGTCACTGCTCAGTCACAAGCAACGTGGATTGCTCAAAATTTTGGAGGACTTGGCAGAGATCCAACATGGTGGCCCAATCAGATCCACAGAAGCTTGGTAGCTAGCTGCTGGAATGCGCCTCGGCACTGCGCAAAAGCGTGCTAGCATGTGCAGCGTAGAATTCCAGCGCGTAGGAGGGACATCACCCAGCGAGCGATGGTGCGCTAGATTGAAGCGCTCCTGCATCTCTTGGTGAGTCCTTCAGAAGCGGTACTGGACTTTAAAAAATGTTTTTTTTTTTTTTTCCTTCAACAGAAGATCTGCCACGTTGGAGTGAGGAGGACGCCGCAGACCCCGACACCAAGCGTAACCCCGGCGAACTCCAAGCAGAGGATCTTCAGGAACCCTCAAGGCTTTGAGCAAGCTGAGGAGGATCAGCAGTCCCGACGAGACCTCTCCTCATATGTGACTGTGTGCAGTGGAGTAGCGCTCCCCAGAACAACCTCTCACTTGTCACTTTGTCACTTTGTCACTTTGTTACTTTGTCACTTTGTCACTTTGTCACTTGTCACTTTGTCATTTGTCACTTGTCACTTTGTCATTTTGTCACTTTGTCATTTTGTCACTTTGTCAGTCACTTTGTCACTTTGTCACTTTGTCACTGGTCACTTTGTCACTTTTCACTTTGTCACTTGTCACTTGGTCACTTGTCACTTGGTCACTTGGTCACTTGGTCACTTGTCCAGATGATCTCGGTACACCTCCTGCGATTCAAATTCCTGCACACATTGCTATGGGATTTGGGTGTGATGAATGATGCATCTAACTGGCCACCGGAGGCAATTAAGGCCTTCAAAACATTGAAAGCAGCTTTCTGTTCCGCCCCCATTTTGCGTCATGTTGAATTGTTGACGTCATGTTCATCCTCGGCCCCGCCTTGCATTTCAGTGCAAGGTGCATTTTCCACAGAAAAAGGTTGTGAATCCGGGCACAACATTTGTGGCTGTTCCATTGACCTTTCACAGGTAGAAGATTGTGGGGGTGGGAATAGCTCCTCCGAATAGCCCATTGTGTCCTGAAAACTACTCATTGCATTGCTTTGCGCACGCATTTTTTTGTCCTCATGCAAGGCCTGAGTTGCGCCTGAAAGCGTGGCCTTCTCCTCCTGCGCCTCCTCCTGTTCCATCACGTCTGCTGCTGCTGGGTTAGCGTTGCCGCCCGGTCCCTGTTTATTGAACCTCTTATCTTTATTACATTTATGACTGCATGGCGGTACAAAGCATGCTATCCGCACGCTTCTTGTCCTCATGCAAGGCCTGGGTTGTTGTGTCTCAAAGCGTGGCCTTCTCCTTCTGCGCCTCCTCGTGTTCCATCACGTGTGCTGCTGCTGCTGCTGGGTTAGCGTTGCCGGTCCCTGTTTATGGAACCTCTCATCTTTATTACATTTATGACTGCATGGCGGTACAAAGCATGCTATCCGCACGCTTCTTGTCCTCATGCAAGGCCTGGGTTGTTGTGTCTCAAAGCGTGGCCTTCTCCTTCTGCGCCTCCTCGTGTTCCATCACGTGTGCTGCTGCTGGGTTAGCGTTGCCGGTCCCTGTTTATGGAACCTCTCATCTTTATTACATTTATGACTGCATGGCGGTAAAAAGCATGCTATCCGCACGCTTCTTGTCCTCATGCAAGGCCTGGGTTGTTGTGTCTCAAAAAGCGTGGCCTTCTCCTCCTGCGCCTCCTCCTCCTGTTCCATCACGTGTGCTGCTGCTGGTGCTGGGTTAGCGTTACCGGTCCCTTTTCCTGGAACCTCTTTTCTGTATTACATTTATGACTGCATGGCGACAAAAAGCATGTTACCTGTGCAAAGAAACATGACATTTTCCACATTTAAAAGACAGTTTTTCCTTTGAAACTTTACAATCAATTTTCTCAAAAACTGTAAGCTCTTTTTCAAATATTTTTTTTCCTCTTGTACCCACTCCCAAGGTGCACATACCCTGCAAATTTGGGGTATGTAGCATGTAAGGAAGCTTTACAAATCATGAAAGTTCGGGTCCCCATTGACTTCCATTATGTTCGGAGTTCGGCGCGAACACCCGAACATCGCGGCGATGTTCGGCGAACGTTCGCGAACCCGAACATCTAGGTGTTCGCCCAACACTACCCCCAACCTTCCATGCTGCAGCATAACCCAGTGGGCTTTAACTAAATGTGTACAACCATTCGGTAGCTTCAGTGTCTGCTAAGTCACAGCCAATCACAGACTTTATTTCAGAATCAGAATCAGAATCTTTTATTTTCGCCAAGCACGACTGGGTCGTGCCCGGAATTGGGCTTGGCATAACAGGGCTGAGTGTAGCAAATACGCAAAAATACATCAAATACAACAATCACATTAAAAATATACACACAGAGAGTCAAAAACACAGATAGTACAGAGTTCACAGTGCAACCGACACTATAGGGTGGGAATAAAGTGCATAGCGTTCAATGATTTGACGGCTGAGGGGAAAAAGCTGTTTCGGTGCCTTGAGGTCTTGGTGGCAATAGTCCGGAATCTCTTGCCTAAGGGGAGCCGACTGAAGAAGCGGTAGCCTGGATGTGAGGGATCACTGGCTATCCTCAAGGCTCTGGAGCGTAGTCTGGAGTCGTAGAGGAGGTCCAGAGGGGGGAGTGGTTTACCAATGATTCTCTCCGCTGATCTAATGACTCTCTGTAGTTTGTGCCTGTCACCAGCAGAGGAACCGGCATACCAGACCAGGATGGAGGTGCAGAGGACAGATTCGATAGTGGCGGAGTAGAAGCTTGACATGAGTTTCTGGGACATGCCAAACTTCTTCAGTTGGTGGAGAAAGAATAGTCTCTGTTGGGCTTTCCTCTGGATTGAGGTAGTGTTTGTTTTCCAAGTTAGATCGTTTGAGATAGTAGTGCCTAGAAGGCGTGCATAAGGGACTCTTTCCACTTCTGTGTTGTCAATGCAGATTGGAGAAGGGGGGTGGCGTGCTTCCTAAAGTCGACGACTACCTCGACAGATTTTGTGGAGTTGAGGACCAGGCCATTCTCCTTGCACCAGTGGCAGATCCTGTCTACCTGGTTCCGGTACTCCCGCTCATCGTTTTCGGTGATGAGGCCCACAATGGTGGTGTCGTCAGCAAATTTGATCACTTTGACAGAGTTTTACCTTCTAAAGGTCCATCCCTGTGGTTAGAGTTACTGTATATGTTACTGGCCTAACTTCAGTCTTGGACTAGGCCTCTACTTACAGCTAAGGGGGGAAGGGATGGGGGGATGAAGGTGAAAGCAAGTACTTATGAAAGTGTATTAAAACATATACTGCAATTTACATAAACCGTTTTGTCAGTGCAACATCACATCTCTTCCCGGCAATGTTACTGGCGGCTAGCGTATCAATGTTTAACATTGCTTATTGCTAGAAAAGCCAAACATAAATTAAAAATATGATTAGCTATACACTAATAAAACCGCTGTAAAAAGTACTAATGCTCACATCCCTATCCGGAGTTAGTTTTGTCCTTAGGGTATCATACATGCAGACAGGTATTATGATCCTGCTCATTCAATCAGAACCTACACACAGTGTTTGTTAGGAATTATTCACAGCACATGATCCCTACAAGGATAATTAAAATGAATATGAAGATTAGAACAGTTTGGAGAAAAATAAAAACACAGCAAGAATAAAAGCAAATAATTTATGATACAAAAATCAGAGAAAGGCAGGCTCAAATCAATAGAGCTGTATTTCAGCACAGATCCTCTTGATTCTTGCTGTATCTAGGCCGTCCTTTATAATTCAGTCACTTTAGGCGTGTTGCGTATCTGGCATTATGTTAGTTACAGAATTGTGTGCTAAGAAATATAATTTGCTAAGAAAAATTGAAATATATCGCACTGAATAAAAAGAATGCCACCTCAAACTGCCAGGAACAGTGCCAGCTATTTCCTGTGCCAACTAAGCTGAAATTCAGTACCAGCTTTGCTATATCATATTGGTATAAATAGGAAGTTTGGCATGTTGTCTTAGGTTCTATCTTTTCCTGTAGACTGGTAGCTCACCTTACAGCTTAAAATAGCTGAAAATCTGAAAAAATGAATTTCAAAGTGAAAAGTGTGATTTTTTTTAATCAATGAAATCTGTACCATAAGCATTCAATACAATAGCATTTAAACTAGAAGTGGTGCAGAGAGGTCCTTATTGCTCTGTACTGCCTCTTCTGTTTTCACTTACATGGTGCCATTTACACCACACACGGGGGTTGATTCACTATAACAAATAGCGTGCCTTATCAGAGTTAACATGCATGCAGAGTAAACGTGCCTTATCAGAGTTAATATGCCTGATCAAAGTTAGCATGCCTTATCAGAGTAGCATAACGAGCGCTACAAACCTATGCCTGCTAATCGGCAATGACAAGAGCTCCACTCATCCTGCCTGTCAAGTTTCCTGTCAAGTGACAGGTAGCCTATTGAACCAATCAAAGTGCAGGGCTAATGTCCTTTAATGTGATTGGACCTGCAGGGGCTCAGGGCAGGACAAGTGGAGCTCTCGTAATTGCCAATTAGCGGGCATCAGGGCCGGATTTGTACCTTTTACCACCCAAGGCCCACTGTCACAAGCCGCCCCCCCCCTCCAATGGGGGGGCTAAGTATCATGACCCCCATTAGTATTGGTAGTCAGATGCTGAGCCCCCTCCCCTTAGTATAGGTAGCCTGATGCTGTCCCGTCACTCCCCCCATTAGTATTGGTAGTCAGATGCTGACCCCCTTCCCCCTTTAGTATAGGTAGCCAAATGCTTCTCCCCTTAATATAGGTAGCATGATGCTGCATCCCCCCCCCCCCTTTGTATAGGTAGTCAGATACCTTTCCCCTCCCCCCTTCAGTAAATGTAGCCAATAAGCCAAATGCCCCCCCCCCCCCCGTATAGGTAGTCAGATGCTGTCCCCCCTTTAGTATAGGTATCCAAATGCTGTACCCCCCCTTAGTATAAGTAGGCTGATGTTGACCCCTGTAGCCCTGTACTATAGTCAGATGCCGTCCTCCCTTGCCCCCCCCCCCCCTTTAGTATAAGTAATCCCATGTCATCTCCCCAACAGAGCAGGAGCCAGTGCGGATGTCCTCTATTATATCCCCCCCCACACACACACACACTACGAGTGGGAGCAGAGCCACTCACCTCTCACCAGGTTTCCAGCGCCTAAGCTTTCTCTGTCCCTGCTCTGTCAGCTGCCGCTGTGCGTGCATCGCTTTCTCCTGCTGGCATCACTCTCACATTTGACTGTGGGTCACGTACAGGAGAATCACCAACAGGAGAGAGCGATGCACGGAGGCGGCTAACAGGGACAGAGGAAGCTTCGGCGCTGGAAACCTGGTGAGAGCTGAGTGGCTCTGCTCCCACTCTTCTGGGAAATATAAGGGGGAAATCGGTTGATTGGCGGCAGCTGAGCTTCTTCTTTCGCCTCAGAGAGCCGCTTGGCGATGCTGAGGTTTCCGGTAGAGAGTCTGCATGCAGCCTACTACTCGCTGCATGCAGTCAGTGGAGGGGCGGCTGAGGACTTTGAGGAGCGGAGCGGTTCTCGGAGCTAGTAACAAATGCCGTCAACTTGTCACCATTCGCTGTACTTCAGATGCTAATGGATTCTGGCGCCCTAGGCACGGGCTTTGGTGGTCTGCCCTCAAATCCGGCCCTGGCGGGCATACGTTTGTAACGTTCGCTATGCTACTGTGATAAGGCATTTTAACTCTGATAAGGCATTTTAACTCTGATAAGGCATGTCAACTCTGATAAGGCATGTCGACTCTGAGAAGGCATGCTAACTCTGATAAGGCACCCTTTTTGTTATAGCGAATCAACCCCATGGTGTGACATCATTAAAATGTGTCTAGATACATCTTGAAGAGATGGAATTGCCCACCCCATTCAGGTGTATTGAATGGAGCTGCACCTCTAATTCCTTTACTCCAGCTAGCACTTCTCAGCAACACAGATAGTGTAAATATGTTCCTAAAGGAAACACTAGGTGAGAGTGATATGGAGGCTGCCATATTTATTTCCTTTTAAACAATACCGGTTGCCTGGCAGTCCACCTGATCTCTAATACTTTTAGCCATAGACCCTGAACAAGCATATTCAGATCAGGGACTCAGCTGGCTCAGGTTTTACTCGATTATCCATATGCTTGTTCCAGGGATTCAATTCAGACATTACTTATGCCAGAACATCAACAAGGCTGCCAGGCAACTGGCATTGTTTACAAGGAAATAAATATGGCAGCCTCCATATCCCTCTCAACTCTGGTTCCCTTTAAAGGGAACCTAAGCTGAGAAGGATACAGATTTTTCCTTTTAAAATAATACCAGTTTCCTGACTCTCCTGCAGTGGCGTACCTAGGGCATTTGACACCCGATGCTGGGTATTATAAGACCCCCCCCCCCCCAAAAAAAGAAGCAAATACGCCATACTAAGCACGCCACATTAGTTAATGTCAGATATAGGTGCCACTTATACAGGTAATATAGTTGTCAGTGAAGCTAGTATAGTTGCCCCCAGTGTATGTAGTTTAGTTGCACCCGGTATAGCTAGTATAGTTGCCCACCGTATAGCTAGTATAGTTGCCCCAGTGAAGTCAGTATAGTTGCCCCAGTATAGCTAGTATAGTTTCCCCCAGTAAATTTAGTTTAGTTGCCCCCAGTATAGCTAGTACAGTTGCCCCCAGTATAGCTAGTACAGTTGCCCCCAGTATAGCTAGAACAGTTGCCCCCAGTATAGCTAGAACAGTTGCCCCCAGTATAGCTGCTACAGTTGCCCCCAGTATAGCTAGAACAGTTGCCCCCAGTATAGCTAGTACAGTTGCCCCCAGTGTAGCTTGTACAGTTGCCCCAGTATAGCTGCCCCCAGTAAAGCAAGTATAGTTGCCCCCAGTGAAGCTAGTTGCCCCCAGTGAAGTTAGTAAAGTTGCCCCCAGTAAACTTAGTATAAATGCCCCCAGTATAGCTATTTTAGTTGCCCCCAGTATAGCTAGTACAGTTGCCCTAAAGTATAGATGCCCCAGGAGGGGGAAGCAGTGCTAGAAGGAGGGGCAGTGGGGGTAGCGGCGGGGAGGGGGGCCAGAACCCTTCCTCCCTCACCTGGGACCCCTCCTTCTGCCTCTCTCCCCCTCCATAGATTACCGGCAAGTGGGAGGCATGCGGAGAATTACTCACCTCACTACCGCCTTCCAAGCGCTGGCAGCGTCATGTCGTCACAGATCTCCACTAGTGTTGGGCGAACAGTGTTCGCCACTGTTCGGGTTCTGCAGAACATCACCCTGTTTGGGTGATGTTCGAGTTCGGCCCGAACACCATCAGGTGTTCGGCCAAACCGTTCGGCCACATGGCCGAACTAAGAGCGCATGGCCGAACGTTCCCCGAACGTTCGGCTAGTGCTGTGATTGGCCGAACGGGTCACGTGGTTCGGACCCGAACGCGCTCTGATTGGCCGAACGGTCACGTGGTTCGGGTAAATAAATACCCGAACCACGTCATATCTCCGCCATTTGTCTGTGGGTTTAGCTTTGGGTAGGCAGGCAGGGTAGTTCGCTCTCCAGCCACGCTAGCCAGGGTCCCCCCCAGTCATTGTGTGTCGCTGCTGGGAACAGTAGTACACCGCTCGCTCAGCCACACTATATATAGCATTGTTTACTGCCACTGTGTACCTCGCTCAGCCACACTATATATAGCATTGTGTTTACTGCCACTCTGTGTACACGGCTCAGCCAGACTATATAGCATTGTGTGTACTGCCACTGTGTACCTCGCTCAGCCACGCTATATATAGCATTGTGTTTACTGCCACTCTGTGTACACGGCTCAGCCAGACTATATAGCATTGTGTGTACTGCCACTGTGTACCTCGCTCAGCCACGCTATATATAGCATTGTGTTTACTGCCACTCTGTGTACACCGCTCAGCCAGACTATATAGCATTGTGTGTACTGCCACTCTGTGTACACGGCTCAGCCAGACTATATAGCATTGTGTGTACTGCCACTCTGTGTACACGGCTCAGCCAGACTATATAGCATTGTTTACTGCCACTCTGTGTACACCGCTCAGCCAGATTATATAGCATTGTATGTACTGCCACTCTGTGTACACTAGTGATGCTCAAATACCCCTTTTTAAAATTCGAGTTTGGTCGAATTCGAATAGTAAATTATTCGAGGTCAGTCGAATATTCGAGTCGAATAATTTTTACTATTCGATTCGACCTCGGACTTCGAGCTCACTATTCGAGTCGGTATTCGAGCTAACTATTCGAGCTGACTATTCGAATTGGCCTTAAATAGCTTCCAACACTTGTTTTGAGGGTGAATGATGCAAGAAACCTCTTTTTTTCCAAGTAACAACAGCAAGTGATTATGTGGGGATGTTCCTTTAAAAAAAAATGTGGAAAGAGAAGTTGTGTCCTTAATTTTGTTCAGTAGTGTTACTGTATATACTTGTTCTTCTTCTTCTTTATCTTTCTTCTTCTTCTTCTCGATCTTCTTCTTCTATATCTTCTTCTTCTTCTTCTATATCTTCTTCTTTTTCTTCTATATCTTCTTCTTCTTCTTCTATATTGTCTTCTTCTTCTTCTTCTTCTTCTTCTTCTTCTTCTTCTTCTTCTTCTTCTTCTTCTTCTTCTTCTTCTTCTTCTTCATCATCATCTTCTTCTTCTTCTTCTTCTTCTTCTTCTTCTTCTTCTTCTTCTTCTTCTTCTTCTTCTTCTTCTTCTTCATCTTCTTCATCTTCTTCATCATCTTCTTCATCTTCTTCTTCTTCTTCTTCATCTTCTTCTTCTTCTTCATCTTCTTCTTCTTCATCTTCTTCATCTTCTTCTTCTTTTTCATCTTCTTCTTCATCATCTTCTTCATCTTCTTCTTCATCTTCTTCTTCTTCTTCATCTTCATCTTCTCCTTCCTTTTCAATATCGTCTTCTTCTTCTTCACGTATTTCTCTTTTCAATTTTTTTTTTAAAGGAATGCAGCTATTTTTGAGCGTAACAAATAGCTGGTGGGCGCACGCATGTTGGAAGCGCCATTGTATGTGCTCCCTGGCAGTGGAAACACAAAGACAGCAGGAGGTAAATTCAGCAGCAGGAGGAGGAGGATGAGTGTGTGGCAGCAGGCAGTCAATGAGGCAGGCAGCTCGCCGTGACATAATAGCCCTGGTACCTAGCGGTGATACCAGGGCTGTAAATAAACACAACAGGAGGTCCCAGACAGCGGTCGTGCAGCCCACATTGTGTCCAATACACAACTGGGACAACACAGTTTTCAACCCGGGCACCTCAGAAAAATTAAACCTTTTTTTTTTTTTTATGGTTTTTTGGTTTTTGGTTTTGCAACCAATATAGCTATTGTTTGACGTAATAGCTGGTGGCAGAGTGGCAGCAGAAGGTAAATCATCTGTGTACCCTGGCAGTGGGAAACACAGACAGACAGCAGCAGCAGGAGGAGGAATGGAGGAGTAGGCGAGCAGCTATTGTTTGACGTAATAGCTGGTGGCAGAGTGGCAGCAGAAGGTAAATCATCTGTGTACCCTGGCAGTGGGAAACACAGACAGACAGCAGCAGCAGCAGCAGGAGGTATGGAGGAGCAGTGTGAGTGTGGCAGCAGGTAGGCAGCGTGACATAATAGCCCTGGTACCTAGCGGTGATACCAGGGCTGTAAATAAACACAACAGGAGGTCCCAGACAGCGGTCGTGCAGCCCACATTGTGTCCAATACACAACTGGGACAACACAGTTTTCAACCCGGGCACCTCAGAAAAATTAAACCTTTTTTTTTTTTTTATGGTTTTTTGGTTTTTGGTTTTGCAACCAATATAGCTATTGTTTGACGTAATAGCTGGTGGCAGAGTGGCAGCAGAAGGTAAATCATCTGTGTACCCTGGCAGTGGGAAACACAGACAGACAGCAGCAGCAGGAGGAGGAATGGAGGAGTAGGCGAGCAGCTATTGTTTGACGTAATAGCTGGTGGCAGAGTGGCAGCAGAAGGTAAATCATCTGTGTACCCTGGCAGTGGGAAACACAGACAGACAGCAGCAGCAGCAGCAGGAGGAGGTATGGAGGAGCAGTGTGAGTGTGGCAGCAGGTAGGCAGCGTGACATAATAGCCCTGGTACCTAGCGGTGATACCAGGGCTGTAAATAAACACAACAGGAGGTCCCAGACAGCGGTCGTGCAGCCCACATTGTGTCCAATACACAACTGGGACAACACAGTTTTCAACCCGGGCACCTCAGAAAAATTAAACCTTTTTTTTCTTTTTATGGTTTTTTGGTTTTTGGTTTTGCAACCAATATAGCTATTGTTTGACGTAATAGCTGGTGGCAGAGTGGCAGCAGAAGGTAAATCATCTGTGTACCCTGGCAGTGGGAAACACAGACAGACAGCAGCAGCAGGAGGAGGAATGGAGGAGTAGGCGAGCAGCTATTGTTTGACGTAATAGCTGGTGGCAGAGTGGCAGCAGAAGGTAAATCATCTGTGTACCCTGGCAGTGGGAAACACAGACAGACAGCAGCAGCAGCAGCAGGAGGAGGTATGGAGGAGCAGTGTGAGTGTGGCAGCAGGTAGGCAGCGTGACATAATAGCCCTGGTACCTAGCGGTGATACCAGGGCTGTAAATAAACACAACAGGAGGTCCCAGACAGCGGTCGTGCAGCCCACATTGTGTCCAATACACAACTGGGACAACACAGTTTTCAACCCGGGCACCTCAGAAAAATTAAACCTTTTTTTTTTTTATGGTTTTTTGGTTTTTGGTTTTGCAACCAATATAGCTATTGTTTGACGTAATAGCTGGTGGCAGAGTGGCAGCAGAAGGTAAATCATCTGTGTACCCTGGCAGTGGGAAACACAGACAGACAGCAGCAGCAGGAGGAGGAATGGAGGAGTAGGCGAGCAGCTATTGTTTGACGTAATAGCTGGTGGCAGAGTGGCAGCAGAAGGTAAATCATCTGTGTACCCTGGCAGTGGGAAACACAGACAGACAGCAGCAGCAGCAGCAGGAGGAGGTATGGAGGAGCAGTGTGAGTGTGGCAGCAGGTAGGCAGCGTGACATAATAGCCCTGGTACCTAGCGGTGATACCAGGGCTGTAAATAAACACAACAGGAGGTCCCAGACAGCGGTCGTGCAGCCCACATTGTGTCCAATACACAACTGGGACAACACAGTTTTCAACCCGGGCACCTCAGAAAAATTAAACCTTTTTTTTTTTTTTATGGTTTTTTGGTTTTTGGTTTTGCAACCAATATAGCTATTGTTTGACGTAATAGCTGGTGGCAGAGTGGCAGCAGAAGGTAAATCATCTGTGTACCCTGGCAGTGGGAAACACAGACAGACAGCAGAAGGGCAGTACACAGCAGCCCACTGTAGGTGTAAAATGTGTGGCTGCAGGTGACGTAATAGTCAAAGTGAACCAGGCTGGCTTAGTGAGCAGGAGCCAGGAGGTGGTAAAGGGTGGTAAGGCACATTAACGATGGTTCCGGCAGCCAGTTCATGTCCCCCTCTCGCCGACAACAGGGGCCAGGAACTCGCCTTCCACCCACGCCTGGTTCATCTTGAGAAACGTCAGTCTGTCCACAGACTTGTGAGACAGACGTGAGCGTTTCTCGGTGACCATGCCACCAGCTGCACTGAAGCAGCGCTCGGACAGCACGCTGGAAGGGGGGCAGGACAGCACTTCCAGGGCGTACTGCGCCAGCTCGCTCCAGATCTCCATGCGCTTGACCCAATACTCCATGGGATCAACAGGGGCATCGCTGTCAAGCCCGCTGTACGACCCCATGTAGTCAGCCACCATGCGGGTCAGGCGCTGGCTGTGACCGGAGGAGGATGCTGCTGCATGCATCTCCTCTCTAGTCACTGCTGCCGGAGCCTCTACAGTCCTGTAGAGCTTGTGGCTGAGAGACAGCAGGTCTGTGGGGCGCTTGCTGCTGCTGGATGCAGGCACCTGCTGCTGCCTCTGTGCTGGCTGCTGGACAGTGGGGGTGGAAGGCTGGGGGAAGGCTTCCTCCAAGCGCTCAACAAGGGCCTGCTGCAAGCTCCTTATTTGTTGCGCTGGGTCTCCTCCTGCAGGCGGCAGGAACTGGCTCAACTTCCCCTTGAGGCGTGGGTCCAACATCATGCTGATCCAGATGTCCTCCCTCTGCTTCATCTGGATCACCCTGGGGTCCCTGCGCAGGCACGTCAGCATGTGCGCTGCCATTGGGAAGAGGCGGGCCACATCTGCTGGCACATCGACGTCAGTGCTGTCCTCATCCTCCTCCTCTGCCGCCTCATCCTCTCTCCACCCCCGCACCAACTCAGCTGCGCTGTGCTGATCCCCCTCATCAGCTGCCAGGTCAGGGACCTCCACCAAGTCCTCCTCCTCCTCCCCCTCAGAGGTGGACTGCGCAGCTGGTTGCCGCTCCTGCTGGTCCAAGGCTGCCGCTCCCTGTTCCAGCAAAGCATCGAGGGCCCTGTTCAGCAGAGAAACCAGGGGCACCCACTCGCAGACCATAGCATGGTCCCTGCTCACCATGTTTGTGGCCTGCAGGAAGGGAGCCAGCACTAAGCACACCTGCTGCATGTGCCTCCAGTCATCATCGGGGACGATGGACGGGATGTTGCTGGTCTTGTCCCTTCTCTGAGCTGCGGAAACAGTGGCCAGGGCAAGGTACTGTTTGACAGCGCGCCTCTGTTCAACCAGACGCTCCAACATCGCCAGGGTGGAGTTCCAGCGAGTCGGAACGTCAAGGATCAGCCGATGGCGTGGCAGATCCAGCTCCTTTTGCACGTCTTCCAGGCTCGCACAGGCTGCAGCCGAGCGCCGGAAGTGACGCACAACATTCCTTGCCGTTTCCAGCAGTTCGCCCATCCCCTGGTAGGTGCGCAGGAACTTCTGCACCACCAGGTTCAGCACGTGGGCAAGACAGGGGATGTGGGTCAGGTTTCCCCTGTCTATTGCGGCAACCAGATTGGCCCCATTGTCGGCCACCACCTCTCCGACTCTGAGGCCTCTGGGGGTCAGCCAAATCCTCTCCTGCTCCTGGAGTTTGGCCAACACATGGGTTGCCGTCAGCTTGGTCTTCCCAAGGCTGACCAAGTGCAGCAGCGCTTGGCAGTGGCGGGCCTTCACGCTGCTGCTGAGGCGGGGGGTTTGGCCAGGTGTGCCGGAGGATGGCAGAGGATCAGAGGAACCTGCTGCAGTTCCCCTGAGCCTGCGGGGTGGCACCACCCACTGTGTTGCTGCTGCTGCTGTGCCCGCTGCTGCTCTCCCATCCTCACCCCCTTCCACCAAGCTGACCCAGTGGACAGTGAAGGACAGGTAGCGGCCTGTCCCGAAGCGGCTGCTCCAGGAGTCCATGGTGACGTGGACCCTTTCACCAACCGCGTGCTCCAGCCCTCGCTCCACATTGGCCATCACAAAGCGGTGCAGTGCAGGAATGGCCTTGCGGGCAAAGAAGTGTCTGCTGGGGAGCTGCCAGTCTGGGGCTGCGCAAGCAAGCAGCGCACGAATGTCGCTCCCCTCCTGCACGAGCGTGTACGGCAGGAGTTGGGAGCACATGGCCCGTGCCAGCAAGCCGTTCAGCTGCCGCACGCGACGGCTGCTGGGAGGCAGAGCCCTAACCACCCCCTGGAAGGACTCGCTCAAAAGGCTCTGGCGTGGCCTTTTGCTGACACGGGAATCAGCAGACACAGCAGAGGAGGCCACTGAGGACTGGCTGCCAGAACAGGCCTCAGTGTCGGCGGCAGGAGTTGCAGAGGGGGGAGGAGCAGTGCGTTTCCGCACTCCTGCTGGTGCTGCTGGAGGAGCAGGAGGGCGGGTGGCTGCTGTTGCTGCTGCTGCTGCTGAAGGCTGTGCAGTGATGGGTGTGGTGCCACTGCCAGCAGCAGATGCCTTCAGCCTCTGGAACTCCTCATGCTGGTGGAAATGTTTAGCCGCAAGGTGGTTGATGAGCGAGCTGGTGCTGAACTTTAAGGGGTCTGCACCTCTGCTCAACTTCCGCTGACAGTGGTTGCAAGTGGCGTACTTGCTGTACACAGTGGGCATGGTGAAAAACCGCCAGATTGGTGACAGAAACTTCCCCCTACGGCATGGAAGCGCTGCTGCCTGTCTCCCTGTGGTGGTTGGGGGGGGGGCTTGGGTGCGGCTGGGGGTGGTACTGGCTGATGCTGCTGCTGCTGCTGCTGAGCCTGAGACACCAGCAGGCTGTGGGACGCTGCCAATGCTTGCAATGATGCGCCTCCTTGCAAGGCCCACAAGCGCATCCTCCTCCTCCTCCTCAGAGCTGCTGAGGACGACATCCCCTGGAGGTGGTGGCACCCAGTCTCTGTCTGTCACCGGGTCATCATCATCCTCCCCCTCCTGAAACATGTCCTGCTGGGATGAGGACCCCCCAAACTCCTCTCCTGATGCATGGATGGGCTGCTTGACTGTCGCCACAGTCTTGCTGTCCAATCCCTCATCCCCCAAAGTGCCCATCAGCATCTCCTCCTCAAGATCGCCAACAACAGCAGACAATTTACTCATGATGCCTGGGGTCAAAAGACTGCTGAATGACAGGTCGGCGAGTGACGGTGAACTTGCCTCCTCCCCAGACCCTGCTGGGCGGCTGCTGCGAACAGGGGTGGTGGTGGTGGTGAGGGTGGAGGCCTCGGATGCAGAGCTGATGGCGGGCTGCTCATCCTCCGTCATGAGTTGCACCACAGTGTCTGCATCCTTTTCCTCAATGGGACGTTTCCGACCCGGCTGGAGGAAAATGGGAGCAGGTGCTACACGCTGCTGCTGCTGTGTCTCTGCAGCGTGAGTTGCAGATGCTCCTGCTGGGCGGCGCCCAAGGCGTCCACGGCCAGTGGCTATGGGAGGAATGTTAGCCACTGACGCTGCTGCTGCTGCTGCGGAACTGTGCATGGTGGCGCGCCCGCGGCCGCGGCTTGCCACAATGCTGCTCCCTCTCCTCCTGATTCCCTTGCTGCCCTTCCCCTTGCCCAAACCGCGCTGGCTGCCACTTCCAGACATCTTAAATGTTTTGGGCGTATAGACAAAAGTTTTGTAAAAGGGCGGGTGAAAAGTGGGGTACTTTAATGGAGTGGGTTGGTTGGTGAGGTGACTGAGTGAGTGTCCCCTAGTACAGTAAGTAAGTAGTAACAGTCAGGAAGTACAACTAGCAGTTACAATAATCAGTAGTAATCACAAGTAAATTTAGTGTGTGTACACTCAGACAGTGAGTGCATGCACGCAGGAGCTAGTAGCCTATGAACACAGTGACTGAGTGTCCTAGACTCCTAGTACAGTAAGAGTAAGTAGTAACAGTAAGTAGAACTAACTAATTACAATAATCAATCAGCGATCAGAAGGAAATGGAGTGTGGGTGTGTGTACACTCAGACAGTGAGTGCACGCACGCAGGAGCTAGTAGCCTATGAACACAGTGACTGAGTGTCCTAGACTCCTAGTACAGTAAGAGTAAGTAGTAACAGTAAGTACAACTAACTAATTACGATAATCAATCAGCGATCAGAAGGAAATGGAGTGTGGGTGTGTGTACACTCAGACAGTGAGTGCACGCACGCAGGAGCTAGTAGCCTATGAACACAGTGACTGAGTGTCCTAGACTCCTAGTACAGTAAGAGTAAGTAGTAACAGTAAGTAGAACTAACTAATTACAATAATCAATCAGCGATCAGAAGGAAATGGAGTGTGGGTGTGTGTACACTCAGACAGTGAGTGCACGCACGCAGGAGCTAGTAGCCTATGAACACAGTGACTGAGTGTCCTAGACTCCTAGTACAGTAAGAGTAAGTAGTAACAGTAAGTACAACTAACTAATTACGATAATCAATCAGCGATCAGAAGGAAATGGAGTGTGGGTGTGTGTACACTCAGACAGTGAGTGCACGCACGCAGGAGCTAGTAGCCTATGAACACAGTGACTGAGTGTACTAGACTCCTAGTACAGTAAGAGTAAGTAGTAACAGTAAGTAGAACTAACTAATTACAATAATCAATCAGCGATCAGAAGGAAATAGAGTGTGGGTGGTGTGTGTACACTCAGACAGTGAGTGACCGCACGCAGGAGCTAGTAGCCTATGGACAGTGACTGAGTGTCCTAGACTCCTAGTACAGTAAGAGTAAGTAGTAACAGTAAGTAGAACTAACTAATTACAATAATCAATCAGCGATCAGAAGGAAATGGAGTGTGGGTGTGTGTACACTCAGACAGTGAGTGCACGCACGCAGGAGCTAGTAGCCTATGAACACAGTGACTGAGTGTCCTAGACTCCTAGTACAGTAAGAGTAAGTAGTAACAGTAAGTAGAACTAACTAATTACAATAATCAATCAGCGATCAGAAGGAAATGGAGTGTGGGTGTGTGTACACTCAGACAGTGAGTGCACGCACGCAGGAGCTAGTAGCCTATGAACACAGTGACTGAGTGTCCTAGACTCCTAGTACAGTAAGAGTAAGTAGTAACAGTAAGTAGAACTAACTAATTACAATAATCAATCAGCGATCAGAAGGAAATAGAGTGTGGGTGGTGTGTGTACACTCAGACAGTGAGTGACCGCACGCAGGAGCTAGTAGCCTATGGACAGTGACTGAGTGTCCTAGACTCCTAGTACAGTAAGAGTAAGTAGTAACAGTAAGTAGAACTAACTAATTACAATAATCAATCAGCGATCAGAAGGAAATGGAGTGTGGGTGTGTGTACACTCAGACAGTGAGTGCACGCACGCAGGAGCTAGTAACCTATGAACACAGTGACTGAGTGTCCTAGACTCCTAGTACAGTAAGAGTAAGTAGTAACACTAAGTAGAACTAACTAATTACAATAATCAATCAGCGATCAGAAGGAAATGGAGTGTGGGTGTGTGTACACTCAGACAGTGAGTGCACGCACGCAGGAGCTAGTAGCCTATGGACAGTGACTGAGTGTCCTAGACTCCTAGTACAGTAAGAGTAAGTAGTAACAGTAAGTAGAACTAACTAATTACGATAATCAATCAGCGATCAGAAGGAAATAGAGTGTGTGTTGTGTGTGTACACTCAGACAGTGAGTGCAGTGCGCACACGCAGGAGCTAGTAGCCTATATGAACAGTGACAGTGAGTGTCCCTACGGGTACAGTAAGAGTAAGTAGTAGGTAAGTACAACTAACTAACAATAATCTATCAGTAATCAGAAGGAAATAGAGTGTGTGTACACACAGACAGTGAGTGAGTGCACACACGCAGGAGCTAGCTAGTAGCCTATAAACAGTGACAGTCAGTGAGTGTCCTACTCCTAGTACAGTATAACTACAATACTATTAGTAAAGGACAGCAGAAATACTGGTATAGATGAGAGAAATAAACAGAGGACAGCTGCCCACAGAGGCAAGGCCCCCCTGAGGCCTAAACCTGTAAGCTTGCAGCAGCTGCCTGTCTCTAATGTAACACACAAGCTACTAACTAAAATACAATGTCTATCTAACTAACAACAATATAGGTGTATATGGCAGGTGTAGGTGAGCAAAAACGCTAGGTAAATGATCACAATAGAGCACTTGCTAAGCCAAAGCACAAAGGAGCAACTCTCTCTCTGTACAAGTCTCAGGCAAGCATGGAGAAACGGAACATGGCGGCCGCTATTTATAGGGTAGGGGCTGGCCAGGGTCCCCCTCTGTGATTGGCTGCCGTCAGAGGGCCTGGGAGCCCTCTGATTGGCTCTAAGGACATCAATCTGGGCTATGACGCTATTCGAGCTCGGTACCGAGCTCGAATAGCGCCGGGTTGCTCGAATAGCTCGAATAGTGAATGGGCTATTCGAGTGTACTCGGATAGCCCATTCGAATAGCTGCAGCTATTCGGAGCTCGAATACCGAGCTCGAATAGCTGAAAAAGAGCTTGAATATTCGAGCTACTCGAATATTCGAGCTCTGCTGAGCACCACTGGTGTACACCGCTCAGCCAGACTATATAGCATTGCGTACTCTGCCAGTCAGTGTGTATATTGCTGGGATCAGTAATACTCCACTCACCGCCAACCACTATATGAGCTCACCATGAGTTCCTCAGAGACCTCCGCTGTGAGCAGCACTCCCAACAACAGCAACAGCCAACGCCCCACGCAAGCTATAACATCCACCCCAGCAGCCAGTGGTCAGCAGCAGCCCTCCCCGGAGGAGAACGTTGTGTCCATCGGTCCGTCGCCAGAGCGATTATTGAGGGCTGCCATTGAGGAGATGATGGGGCCTGATGTGGAGGAGGAGGTCTGGCTCAGGCCAGCATACCAAGTTAATGTTGAGGACGATGAGGGGTCTGTGTCTGGGGATGTTGAGGTGGCAGAGGTGGTGGGTGGGTCAGACTCAGTAGAAGAGTTGTATGATGAGGATGATGATCGGGACCATCTGTATGTGCCTCAGAGTCCGACCCCGGAAAACATGTTGTATCGTGTGTTTAGGTACTAAAATCTGCGTTCCCACTTCCCAGTACTGCCCGCAGTGCCCGGGTCCACGGATCCATATAATTTTTTGGGCAGCACTATCAAACTGTGGTACTATGAGTGAGTTGCCATGGTCCTTCTGTGCTGCCTGTCACACTCACCGTCTGTCTGCAAATGGATTGTTCAACACAGCTACGCCATCTGACATGTAGTCCTGGACCTTGACCATCTTCTCCAGGCGATTGGTGTTGGAGGACGTGGAACTGCCCGATTGCTGTTCTGTGGGCTGCTGCATGGGTGTCAGAAAATGTTCCCACTCCAAGGACACTGCCAATACCATTCCCTTATCGGCACTAGCAGCAGCTTGTGTTCTTTGCTGCCCTCCTGGTCCTCCTGGGTTTGCTGAAGTCAGTCTGTCGGCGTACAACTGGCTAGAGAAGGAGGAGGATGTCAATCTCCTCTCTAAAGTCTCCATCCTCAAGGGCCTGCTGGAATTGTTCCATTTTTGACCTGTCTGACACTTTCTTCAATCAGTTTTTTAACATTGTGTTTGTATAAACTGGGTATAAACCCAGTAATTGGTGTTGTCCAGATTCCAGAATAATGAATAATAATGAATAGTGAATAATGCGTGGGCCGCGTTCAATGCAGTCTAGCATGAATTGAGCCATGTGTGCCAGAGAGTCCTGCCAGACTCCTCTGTCTTCATGTTCTTGTGAGCGTTGTGATTGTTGTGATGCACCATATTCGTCACCAGCATCACTTTCTTCCTCTTCTGCTGTCCATTCCCGCTAAATTGTGGAAGTCCAACGTGCACCGCTCTGTCCCTCGGCAGTGGGGGCATCCAATTCCTGCTCCAACTCCAGCTGTTCCTCGTCCTGTTCTTTGTCATAGCTGGGACCAGCGTCTCCTGAGGCAGGTTGCCTGATGTTGGTATCATCACGCTGATCGTTTTCATCTTCAGAATCCCCCACTTGCATCATGCCAGCGGTTTCCATCTTCAACATTGATTTCTTCAGTAAACACAGCAGTGGTATTGTAATGCTGACTGTAGAGTTGTCACTGCTCAGTCACAAGCAACGTGGATTGCTCAAAATTTTGGAGGACTTGGCAGAGATCCAACATGGTGGCCCAATCAGATCCACAGAAGCTTGGTAGCTAGCTGCTGGAATGCGCCTCGGCACTGCGCAAAAGCGTGCTAGCATGTGCAGCGTAGAATTCCAGCGCGTAGGGAGGGACATCACCCAGCGAGCGATGGTGCGCTAGATTAAAGCGCTCCTGCATCTCTTGGTGAGTCCTTCAGAAGCGGTACTGGACTTTTAACAATGTTTTTTTTTTTTCCTTCAACAGAAGATCTGCCACGTTGGAGTGAGGAGGACGCCGCCGACCCCGACACCAAGCGTAACCCCGGCGAACTCCAAGCAGAGGATCTTCAGGAACCCTCAAGGCTTTGAGCAAGCTGAGGAGGATCAGCAGTCCCGACGAGACCTCTCCTCATATGCGACTGAGTGCAGTGGAGCTCCCCAGAACAACCTCTCAGTTGTCACTTTGTCACTGGTCACTTTGTCATTTTGTCACTTGTCACTTTGTCACTTGTCACTTTGTCACTTGTCACTTTGTCACTTTGTCACTTGTCACTTTGTCATTTTGTCACTTTGTCACTTGTCACTTTGTCACTTGTCACTTGTCACTTTGTCACTTTTCACTTTGTCACTTGTCACTTGGTCACTTGTCACTTGGTCACTTGGTCACTTGTCCAGATGATCTCGGTACACCTCCTGCGATTCAAATTCCTGCACACATTGCTCTGGGATTTGGGTGTGATGAATGATGCATCTAACTGGCCAACGGAGGCAATTAAGGCCTTCAAAACATTGAAAGCAGCTTTCTGTTCCGCCCCCATTTTGCGTCATGTTGAGTTGTTGACATCATGTTCATCCTCGGCCTCGCCTTCCATTTCAGTGCGAGGTGCATTTTTCACAGAAAAAGGTTGTGAATCCGGGCACAACATTTGTGGCTGTTCCATTGACCTTTCACAGGTAGAAGATTGTGGGGGTGGGAATAGCTCCTCCGAATAGCCCATTGTGTCCTGAAAACTACTCATTGCATTGCTTTGCGCACGCATTTTTTTGTCCTCATGCAAGGCCTGAGTTGCACCTGAAAGCGTGGCCTTCTCCTCCTGCGCCTCCTCCTGTTCCATCACGTCTGCTGCTGCTGGGTTAGCGTTGACGCCCGGTCCCTGTTTATTGAACCTCTTATCTTTATTACATTTATGACTGCATGGCAGTAAAAAGCATGCTATCCGCACGCTTCTTGTCCTCATGCAAGGCCTGGGTTGTTGTGTCTCAAAAAGCATGGCCTTCTCCTCCTGCGCCTGCTCCTGTTCCATCACGTGTGCTGCTGCTGCTGGGTTAGCGTTACCGGTCCCTTTTCCTGGAACCTCTTCTCTGTATTACATTTATGACTGCATGGCGACAAAAAGCATGTTACCTGTGCAAAGAAACATGACATTTTCCACATTTAAAAGACAGTTTTTCCTTTGAAACTTTACAATCAATTTTCTCAAAAACTATAAGCTCTTTTTCAAATATTTTTTTTTCCTCTTGTACCCACTCCCAAGGTGCACATACCCTGCTAATTTGGGGTATGTAGCATGTAAGGAAGCTTTACAAAGCACGAACGTTCGGGTCCCCATTGACTTCCATTATGTTCGGAGTTCGGCGCGAACACCCGAACATCGCAGCGATGTTCGGCGAACGTTCGCGAACCCAAACATCTAGGTGTTCGCCCAACACTAATCTCCACCTTCAATGCCGCCCATTGTGCTTCCGCTAATCAGGAAGCACAGTGGGCGGCATTGAAGACGGAGACCTGTGATGACATGACACTGCACTACAGCACTTGGAACGCAGAAGTGAGCTGAGTAATTCTCTGCACGCCTCCCGCCGAGCCTGCACTTGCCGGTAATCTATGGAGGGGGAGAGAGGCAGAAGGACGGGTCCCAGGTGAGGCCCTCACTGCCCCTCCTTTTAGCATTGCTTCCCCCTCCTGCTCTGCTGCTGTGGGGGGTCGTGGCGACACCCCCTAGCTGTCAGTTACCCGGTGTGTCACGTCCCCTGCGCTTTATGGTAGGAACGCCACTGCTCTCCTGCAGATTCTGTGACTCTAACACTTTTAGCCACAGCCCCTCAACAAGCATGCAGATCAGATGATCTGACTGAAGTCAGACTGGATTAGCTGCATGCTTGTTTCAGGTGTGTGATTCAGTGACTACTGCAGCCAAATAAATCAGCAGGACTGCCAGGCAACTGGTATTGTTTAAAAGGAAACCATATCCATATCTTCTCAGTTAAGTTTTCCTTTAAGGTGCCCATATACTTTGTTGATATTTCCTGCCAATTTTCTGCAGATTAAATCGCTATGATCTAATCTGCTGCAAATTGATGCCCCAATGTGTGGGCCCAATCGATGATTCAATCTTTTTGGGCCAAAAATCTATCAAATAAGTAGATTGTTGACCCATACCTTTTTTCCTTTGAAAATCACTGCTTATACTTAGCAGACAAGAGAAAGTTCTATTTGGAGCTTGGATCTAGGGTTGACCCGAAATTTTCGAAATTTCACGTTACTATAATTACGCATGCGAAATTTGCTATTGCGATGCGAAATTATGGTAGCGTAATTGCCATTAAAATTGTAATTGAAAATACCGTAAGCGTAATATTCAACGCGTAATTTCCCGTTTCGTTCATAACGTAATTCCACGTTAAACCATAACGTAATTTCACGTTAAACCATCCCGTAATTTCGCATTTCTTCGTATTTTTGCGAATTTCGTAATTACTTGTTAGCTATAAAAAATGACTTGTTCGCATTAGCCAATCAGAAGTGAATCAGCGGTAGTCAGACGAACGCTAAAATTTTTTCGCATATAAACGCTTTTACGCGTTAAATAATGTAAAAACTCAGCATGCGCAGTTCAAGGGTGTAAACTACGCTTACAAACGTTTTGCAAGGCAAACGTAATTTCGCGATACCCACCGTAACGCGAAAACGACGCGAAAATTAACGCTTACAGTAATATGAACTATCGCGAAATTACGTTATGTAACTACGCTTACAAACGGTTGCATGCAAGGCAAACGTAATTTCGCGATACCCACTGTAATGCGAAAATTACGCGAAAATTACGCTTACGTGGAATTTCGCGTAATCCTTCTTCATTACGATTATGTACTTACGGCCATAATCGTAATTACACTAATTACGCGAAATTTCGTGAAATCGTAGTTAAGTCATTACGCTCATCTCTACTTGGATCCTAATAAACCCCAGTAAGGTATTTCCAAGCTAAAGAGCAACTCTTGTGAAAATAACATATTGAATAAAATTGCTAATTTTTTTAACAATATTTTAATTATAAATGATTTAGTCAGTGTTAGCCCATTGTAATTATTTTCCTCAACCTGATTTACAATCTGAAATGTATCAAAGGTGACAACATCTTCAGCCCTGTCAAGTGCAGTTCTGTAAAAATGTTTGTTCACTGAGAGTTATGAAGCCAATGCAAACAATACCTTGCCTCCCAGAATGCTCAAGTGTGTGTGTGTGTGTGTGTGTGTGTGTGTGTGTGTGTGTGTGTGTGTGTGTGTGTGTGTGTGTGTGTGTGTGTGTGTGTGTGTGAATTCAGCATAGCTAAACAGCCTAGGCTAGACATCACTGGGAGGGCAGGGTTACATAACAATATACAGACAATATATCCTATATAATAAAACCCCTGTGTCTCTGCGTCCTGTCCCTGTGTGTGTGTGTCGCTGCTTCCAGACTTGACAGTTTGCTGTCTGAGAACTTCATTGTATTGTGGGAAATAACAGCTTTTTCCAACTGCCAAGCAAGCAACATCTCCCTGTGTGCATATACTGCGGACAGTGGTGGGAGCCGGGTGAGCAGGACACATCACTATGCGCATTGCCGGGTTTAGCGCCCGTGGCCTAGCGCCCGTGTTCTCCTGATGCTGAAACCAGGAAACAGTACTGTAAAAGTGGGTATCCTAAATAATTGAATTCATTATACTATATGTCACTACACAGCCTCTTTAACATGGTTATATAATGTCTAAAACCATTTTTTTTCGTATATATCATTTGATATATGTTATTATTGTGTTTGTGTTTGTGTTTGTGTGTCTGTGTGTGTGTGTGCGTGTGTCTGTGTGTGTGTGTGTGTGTGTGTGTGTGTGTGTGTGTGTCTGTGTGTGTGTGTGTGTCTGTGTGTGTGTATGTGTGTGTCTGTGTGTCTGTGTGTGTGTCTGTGTGTGTGTGTGTCTGTGTGTGTGTGTGTGTGTGTGTGTGTGTCTTTGTGTGTGTGTCTTTGTGTGTGTGTCTTTGTGTGTGTGTGTGTGTGTGTGTGTGTGTGTGTGTCTATGTGTGTGTGTCTGTCTGTGATTTTGTGTGTGTGTATGTGTGTGTGTGTGTGTGTGTGTGTGTGTGTGTGTGTGTGTGTGTGTGTACACGCATGCGCTTAACTGAGACTGCTTACCTTTGCAAATGTTGCTGTTTGCTGTTTAAAATGAGGTGAATAGATGTACAGTACATTTGCAACACAGAAGAGATACTGAAAAATCATCATATAATAAAATTTTAAACATGCACTGATGGCTTGCACTTTGTAAGCTTAAATGTATGCAGTGAGGTATTCCAGCTGTCTACCTTTCCAACAAAGAAAACTCTGACGTTTCCAGCAAGCGGTGAAAAAATAATACCAGTCACACTGAATAGGGGGGCTGTGTGATCCAGCTCTTTTGACACTGACAGCTTTTCTTCACAACGGTATCTGTACGTTTCAGTGTCTCGACTAGTTATCTGAATTCATAAATACTGCCAGAAGAAGGCTTTGTGAACAGCGTTTACTGATGGACCGCTACCATGTGATTGACTGGGTCAATTTTTCTTCCTCTCTGGGCAGCTCAGTCTGGAAGCAGAGTAAATATGAAAGCACAAGAATTCCAATCTTCTTTTCTGCCTCTAATAAAGCTTTATGAGTCAGTGAAAACTGAAACAATAGGCTTAGGCTTCACATTTTCTTGGGTAAATAGTATTCATGCCTAAAGACAATTTGAAGGTTGACCTTTCCTGTGCCGCGGTGTGATATTTAGGCAATGCCAGCTTGTCATACATCTAGTGGCAGGAGCGGGGCAAAGAATAGCTTCAAAGTAACACAATTCAAGCAATTAAAATAATAATAGCCTCGAAGGACCAGCACAATATCTCACATGCTTTATCTCTCCACTGATGCCAATACATTCTTTGCATTTTGTAAAGGAAATTATAGCAAGTTGTTAATGTGCAGTTTCAGACAAACCTTTGTTTGTTAATTTTGGAAAGTTAAGGTTATACATTGAGGATCTTGCTCATGTGGTCCATGTGCCCAGCGGGGAAATGTGCCCTCACTTCCTGGAGCTGTGACCTCTATAGATGATGTTCTTGTAATACAAAAATTCTTGGCAGTCAAGGGAATCTGTAATTTGTAGTAATGGGCAAGCTCGCCAAAGTTCTGTTTGCCGGTTGTTCGTGAACTTTGTGTAATAGTTTGCAAAGTTAGTGTCCATGGCAAACTGCATTAAAGTCTGTAGGAAGTTAACTTTGTTTTTACCGTAATTGGTTTCTATTGTTAGGTCAAATAGGCAAACTAGTAAGAGAAAAGGGGGAAGGCTGCCATGAGGAACACATAAAAATGAAAAAAAAAATGTAAAAAATATATTTTTTTGGCAGGGATGGGGCTTAATTGGCAACAATGAAAAAAACGCAATGATTGTGCGTGCAAATTCGCGATCGTGAGCAAACGCAAAAATGCATGTGAAACCGTCTGTGATATGAATTATCACAGTTTAGTGAATCAAGCACATGGTGTTACAGAATCATATTTTCATGGCCGTTCTTTTTTTTTCCCTTGGAGGGGGAGGGGGGGTGGATCTGTTTTCAGAATCAGAATCAGTTTTATTTCGCCAAGTACAGCAAGAGCCATAATCGGAATTATTTGTGGTACACATGGCATAGACAGATACAACAGCACATACAATTTGAAATGCAGTAATCAGATATACAGAGGAGGCAGCGACGGGGACCAGCTGTCGACCCGGCAATTATGAGTGCAGGCCGGACTGGGGAAAGTCAGAGTTCAGTGACCGAACGGCCTGGGGAAAGAAGGTGTTCTTCCACCTGGTGGTTTTGGATGGTATAGTCCTGAAGCGGCGGCCCAACGGGAGGAGCCTGAAGTAGTGGCTGCCAGGGTGAGAGGGGTCACGGGAGATCATGGTGGCTGTAAGGAAACGCGGAAATGCCGCCGTCTCTCAAGGTGAGGCGGCTGTTTCCGCGTCCAGCATGGCGTCACAACGCGGAAAAAACGCTGCATGCCGCATAGGCAGTGCGGCGGAATCCGCATCAGAGGCGGCCCCCGCACTAGATACATTGCATGACAGTACTGGTGTGGCTGGGACTGATAGTCCACCAAGATTCAGACTTACACGCGCGCGAGCAGAAAGGCAGAGTTTAAATAGCAGTTAGAAGGGTGTCGGCTGACCAGCTGGGTCAGCTGACAAATTCCACTGCTCTCATTGGACCAGCAATTAGGGAGGTCCTGGAAAGGTCCTAGAGTATATATACTGCTGGTTGTTCACTTGCTCTTTGTCTGGCGTGCGATCACACATGTGGGAGCACCCAGATCCGTAGTCAGATCCGCAAGTGTGCCGGGACCAGCTGGAGCTGTAATCCTACACTTAGCTAGATTCTGTTGATAGCTAAAGTACTAGTTTGATTGTGATTATCTGTTATGACTTTTGCCTGCCTTGACTACCCTTCTGAACTCTGATCTTGTACCTCGATATTTCTGATACTCTGTTGCCGAACCCCGGCTCGTTCCTTGACTCTGCTTCTGCCTCCTGATTTTGTACCCCGATATATCTGATACCCCGTTGCTGAACCCTGCCTGTACTTTGACTCCGCCTTTGCCTCCTGATCTTGTACTTCATCTGTCCGTGTGTGTATGACCTGGCTTATCCGACCTCGAGAACCGACCTTACCGTTGGAGGCGGTTCCTCGCTCTGTTAGCGACCCTTCTCCTGAGGGTCACTTTCAGACATCCTTCCTACTGTCAGTCTGACTCCTCCCGTCTTGGAGAGCTCAGGTCTGCGGAAGGAATCTGTGCAGTACTCCTTGCTGCACTGAGGCCTAGTCCTCAAAGTGATACTGTTACACCAAACACTACACTCTACTCAGGTGAACAGAGGTTAGTTTGTATATCAGATTATCGGTGAGACTGCAGATCACTTATAATCTGGTATATATCTGTATTTCCGGTGACACTGCAGATCACCGGTAATCAGATACTCTCTGCGCCCACCGATCGTTACAGAACGCCAGACCCAAATACAAAATGGACGCAAACACTGATTGTCTGGGTGTACTTGCCGCTTCGGTGGACAACATCAATCAAGTACTGGGCACCCACATAACTCTTATTGATGCCCTATCAGGGTCTGTACAAACCCTCCAGACATCAGTGAATCATGTGCGATCCTCTCCTAGCTCTGACATACGTATGCCTATCCCTGAAAGCTTTTCCGGCCACAGATCTGACTTCCGGAATTTTAGGAGTAGAGTATTTTCCTATTTTGAGTTGAGACCCCAATCTTCGGGTACTGAGACCCAGAGGGTCACGTTTATTAAAACTTTGTTGTCCGGCGACTCCCAGTCATGGGCATATAGCCTGCCCACCGGAGACAAAGCGCTTACCTCTGTAGAGGAATTCTTTAAGGCTATGGCGGTAATTTACGATGATCCAGACCTTGCCTCGACTTCTGAGCGGAAGCTCAAGCTATTGCGTCAAGGCGAAGGTCCGGTCGAAGATTACGCGGCCGAGTTTAGGAGGTGGTCAGTTACGGCCAGGTGGGACACTCATGCCCTGTTAGATTGTTTCTTGTCAGGGCTGTCCGATGAGGTCTCTGACATGATGTTAAGTCAGCCCGAACCCAGAACAGTCGATGAGGCCATCTCAGCGGCCATCCGGATCGACCGCAGGCTGGGCTACCAAAGGCAGACCAGGGGTAGTTCCCGTGTCAGAGGGGTGTCTTACGCCACAGCCCCAGTGATTCCACCTCCTACTGTTTCGTCTTCTCCGGTCTTGCTTCCATCCGAGCCAATACAGATTGGTCGGTCAAAATTGACCCAGGTGGAGCGAAGACGGAGAATGACCGAACAGCTGTGTCTGTATTGCGCTGAAGGGGGGCATATAGTACGAAACTGCCCTAATAAGCCGGGAAAACGCTACCACCTGGGAGTGGTAGGGGGTAACACCCTGGGCGTCCGACTTTTACCCTTAGAAGAAAAACGGTTGCTTCTTCCCTGCACCATTACGTGGGAAGATAAAACCGAGGTCACGGAAGCCTTTATCGATTCAGGCTCCGCGGCAAATTTTATGGATTTTGAGTTTGCTAAGAAATTGGGTATCCCACTCACACCTGTACAACCACCCATCCAGGTTACGGCAGTGGATGACTCTCCTCTGCAAGGGAGTCACCCACTGTCTCAGACACCAGAGGTGGGAGTCACCATAGGGGTTCTGCACTGGGAAAAATTACAATTCTTTGTGTTGCATATGTCTACTTCCACCATTATACTCGGCATGCCATGGTTGCACCTTCATTCTCCGCACATCGATTGGGCCACCGGCCAACTGGTTTCTTGGTCAGCACGCTGCTTTCAGCAATGTTTAGGGAAGGTGACACTGGGCCAAACCAGGGTTCATGTACAAGGGGTACCTGAGCAATATTTAGAATATTCTGATGTGTTCTGTCCCAAGGCAGCAGACAAATTACCCCCACATCGCTCTTTTGATTGCCCCATTGATATCCGTTCTGGTTGTATGCCTCCTCGGGGTCATCTGTACAATTTAACTGGGCCAGAAAAGTTGGCCATGCAAGAATATATCCGTGAGAATTTAGCCAAGGGTTTCATTCGTCCGTCCCGATCGCCTGCTGGAGCAGGTTTCTTTTTCGTTAAAAAGAAAGACGGGGGCCTGCGGCCCTGTATCGATTACCGGGGACTGAATAAAATCACGGTAAAGAACCGATATCCGTTACCCCTGATAGACGATTTATTTACGCAGGTCACAGACGCCAAGATCTTCTCAAAACTGGATTTACGGGGCGCGTACAACCTGGTACGCATAAGAAAGGGTGATGAGTGGAAAACGGCCTTTAACACGCCAGACGGGCATTACGAGTACCTAGTGATGCCCTTTGGGTTATGTAATGCCCCGGCCGTTTTCCAGGAACTCATCAACGAGGTCTTCAGAGAGGTGTTGGGGAGATTCGTGCTGGTCTATCTAGACGATATACTTGTTTTCTCCAACAACCTCTCTGAGCACAGAACGCATGTGAAATTTGTACTCAGCAAACTAAGACAAAACTCGTTATACGCTAAACTTGAGAAATGTATTTTCAAAGTAACATCTGTCGCCTTTCTGGGTTACATTATTTCCACCACGGGCCTGTGTATGGATCCCGCCAAAGTCTCTGCTGTGTTAGAGTGGCCCCAACCCGTGGGGTTAAAATCTTTACAGCGGTTCTTAGGCTTTGCGAACTATTACAGAAGGTTCATAAAGGGGTATTCCACGGTCATTTCACCCCTCACCAGTCTTACAAAAAAAGGGGCAGATACTAACCACTGGACTCCAGAAGCTCTACGAGCATTCTCCACTCTGAAAGACTTGTTTTGCTCAGCACCCATTCTGAGGCACGTTGACACTTCTTACCCCTTTATTGTTGAGGTGGACGCCTCAGAGGTCGGGGTAGGGGCTGTGCTGTCTCAGCGATCAGGGTTGCAGGGAAGATTACATCCCTGTGCCTATTTCTCTCGTAGGTTCTCTCCGGCAGAGAGAAACTACGATATAGGCAACAGAGAGCTCCTTGCCATTAAACTTGCCTTTGAGGAGTGGCGTCATTGGCTGGAAGGAGCAGAGCATATGATTACGGTATACACCGATCACAAAAACCTGGAATACATCGAGGGGGCTAAGAGGTTAAGTCCCCGTCAGGCTCGATGGTCGTTATTTTTTTCGAGGTTCAGGTTCCTGATTACATACACCCCGGGCAGCAAGAACGTTAAGGCAGATGCTCTGTCCAGATGCTTTGAGCCAGAGACAGCCGAGCCTCCTGCCCCAGAGTCCATTATCCCACAGAGGCTAGTGTTAGCGGCAGCTGAGACTTGGGAGGACTGGACAGAGACCCTGAGGCCTTTTCAGCAGGATGTCCCCGAAGGGAAACCTGAAGGGGTGATGTTTGTACCCCTACCCTTTCGTCTCCGCACTTTGCAGATGTTTCATTCTCACAAGAATGCGGGACACCCTGGGGCATCTAGAACTCAGGATCTAGTATCCAGGTGTGCTTGGTGGCCTTCTTTAGCAGCAGACTGCAAGGAGTTCGTTAGGGAGTGTGCAGTTTGCGCTAAGAGTAAACCCTCCCGGCTGGCACCTGTGGGTACCTTGCAGCCTTTACCCACCCCGAGTGAGCCATGGACTCATTTGTCCATGGATTTTGTGGGCAAACTTCCCAAGTCAGAAGGTATGTCGGTCATTTGGGTGGTAGTCGACCGCTTCAGTAAAATGGCCCATTTCGTGCCCTTGAAAGGACTCCCCTCAGCCCAGGAATTGGCCGACTTGTTTATTACACATGTCTTCCGGCTGCACGGCATTCCGGAGAACATAGTGTCGGATCGGGGAGTCCAGTTCGTTTCTAGATTCTGGAGGGCATTCTGCCAACAGATGGGCATGAAGCTGTCATTTTCATCGGGCTACCACCCACAGACCAATGGGCAAACGGAGAGAATCAACCAGTCATTGGAGCAATTTTTGAGGTGCTACGTTGCGGAGACGCAGAGCGACTGGGTTAAATTTCTGCCCTTCGCGGAGTTCGCACAAAATAATTTGAAAAGCTCTTCTACCGGATTCTCTCCGTTCCAGGTTGTGTCTGGAAAATTGCCCAAGTTCTCACCATTTCCAGTGGCCTCCACCCCGTTTCCAGCTCTGGAGGCCTGGCAGAGGTCTTTTAAAGACATTTGGCGCACGGTGAGAGATAGTTTACAAAAGGCGTTTTTGAGTCAGAAGGGTCAAGCTGACAAAAAACGCTCAGTGGAGTGGAGGTTCAGACCAGGGGACTTGGTCTGGGTATCTACACGTCACTTGACCCTGAGACAACCTTCTGACAAACTTGGTCCCAGGTTCGTGGGTCCATTCCCGGTTGCTAGGAAGATCAACGAGGTCACATATACCGTTGATCTTCCCACCAGCATGCGGGGAGTGAGGTCCTTCCACGTATCACTTCTTAAACCCGCAGTCCAGGTGGGTCCCACTCCTCCTCCTCCTGTGTTAGTAGATGCCCAACCTGAATATGAAGTGGAAAAGAGTTTAGATTCCCGCACGGTTCAAAACTCGGTTCAGTACCTCGTACATTGGAAAGGGTACGGCATTGAGGAGAGACAATGGGTACCGGGTTCACGCATGCATGCAGACGAGTTAAGAAGGGAGTTTCATGCCTTACATCCCGAGAAACCTGGTAGGAGTTGTCCGGAGTCCACTCCTCGGGGGGGGGGGGGGGTACTGTAAGGAAACGCGGAAATGCCGCCGTCTCTCAAGGTGAGGCGGCTGTTTCCGCGTCCAGCATGGCGTCACAACGCGGAAAAAACGCTGCATGCCGCATAGGCAGTGCGGCGGAATCCGCATCAGAGGCGGCCCCCGCACTAGATACATTGCATGACAGTACTGGTGTGGCTGGGACTGATAGTCCACCAAGATTCAGACTTACACGCGCGCGAGCAGAAAGGCAGAGTTTAAATAGCAGTTAGAAGGGTGTCGGCTGACCAGCTGGGTCAGCTGACAAATTCCACTGCTCTCATTGGACCAGCAATTAGGGAGGTCCTGGAAAGGTCCTAGAGTATATATACTGCTGGTTGTTCACTTGCTCTTTGTCTGGCGTGCGATCACACATGTGGGAGCACCCAGATCCGTAGTCAGATCCGCAAGTGTGCCGGGACCAGCTGGAGCTGTAATCCTACACTTAGCTAGATTCTGTTGATAGCTAAAGTACTAGTTTGATTGTGATTATCTGTTATGACTTTTGCCTGCCTTGACTACCCTTCTGAACTCTGATCTTGTACCTCGATATTTCTGATACTCTGTTGCCGAACCCCGGCTCGTTCCTTGACTCTGCTTCTGCCTCCTGATTTTGTACCCCGATATATCTGATACCCCGTTGCTGAACCCTGCCTGTACTTTGACTCCGCCTTTGCCTCCTGATCTTGTACTTCATCTGTCCGTGTGTGTACGACCTGGCTTATCCGACCTCGAGAACCGACCTTACCGTTGGAGGCGGTTCCTCGCTCTGTTAGCGACCCTTCTCCTGAGGGTCACTTTCAGACATCCTTCCTACTGTCAGTCTGACTCCTCCCGTCTTGGAGAGCTCAGGTCTGCGGAAGGAATCTGTGCAGTACTCCTTGCTGCACTGAGGCCTAGTCCTCAAAGTGATACTGTTACACCAAACACTACACTCTACTCAGGTGAACAGAGGTTAGTTTGTATATCAGATTATCGGTGAGACTGCAGATCACTTATAATCTGGTATATATCTGTATTTCCGGTGACACTGCAGATCACCGGTAATCAGATACTCTCTGCGCCCACCGATCGTTACAGTGGCCCTCTTACTCAATCTAGCGGAATGGAGGAGATCAAGAGGTGGAAGAGGAGACCCGATGATTCTCTCTGCATCAGCTATGACCCTCTGCAGTTTATGTTTATCACTGGCCGATGCACCCGCGTACCAAACAATGACTGAGGAGCAGAGGATGGATTCTATGGTGGCGGTATAGAAGCTGGCCAGCAGCTCCCGTGGCATGCCAAATCTCTTCAGTTGGCGCAGGAAGAACAGCCTCTGTTGGGATTTCTTTTGAATTTTAGTGGTGTTCTGCCCCCATTTCAGATTATTGGTGAGAGTCGTGCCGAGGAACCGAACCGATGACACTATAGAAACTTCTGTTCCTCCAATGAGGACAGGCGAGGGGGGGGGAGGGTTCCTCCTGAAGTCTACAACTAGTTCAACAGTCTTTGCTGTGTTGAGAACTAGGTTGTTCTCCCTGCACCAATTGCATATTCTCTCGACCTCGCTCCGGTATTCATGCTCTCCGTTGCTTCCAATTAGGCCAATAATGGTGGTGTCATCCGCAAATTTGATGACCTTCACAGAGTCAGCGGATGAGATACAGTCGTTGGTATAAAGGGAGAACAGTAGAGGTGACAGAACACAGCCTTGTGGAGCCCCAGTATTGGTGGTTCGAATGCTGGAGTAATAGTTGCCGAGCTTCACCTGTTGTGTTCTATTTGTCAGGAAGTCCTTGATCCATGCTCGGAGAGTGGGATCAACTCCGAGCTGTGTCAGATTGGTGATCAGGATGTCAGGGCAGATCGTGTTGAACGCTGAGCTAAAGTCTAGGAACAGGATCCTGGCATAGGAGGCCGGCCTGTCTAAGTGCTCAGTGATGTGTGCCACGCTGACATTGATGGCATCCTCCACGGATCTGTTTGCCCTATATGCAAATTGGAGCGGGTCTAAAAGGGCGTCTGTGGACCTCTTCAGGTGGGCAAGGACCAGCCGCTCGAGGAGCTTCATGATGTTAGAGGTTAGGGCCACTGGGCGGAAGTTATTGTGCTCGGAACTGCCTGTTTTTTTTGGGACTGGTACAATTATGGACCTCTTGAAACAGGAGGGGACTGTACCATCAGATAATGACTGCTTAAACAAGGAGGTGAGCACAGGGGCTAGCTGATCGGCGCAGGTTCGCAGGCAGACAGACGACACTCCGTCCGGGCCAGAAGATTTCCTGGGATTCAGCTTCCGGAGGTGCCGGAGTACCTCGGATTCCCGAACAGCGCTAGGAGCCAGGGCGCCGAGTACGTCAGAGGTCGATGTGGATTTGCCTACGGGCTGGTTGGAATGTTGCTCGAACCTGCAGTAGAACTCATTGAGCTCCTCCGCCAGTCGAGGGCTCGGGGTCGCCGTTTGGGATGTTGGTTTGAAGTTTGTGGCTGCTCTCAGGCCCTTCCATACTTCCCGTGTGTTGGTGGACTGGAGGCAGAGCCCCAGCTTCTCAGCGTAGGCCCTCTTTGCCGATCGCAGTTCTCTTTTCAGGGCGAGCCTAGCTTCTCTGAATTCCTCTAAGGAGCCAGACCTGTGCGCCTCCTCTTTGCGTTTCCGAAGTCGGCGAAGCCTGTCGTTGAACCAGGGCTTGTTGTTGGGGTAGACCCTGAAGGACTTGGACGGGATACACGCTTCTTCGCAGAAGGTGATGTAGGAGGAGATGTTCTCGGCCCATTCATCAAGGGTAGGTGCCTCCAGAGCCGTCCAGTCGGTGGTTTCAAAGCAAGCTTGGAGCTGCAGTTTGGCGTCTGCAGTCCATTTTTTGACGGTTTTGGTGGTGGGCTTTGAAGTCTCTAGGAGCCTCCTGTAGGAGGGGATCAGGTGTACTGTGTTGTGGTCAGAGTTTCCCAGGGGGGCTCCTTGGGTGGCTTTGTAGGCGTTCTTGTGAACCGTGTAGCAGTGATCCAGGGTGTTACCGCTCCTGGTAGGGCAGGTGATGTGCTGCTTGTAGAGGGGCCTCACGTGCCGAAGGTTCGCCTTATTGAAGTCGCCCAAGATGATGAACAGGGCCTCTGGGAGGGCTGTTTCCACCGCGAGATACAGTCACTGAGTACATGCAGGGCGGACTTGGAGCATGCATCGGGTGGAATATAGACCCCAACGAGGACAAGGGAAGAGAATTCCCTCGGAGAGTACCGGGGCCTGCAGTTTATGGCAAGGAGCTCAACGTCTGGGGTGCAGGCCTTGTGGAGAGTGGTGGTGTTGGAGCACCAGGAGGTGTTTATGTAAAAGCAGATTCCGCCGCCTCTCGTTTTCCCAGAGAGGGCTGCATCACGGTCTGCTCTTAGGAGGTTGTAGTCTGGTACCTGTAGGGAGTCGTCGGGGATGCTTTCGCACAGCCAGGTCTCGGTAAAACAGAGAACAGGGGTGTTCTTGCTGATCTGGGGTTTGCTGTCGAGAAGGAGAAGCAGCTTGTCCAGTTTGTTGGGGAGCGAGCAGACGTTTGCTAGTAGGATGGCAGGGACAGGCGAGCGTAGGCCTTTCCTTTTCAGTCGGACCTGGGCCCCCGCCCTCCTTCCTCTGTGGCGGCGCTTGTTTGGTGCTCGCTTGGTGGAGAGGTATTCGATGTGTGCAGTGACAGCATCCCACAGGGGAGAGCCCGGTGTTGGGTTGGGGCTGTCCGGGGGTTCCCATTCAAGAAGGGTGGATCTGTTTTATGGGTGAGTTAACAAGATGGAAGATTGGCCTATCACTGAGACTATCAAAAACAGCAGAAAGCTATCTGTGATCCTGCAGTGCCTGAAAGGAAAGGCACCAGTACTGGTAGCGGTCACCTCTAAGTCATGGTATTAACAAGATCCATCTGGCAAGATCTGGGAAAGAAGAAACAAGGTTCTTACACAGGACTCCACAAATTGCTGCATCTTTCTTTTGGAGGTGGGTGAAGCAACCACCGATTTTGTCTACTCCCTTGTACTTGTATTGGACAATATTACTTGTGCACAAAAGCAAATATGATAACTGTATGAGCAATAAAAAGTAAAAAAAAAAATACCTTTTTATTGAATATTATGTCAGAGTTTAATCTTGCTTTAAGGTGTGTGACTCAGTAACAACTTAAGCCAAAAGCTCAGTATGACAGCCGAGCAACTGGCATTGTTTATAATACAATGAGGATGGCAGTCTCTGTTTTCCTCTCCCTTATATAGCCCAGGCTGCAGAGCCCCAGTTCAGAAATTCAGTCCCATACCAGCCTGCATAGGTGACAAGGGATTAAAGAAGCATGAAAGGGGTAGGGGGACCCCACACTGTCCATTTTGTTAAAATATAATGAAATGTATAAAAACACAATTACATTAAACTGCAGCAATCTGTCATTTAGCTGCATTTAAAGAAACATGTTTACCTATCATAACTCTTAATTGCTAGGCTAGAATGGGCCAGATCTCTCTCACCCCCCCCCCCCCAAAAAAAAAACCAAGTTTGTGAATCTTGCACACTTATCCCTAATGGTGAGGGAGAGAATGTCAGTTAGAGGCGTCAGTATTGTAAGATATGCTGGCCTCAAGCCCTCCTGCTGCTTTGACTGTCCTCTTCCGCATCTTCCTCTTTTAAGACCTGATATATTTATATATATATATATATATGCATTAATTCTGAAGCACAGACAGGGAGCATCAAGCAATTTGTGAGCATTGGTGGTGCTCAAAATGAACATTTTAAGCAGTGCATTTCTGTATATGTGTTATGATTATAATATTGGCTTACTTTGGATGCCGTATATCAGGCAGGGACCTCTCGAGGGCAATATTGTTGCTTACGTATATATTAAAACCATTTTCTCTATAGGCTGTGTCATCTTGGTCCAACTCGCTGACAGGATATGGCTTTCCATGTTCACCTTTACCTAGAAGAGAAAATTAAAATTTAGATATTTCCTTTGGGAAATACAAACCACTTGCCAGATTATACTTCATATCCAATTCTTATGTGTTCTTCTACATTAGTATGCTAAAATTATTGAAATGAATGCATGCCCATCTATGACGTTTGACATGAAATTTCCTGACTGCCCTTGGGACCAGCGACTGAAGTAGTTTTGTATTTGCAAATCACTCCGGCAGTCAACAGATTTAGAAATATTATGTGTACATCAAAGATTTAGCCGGGTTTAACTATCCATTGTGACATTCTCACCATTTTAACAGCCTCTCCAGGCAACAAATAAAGTCAGTCAGCTGTTAGCAATATCACAAAACCAGTTGTATCAAAGCTAAAAAGCTCACACAGATTACTTTTTATTTCTTATTATATACATTTGTAAAGCAAATTATACTCAGGGTTGCAGCCTCCTGTCACATGATATTGTACAGTATATGTCATGTAAAGGTCCCATTTTATTCCCTTCAAGATCATTTTGAGTTTAGTGTGGAAAAGCAGTTTTAGAATCTTGAATTTACCATTATACTGATTTTGCAGACTTATATTTAGCACCATTCCAAAAATGAAAAATACAGCCATGTACAAAAAATGTATCGGTGCAAATGTTTAATTATATTAAGTCAACAATTGTTATTGCCATGATAGTAGAAATATTAGGGTTAGGTTATTGCTAAGATCAGAGATGGTTAATGCTAGGGATAGGTAAATTGCCAGGGTGGGTATATAAAAGGGAGCACAGTTCCTTTTAGGTTTATACAGGGTAAAGGTTATGGTTAGGCTAAAGAAGTGGGTACATCTTAGAAGACAGCACTTTAAAGATTTGCAATGAACTTATAGTACACAATAAAAGGTGCCAGAATCCAAAGGGCTATTAGAAATGTACTTACGGAGATCACCTGGTGCACAAGTTGAGATTTTGGACATGAGCAAATTAATGTTGTTATTATTACGTTCATTAACCACTTGCCGACCGCCCCCAGCCGATGGGTGGCGGCAAAGACTGGGCCTAAACGACCGCAATACGCCCATCGGCGGAGGCGGCGGCAGGCGTGGTTATGCGGCGATCGCGTCATTCATGACACGATCAGCCGCCGGCGACTGGCTCCGCCCCCTCGCGCTGTAACCCGACGCCCGTTCGGAAACGCCGGCGGGTTACTAGCACCCGGATCGCCACATGTGAATAGTATAATAGGCTTTGTAATGTATACAATGCCTATTATACTGGCTGCCTCCTGCCCTGGTGGTCCCAGTGTCCGAGGGACCACCAGGGCAGGCTGAAGCCACCCTAGTCTGCACCCAAGCACACTGATTTCCTCCCCCTGCCCCCTGATCTCCCACAGCACCCCTCAGACCCCCCACCTGCCCACCCCCCAGACCACTGTTAGCACCCAATCACCCTCCTAATCACCCATCAATCACTCCCTGTCACTTTCTGTCAACGCTATTTTTTTTAACCCTAAACTGCCCCCTGCTCCCTCCTGATCACCCCCACCCCTCAGATTCTCCCCAGACCCCCCCAGACCCCCCCCCCCCCCGTGTACTGTATGCATCTATCCCCCCTGATCACCTGCCAATCACCTGCCAATCACCTGTCAATCACCTGTCAATCACCCATCAATCACCCCCTGTCACTGCCACCGATCAATCAGCCCCTAACCTGCCCCTTGCGGGCAATCTGATCACCCACCCTGTAAGGCTTGGTGGTGTATTCTCCACAGTCAGCATGCAACGCATGAGCTGACGTGGAGGAGGTACACACACTAGCACAAGGAAACAGGCTATCCCTAGTATAGTGGAGGGGAGGACTGACTCCAAAAGGAGATTTTGGCGCACAGAGCTGGTGCAGATCCGACAGCCATAAACAATACTTGCGATAACGTCTCAGCGCAAGGTAGCGCTGAGCGCATAAACCAGAACTGAGGAGATCAGGACAGGTAGACAGAATGAACGCTTGCTAGCTAGCCGCTACTTAGTGACAGCAAGCGTCCACAACAAGGCAGACTGGAATGAGGCAGCCAATGCGTTTGCAGCGATGGCGTGCCTCACAAAGACAGGACAGGATAGTCAGGAAATAGCAGGATCAAGATAGATGAACGTAACACAGACAAAAATACAATAAGTATGTTTTCCTAGCGTATTACAATTACAGCTATCAAGGAAACTATTTGTAACGTCTGACTAACATATGTATATATCGGCAATGAACCGATATATGACATAAGTAGGAACACTGACTTAGACTGGAGCAACACAGGGAACAGGACTCAGAAGGATTCGCTATCTCTTCGAGAGATGAACGCAATCCACAAATGGTAACAGAACAGGATTCAGAAGGATTCGTTATCTCTTTGCAGAGATGAACGCAATCCACAAACGGTAACAGAACAGGATTCAGAAGGATTTGTTATCTCTTCGCAGAGATGAACGCAATCCACAAACAGAACCAGGAGCAGGGTAACTACCTCAGCACGGGTGATCACGGTACGCGCAACCTACCAAAACGTGCTGGAAAGCTGACTAACTGCACACAGGATATAAACAGTTCGTGTACGTATACATCAGCGACACTGATGTATCAACGTAACACGAATACAAGGAAAATAATAAACGTGCTGGTATGCATATATATTGGCAATGAACCAATATATGATGCAAAGACCAGCAAAGTATCTTTAGAACAAGAAACACGATCGGGGGCTGAAGCGACAGCAAGACAGGCTTAAACTGAAGCTATGAAAACCCGAGGAGTCCTGCAGGAAGCAGATCTTTATACTGAGGTCATCCAATGGGAGCAGACATGCAGATTCCCACACAGGTGAATGATAATCAGTCACAAGCTGACAGCAGGGAAAGGCAGACAAAGCTATGCAGCTTGCATGGAAAGAGATCAGAACTACCTGAGCTGCAGCACTACTACTTCCAGCAATACCGGCTGCAGCAGCGATCATGACACACCCACACCAATAGATCGCCTGCAGATCCGACATCACGTCACCTCCCAAGTGCAGTGTTTACATCTGTTCTCTACTCTAAACACCCACTAATTACCCATCAATCACCCCCTATCACCACCTGTCACTGTTACCCATCAGATTAGACCCTAATCTGCCCCTTGCAGGCACCCAATCACCCGCCCACACGCTCAGATTGCCCTCAGACCCCTCCCCCTTATCAATTTGCCAGTGCATTATTTACATCTGTTCTTCCCTGTAATAACCCACTGATCACCTGTCAATCACCTGTCAATCACCCCCTGTCACTGCCACCCATCAATCACCCCCTGTCACTGCCACCCATCAATCAGCCCCTAACCTGCCCCTTTCGGGCAATCTGATCACCCACCCACACCAATAGATCGCCCGCAAATCCGATCAGATCACCGTCAGATCACCTCCCAAGTGCAGTGTTTACATCTGTTCTCTACCCTAAACACCCACTAATTACCCATCAATCACCCATCAATCACCCCCTATCACCACCTGTCACTGTTACCTATCAGAATAGACCCTAATCTGCCCCTTGCGGGCACCCAATCACCCGCCCCCCACGCTCAGGTTGCCCTTAGACCCCCCCTTATCAATTTGCCAGTGCATTATTTACATCTTGTCTTCCCTGTAATAACCCACTGATCACCTGTCAATCACCTATCAATCACCCATCAATCACCCCCTGTCACTGCCACCCATCAATCAGCCCCTGTCACTGCCACCCATCAATCAGCCCCTAACCTGCCCCTTGCGGGCAATCTGATCACCCACCCACACCAATAGATCGCCCGCAGATCCGACATCAGATCACCTCCCAAGTGCAGTGTTTACATCTGTTCTCTCCTCTAAACACCCACTAATTACCCATCAATCACTCCCTATCACCACCTGTCACTGTTACCTATCAGAATAGACCCTAATCTGCCCCTTATGGGCACCCAATCACCCGCCCCACACGCTCAGATTGCCCTCAGACCCCCCCTTATCAATTCACCAGTGCATTATTTACATCTGTTCTTCCCTGTAATAACCCACTGATCACCTGTCAATCACCTATCAATCACTCATCAATCACCCCCTGTCACTGCCACCCATCAATCACCCACTGTCACTGCCACCCATCAATCAGCCCCTAACCTGCCCCTTGCGGGCAATCTGATCACCCACCCACACCATCAGATTTCCCCAGACCTACCCTCAGATCACCTCCAAAGTGCATTGTTTACATCTGTTCTGCCATCTAATCACCCACTGATCACCCATCAATCAGCCCCTGTCACTGATACCCATCAGATTAGACCCCTATCTGCCCCTAGGGCACCCAATCACCCGCCCACACCCTCAGAACGCCCTCAGACCACAGCCCTGATCACCTCGCCAGTGCATTGCTTGCATCTATTCCCCACCCCCCCTAATCACACCTTGAGACACCCATCAATCACCTCCTGTCACCACCTGTAACCCCCTAGCACACCTACCCATCAGATCAGGCCCTAATTTGCCCCGTGTGGGCTCCTGATCACTCGGCCAAACCCTCAGATCCCCCTCAGACCCCCTTCCGATCACCTCCCCAGTGCATTGATTGCATCTATTTTCCCCTCTAACCACCCCCTGAGACACCCATCAATCACCTCCTGTCACCCCCCTAGCTCTCCTATCCATCAGATCAGGCCCAATACAACCTGTCATCTAAGAGGCCACCCTGCTTATGAGCGGTTCCACAAAATTTGCCCCCTCATAGACCACATGTCATCAAAATTTGCAGATGCTTATACCCCTGAACAGTCATTTTGAGAAATTTGGTTTCCAGACTACTCACGGTTTTGGGCCCATAAAATGCCACGGCCCTAAACCGTGAGGAGTAACTTGTGACAAAAAAAAAATCTTCTATGAACTCGCCATACTCCTAACGGAATACCTTGGGGTGTCTTCTTTCTAAAATGGGGTCATTTGTGAGGTTCCTATACTGCCCTGGCATTTTAGGGGCCCTAAACCGTGAGGAGTAGTCTTGAAACCAAATGTCGCAAAATGACCTGTGAAATCCCCTTAGCGCAGTTAGGGTGCAAAAAAGTGCCACACATGTGGTTTCGCCGTACTCAGGAGAAGTAGTATAATGTGTTTTGGGGTGTATTTTTACACATACCCATGCTGAGTGGGAGAAAGATCTCTGTAAATGGACAATTGTGTGTAAAAATAATAAAAAAATTGTCATTTACAGAGATATTTCTCCCACCCAGCATGGGTATGTGTAAAAATACACCCCAAAACACATTATACTACTTCTCCTGAGTACGCCAATACCACATGTGTGGCACTTTTTTGCAGCCTAACTGCGCTAAGGGGCCCAAAGTCCAATGAGCACCTTTAGGCTTTACAGGGGTGCTTACAATTAGGCACCCCCAAAATGCCAGGACAGTGAACACTCCCCACAAATGACCCCATTTTGGAAATTCGACACTTCAAGGTATTCAGAGAGGAGCATAGTGAGTCCGTGGCAGATTTCATTTTTTTTTTGTCGCAAGTTAGAAGAAATGGAAACTTTTTTTTTTTTGTCACAATGTGTCATTTTCCGCTAACTTGTGACAAAAAATAAAATCTTCTATGAACTCACCATGCCTCTCACTGAATACTTTGGGATGTCTTCTTTCCAAAATGGGGTAATTTTGGGGGTATTTATACTATACTGGAATTTTAGCACCTCATGAAACATGACAGGTGGTTAGAAAAGGCAGAGATGCTTCAAAATGGGAAAATTCACTTTTGGCACCATAGTTTGTAAACGCTATAACTTTTACCCAATCCAATATACATACACTGAATGGTTTTTTTTTATCAAAGACATGTAGCAGAATAACTTTCGCGCTCAAATGTATAGGAAATTTAACTTTATTTGAAAAATGTCAGCACAGAAATTTAAAAAAGTAATTTTTTTGACAAAATTCATGTCTTTTTTGATGAATATAATAAAAAGTAAAACTCGCAGCAGCAATCAAATAGCACCAAAAGAAAGCTGTATTAGTGATAAGAAAAGGAGGTAAAATTCATTTAGGTGGTAGGTTGTATGAGCGAGCAATAAACCGTGAAAGCTGCAGTGGTCTGAATGGAAAAAAAGGCTCTGGTCCTTAAGGGGCGAAAAGACTGTGGTCCTCAAGTGGTTACCCTACTGGGACTGGGCGGCTCTGGCCTCTTATGGACCAGGAACTTTTTTTTTTTTTTCTATTTTAGAGTTGTAATCACTATGCCTCACAGTGATCAGATACTGGCGCACAGAGCTCAGCTTTCATTCAGACAGCTGAGTGAATGGTGGACAGTTGCAAGAGAGCAGCAAGAGTGGCGATCACAGTGGGAGTGTGTTACGGAAACAGGTGAAATCCACATCCTGTCAGAGGCAGCCACAACAGGATGTAGATTTCACCATGGCACTCCTGAAAGGATCTCATCATATTCCATAGCACTGTACAGAGTACAATGTAGACAACATACATTAAAGGATACCTGAAATGACATGGCGGTATTAGTATGAACCTATGGTAAAATTACCACTCCCAGATAGCAGACATCAAATGTACTGGTGGTGTAAATGTGTATTTACACAAATAACATAACACGCACACACAGTGGAACTCCTGCTTTGAACACAATGAATGTGTTGCTAGTAAAATGAGTATTGCCAAAACAGCAAAATGACAGTTACAGAAGTAATGTGTGCATTGTGTGCAATAAGTGCTCAAAGCAAAAATAAAAAAATAAAAAATGTAGCTCCCCCTTCCCCCTTAAGGTTTGGGTACTGGTGAAAATGTAAAATCCAACTTTTTTGTGGGATGCTTATCTTAAAAAAATCAGGAACGATCAATGAGATGCCAATAATGTTGAGTTAATGCAGCATTATGTAAATGTTGTATGCAAATGTAAGCAGCTTAAAAATGAACCAATTAAATCCTGCCGAGGTAAAATCCGGTTGGTACATTTTTAAGATATATACAGTACATTTGCATACCAAGTTTGCATAATAAGGCATCAACTCGAATGTATGTGCATCCCATTGACCATCCTTATAAAATATATCCCTAAAGCATAGGATACCAAATTGCTATATTTAATGTAAAAATGCCGGTTTCTTGGATAACACACATTGCTTGATTGTAAAATGCCTGTATGTTCATTGTTTTGTTATTCGGAGCCAAATGTGTGATTTTATATGAACGGACAACCATCTGTTTTATTGATTTTTTTTGAAAGTAAATGTATTCAATAATTCTATAATAAACATCACATTAATCCCTCAGTCGGAGTAATTAATCCTCTGGTCACTGCACTGTAAAAGAATCCTCACAAATCATAGTAGCAGAAGTGTAAACATTGTTCTGGATTAGCATTAATGACATCAGATATGTAGACAGCTCTGTTCAGTCTGATTTAAGGCACTCTCAAACTAAAGTCTGTCTGGATCAATTAACTGTACATAATGCTGATATGTAGACCATTATGCCCAAGTTGTGAAAATGAATGTCTTATTCTTGCAGAGCAACAAGCATTATTTAGTGCCGTGTGGCCACATACGGTAAATTGAGGCTTTGAAATCTCATTTTAATTTTTAAGTTGTACAAATCTGAGTCATGTCAGAAGTATTCAAATTGTTCATAACACCACTATAAATTCTGATTCTCAGATTACAAACTCAACCCCATATGACCAAATCTGACTTAAAGCGTCTGTCTTGAGGTGAAGCTACCTAAGCCAAGCATCGAGGTATGTTCATGCTGGATCCACATACCTCTGTACATTGTCTGTCCCTTTCCTCATACCCCTGGCCCCTTGCAATCACTTCTTTCACAATTTGTTGTCATTCCACCCCCTTCATGAGTTTCCCAGGATAAATGACCTTATTATATTGCTAAAAAATATTGGCCTTTCTTTAAAACAAACCAGAAGTAAAATATTACAATCTAACTTTAAACTTTTGATTGTCTCAGTAATCAGTATCTCACTGACCACAGCTGGCCACAGCTTTTTAATGTTTTCAGCTTCTGCAGGGAAAAATCTTGGACTATTGAACATTTTTTCTGTTCCGGGCATTTAGAAGTGTTTTTTTTTTACCACACAAAGTTCAATCAGTTCTAATAAGTTATCAGAGGTAAGCAAGAGTTCAACTGCAGTCTACCAGAAGGGTACATTGTACACTATACTGAGGAAGGGAGGTGTCTTGGCCCTGAAACAAAAATTAATCCAATGAATGGCCAGCACACTGGACTGCTGTTCTAAGCCATTTATTCCACCACTATGTTAGTAACCGACAATTGTTTCAGGGTCATCCAAATTGTACCCCTTTCTCAAGGCAACTTAACAAGGCTGTCGTACGGACCATTGTTTGTGATTTTAAATTTCTTTTTTGCAGCTTCCAGGATGCGGTTGACAGGTGAGTGGTTAGGGAGGGGGCCGTGTGGGAGATGTGCCTACATAGGGCGTCCCTGTAAAACGATGCAATCTACGATTGCATCCAACCGAAGCCTCCCACCTGAATGCTAATGTATGCAATTCCTGCTCGATTTGGTACAGCAGGCAAAGGGTGTATAACAGTATACCTGATTGGCTGACTGGCATCTGCTGACAAGATAAAGGCAGGAGGTTGCTCTAGCTGGGAGTTAGCAATGGTGTTTGTTTGTTGCAGTTAGCAACCTAACACAGTATCAGATGCTATGTTAACTTGCCTTGAGAAAAAGGTACAGTTTAGATTACCCCAAAACAGTTGTTGGTTACTAACATGGTGATGGAATAAACAGCTTGGAACAGCAGCATCCTACCAGTTTACACAGAGACTGTGTTATATCAGACTCCCAAGAGTTGTCCCAAGCAGTATGCATAACTGCAAAAGTGATTGAGAGGCTTACAGTCCAGCTGGTGATCTACACTTAGGCCTGGGCTATGCTTGCAACACCCACAACATGTATAACAACTAAGCAAAAAGAAACGTAAACTATGAATACAAATTGAAGGAAGTCCCAAAGCCTGGATTCTGATCTTGGAGGCTAGGAAATGGAGGACTGTCTGACTGGATCATGTCAAGATACGGTCTAAGGCTGTCCACAATGAATTATCAAAATGATCAAAATGGTGGTGTGGGTCCATCAAGGTGCTAAACATAGCTGCCTGTGGTTTAGTAAGGAAGGAATCCTCTTAACAAAAACCTATGATAGGAGACAGTGTCCTACCTGCCAAGAACTGAACTACTATAATTTCCTGACAAAACACCCTTAATATTTCTGGCTGAAAACACTTGGAAAATAATGACAATCAGAATACATCACCTTACTATTAATCACTTAAGGACCATACGTTTACACACCCCTAGTGACCAGGCTATTTTTTTTTACAATTCAGTGCTCTTCAGCTTTGAAAGCTTGCTGCAGAACCATACAACTGAGCACACAAATAAATCCCCCCCCCCCCCTTGTCTTGCCACCAACAGAAATAACAGCTGGTTAGTGAACTTTCTTACAAATCGCCCTCAAGCTGCCAGATTAGAAAAACACACATCCTCCTCCCTTACTCTGAGCAATAAGGTGCCAAAGGGCTGTGCACTAAGCCCTCTCCTCTACGCACTTGTCACCCATGACTGCCAGCCTATCCATACCTCAAACATAATCATTATGTTTGCAGATGATACGACAGTCATTGAGCTCATATCAGACAATGAGGTAGCTGCATACAAAGAAGAAGTTAGTAACCTGACTGCATAGTGCGACATTAACAATCTATTATTAAATACAAAAAAGATCAAATAAGTTATTCTGGACTTTAGGACCACCAAAAAGACCACTCACATACTGTTAATGATCAACGCAGAGGCTGTGGAGAGAGTTTCCAGCTTTAAGTTTTTGGGAGTCACCATCACAGAGAACCTGTCCTGGGGTGACAATGCTTAAGCTGTAAGTAACAACGCCTTTACTATATGAGGAAACTAAAGAGCACTAACCTTCCACAGAAGCTGCTGGTTAATTTCTATAGATGCAATATAGAAAATGTTTTGACCAATTGCATGACGGCCTGGTACAATAGCTGCACCAAGGCTGCTAGAGAAGCCGTGCAGCGAGTTATTAAAACACCAATCAGTTATTATCGGCACTGAACTAACATCACTGGAACTCTTGTATAAGACTCGCTGTATGAGAAGGGCCAAAAACATTATCAAGGTCAACACTGACCTTGGAAACACCTTGTTTGAGCTCCTTCCATCAGGTAGACGTTTTAGATCAATCCGCATACAAATAAACAGACTGAAAAACAGCTTTTTCCCATCTGCCATAAACTTGATAAACTCTGAATCTACTCTGAAATAATTACCACTGTGTATAAATTGTTTAAATAATTGTAATACCTGGCATACTTGTATAATTTCTTCTATTTCTACCTTTGTTACTATCACTACGTTAACTATATGCACCGTGGGGTTGTCATGAAAAGTAATTTTGTTGTGTTCCACAATGACAATAAAGTGTTTGAATCTTGAATCTTGAAATGATTTTGAAATACTTAAGTGAATTCTGTGAATGTAATTTTGCACAATTTGCAAAATTTATGCGAAAACAAGATTACATGCAATATCGTAATTATGATCATGACTGCAATAGTGAAAATTACACACAATTTAAGGAAAGTGAAATTATCCATTATGATAAACACCCCTGAGCAGTTCATGGGTGTGTTTGTATTTAGTCAGACCTGTGGATATGGTAATTAAACCTCACAATCGGCTAGTCTATGGAAACTGTTGAGGTGCTAATATTTGTTTCCCTGTGTTAATATTCTTTGTTAAATTGAATTGGAGGTGAAAATAAACTGATGAGATAAACAATTGGATTTATCCTCCTACTCCTAAAAAAATACTTCTTTAGATATCCCATGGCTTTATTTTGTATTTAAACATTTACAAACTTGATTGAAGGTTTTGTTGTCTCTGCTCAGTGGCAGACTATTAAGTGGCCCTAAAATGAAAATAAATGAATTATTCACCTTTTCCTATCTCCCTCTGCTCTTAAAAGATGTATTCTGCCATGAAAACTTTTGTTGCTGTCATTTTTTTATCAGTGATGTTTACTATACTCCCGACAAGGTGCCGACAAGACAGAAGCTGTCACTTCCATGTCAAAAATTAACTCTTTCAGGCAGCAAAACAAAACAAGTAAAACAGTCTAGTTATTAATGTGTTTTGCACTCTACATACACAGAGGCGCTCAGTGTTGATGATACTGGCAGATGCTGTTTACTCCTGTTATTGCCTGATGAAGTGGGTTTGTATCCCACGAAACGCGTTGCACTTTATTTGGAGTATCCAATAAAATAGTTTTGACTGAAAATCCACAGTCGTGTGTTCTGCTTGGAGGAGGTAAGTCCACCACTACCTCCTCTATTACCAAGATGGGTTTTTACGTTCTTTTAGTGTTTTTTATCCTGTTGGTGCCTCTGTTATCCTATTATCTACATCAAGTCCACCCTTGCTGGAGGGTTGTACCCTTCCTTCTCCTACTACAGAGAGCGATTTTTTAATCCTGAGTGTGGTCAGGACAATCTCCCCACCTGCTTTGACAGTGGTTGCCTACCTGGTAACCCTGGTTTGTGAGTATTACATTAATATTATTACTCTTCCAATTATACATTACCAGTACATACTACACTATATTTGGCTCTTGGTGTTCTCTCTTTTTTTCTGTACATACACATGTTTATCTCAACATGTGACATGTTGCCTCGGGTCCACTTTAAAGCTCACCTTTTTCTCATGCTGCTTCCAAGTAATCACATTTTTCTATGTAATCCATACTCCTAATTGGTTTGGGATCGTCCTCAACTATCATGCCACATAAAATGACTACAGTGTCTCCTGTCTTTGTTCCCATTCTCACAGGCCCTCTGTGTTGAAGTACGATAATTACTGTCACTTACTGGATGTGGTGATAGCTAATTCTATGGTGTCTGGTCATATATGCAACAGGATGCCTCCCGCCTGTCAAAACTTTCTACTGAAACAACCGAGTCATTTAATTCCTTAATAACATCTTCTGATTGCAAGCTATATCTCTTTTTGTAACTGTTCCATTTTCCTCTATCCTCCATTTGTATCCTATAATAAATATTGTAACTAATTCCTCCTCAGTCTGAGTAATTAATCCTCTGGTCATGCATGATTAAATAAACCTAACAAATCCCCATTAGGCTGTATATGTGTCAAGCATAAAATGTATATTTGGAATATAGGACTATAAATCATGCAAACCATATTTGTTGTTTATAGATCGTGCTGCATGTTTTTTTTTTTTACTAGTTATTTAAAACATATAGGTGGTATATGTCTATGACACTTTTGCATTCTCTGCCAGTGGTTTAGGAGCTTAAAGTTTGATTTTACTCAAAATTACATTTTTGCTTTCAAATATTAAAAAATGAATATAAAACACTCTAAGATAAGACTTGGTTTCCACTTGCTGCAAAAACATATCCACTCAGGATGTTTTCTGCAGCTTTGAGCTTCCATGAATCCAGCAAAAGAAATGCAAAATCCCAACCTGCTCCATTTTTTCGCATGAGCATTAGCACCATAGCCACCTATGGTGTTAATGCATCTGCGCTGGACATGAACACAGTGAGAAAACGAAGTGGACACTGATCTGCTCCATGTCAAATGGACAGAGCCTTAGGGTATATTTCCACTAGGTGACGTGGCCATTTCCAATTCAGCCGCAGCACCTGGACTGCTGGGAAGCTGCGGCCTAAATCGGTTATAGGGATTCAGGGGGGTGTTGCAGAAATCTACAGCATGCCATCTAGATTGGCACCACAGTGTGATTTAGATGGTAAGCCATTACAGAAATAGGCAGCGTTTCTCCATGCAGATTTCATGTGGGGAAATGCTTCAGATTTTGGATGTAGGGGAAATGGCCTCTGAGGCCTGGTGCACACCAAAAAACGCTAACAGATCCGCAAAATGCTAGCAGATTTTGAAACGCTTTTTCTTCTTTTTCTGTAGCGTTTCAGCTAGCATTTTGCGGTTTTGTGAAGCGTTTTTGGTGTAGTAGATTTCATGTATTGTTATAGTAAAGCTGTTACTGAACAGCTACTGTAACAAAAAACGCCTGGCAAACCGCTCTGAAGTGCCGTTTTTCAGAGCGGTTTGCGTTTTTCCTATACTTAACATTGAGGCAGAAATGCATCCGCAATCCAAAATCTGCAGCAGCCCGGGACTATGCATTTCTGCAAAACGCCTCCCGCTCTGGTGTGCACCAGCCCATTGAAATACATCACCCTAGCGGATCCGCACCCGCAAGCGGATTGCAAACCGCAGCAGAACCGCTCTGGTGTGCACTAGGCCTGAGACTGGGAACTGAGCCTGAGACTGGTGTGAGCCTAAAGGTGGCTAGGGATGGTCGGAAATGCCAATCTGATGTCCGACATTGCAGATTACCGCTACCGATTCCGCTTTCCGCTACCGATTTCTGCATTCTGATGCGGATTTCCGTGGAAAATTCCGTTGATTTTAATATTGATTTTCTCACAAATGACAAGGTCTTTTTGAAGTATTTTGTTTCCTTTTGTTCCCACTCGCCTGCTTAACATATCCTGAAAATGTGGTGTTTCTAGCGCCTATAGGGGCTTTACTATTAACCTCTAAAGTCTGCAGCATATTGCATATCGGTAATGTAGATTTTCCTCATTTTACATTGCAGTCAATGGCCGCCGACTTTAGCGGTTAATAGCAAGTTTTCAGGTTATGTTAAGCAGAAGACTGGGAACAAGAGGAAAACAATCTTTCATAAAGACCTTGTAGTTTTTGAGAAAATCAATGTGATTTCCGCAAAAAATCCACATACCGCACTTGTATTACCGATTTCTGAATTCCGATGCGGAAATGCAATTTCCGATTGGAAATGCGAAAATTGCATTTCCGTGGAATCCGAATGAGTATTCCTAAAGGTGGCCATACCACACAATTAAAAAATCTTATTTTACACCAATTCGATAAATACAATCGGTTGTCCTGAAAAATAGAAACCTTTTATTTGTTTTCAATCGAGAAATCCAATTGAATTTCCCATTTTCTTTTTTTTTTTTTTTTAAATTGGACATGTTGGAAAATTCAGACCAATTTTATCAAGAATTGTATGGTGTGTGATGAATTGTGAAATTTTATTCAACCAGAAAAAAATGTATGTAACTATTCAGTACATACCAAACTTTATTTATTCACTTTTTTCTCTTGATTCTTCTAACCAACCAATTTTTTCAGAGTTTTTGATCTTTTATCATTGCAGCAATCTTGCAAATATGTGTGTGGTACCTAAAAGACTCTGATTGAAACTTCCAATCAATCGGAAAATTGGATCGGAATGCTCAAAATGAATTAAAATTAAATAAAAAATGGTATAGTGTGTGGCCACCTGAAGACTGGACTGGTCTTTCAGATATTTATTTTGCACAACAAAATCTCTCAACCCGGCAAGAAACTGTCACTTGCATACCTGATTTTTAACTCTTTCAGGCAGAGAAAGAAAAAAAGAAACAGCATAGTTATTTGTGTGCTTGGCACTATACAAACACAAGTCTATCTCATCTACATACCTGAATTTGTAACCCTTACAATGAGAAAAAAAGGGAACAAAGCCTAGTTGTTCTATGTAGGCTTGAAAGTGTACATACACATGCTTATGTCAATATGTCAGATGTCAGTTCGTGTAATTAAAAGCTTTACCTCACTTCTCACCATGTCAGTGACCAATACAACTACTTATCAAAAAGTATTTGTTGTTTGAGTAATCAATAGCATTCATTCACAGCATTAGTGTTGCTTGCATAGCATTGTCCACATCACTGCTGGGCTCAGATCTTAACCCTATAGTTAGAGGATTTGATCAGAGTGGTGCTGAGTGGAGTGCATTTCCCAGCACTGTTTCCTGTGTTAACTCCTTACACTTATCCACATTATGGATAAGTAGTTTTAGGTGAGAGTGTAGACTTCCCTTGGCTGACTCTTGTCATTTAGTGATCTGCTCATTAGGCACAGTATCATTACTTGACCAGACGTTAGATTGCCTAAAACACGTCTCTTAATAAAGAGAATTAATGCGGGTTATTTATATTGCAGTTTTTTTTGCTGTAACTTTTCCAGAGGAATTACACTGTTAAAATTTCAAAATGCTAAAAGCCCGATTTCCCTGTGCTAAATTGGCTGTGTCGTGTAGTTTTGAGCTATGCAGTGGTAAGCCTGCCAAGTTCAATTTCCCCTACAGACCATAAAATTTAGCTTATTTTGTGAAAGTGAAATAGGGTAAGGAAAACATCTTCTCCTTGGAAATTGTACTCATAAGATCTTCAGAGTATTTATTGGCAAGTTGCAGCCTTGCTGCTGTTTTCTCTAAATGTATTCATGTCCTGAGACCAAATGTGAATTTTATGTCCAGTCAAAAGTGTCCAGTATGATTGTTGAGAGAGAGAAGCCTTAAAATTCCTGATTCAGCCAAGTCAAATGCATACAAGACAAACTGGAAGTACAAGTGTAAACTGGACATGTTAAATAGATCCTTTGTATTAGTGTTAAAGATAATTTGAAATGAAAAGAAACTTATGAGACAATGATTTGTATGTTTAGTACAGCTAAGAAATAGAACATTAGTAGCAAAGAACTGAGTCTAATGTTATTTCCAGTACAGGAAGAGTGAAAAAACTTCAGTTGTTATCTATGCACAAGAGCTTCTCTGAGCTCTCCGACCCACGGGTTGCTGTTTTCTGGAGCACTTATACATCAAAGAAACAGTCCGAGCCAGATTTAGATAAGATGTTTACTGCGGGAAACTTGAAAGGGTCATTAGCGTGTTCTATAGTTTAAAATACAGAGTGTGACTTGTAATTGCAAATATGCCAGAATTATGCAATGCTACAAAAAAAAGCTCTATATCTGAAAATTAAACCTATGAGACTATTTTCTTGGCTACCTTTGTTCTATTAATGATCAGTACTACACATACAAATCTTCGTCATAAGGTCTTTTTTTTCACCTCAGTGTAACTGTTCATTTAATTTAGTATGTCTTCACAATCTTGATGTGTGTGGGACTCCGCTCACAAACCCCAACTGCCGACAGTGCAGGAAACCGGGCTGCTCTGACCCAAAGTCCAATGCTGTAGAAAGTGAGTTCCGCACGATGTCGGTAGAATCAAACGGCTTTATTAAATCAACACATAAGGGCTAAAACCATCACCACATGCTGACATGTTTCGGACGTTACAGGTCCTTAATCTACACAATCTGACATACTGTATTTACCTAATTGGTAAATCCCTTATCAGTTTATGATTGCAGAGTTGGCATGTGTTTTATATGATCTTTTATAAGATCATAGATACTTAGCTCAAAATAGCTTAAATCATTCATAAATGAGTTTTTTTCTTATGCATCGTGCCAACATAAAATATAGAAACAACAGCAAAAAAGAGAATTGGCTCTTGGGTGCATAAGAAACTCCACAAATCTTTATTTTAAATACCAAAATCACATAACAAATACATTTGTAAATACTAATAACCCTATTAAATATACCCCTTAAAAACAATAGGTTGGTCTCCCCAGGATAGAAGCATAGGGAATTGAGGCTGCAGTCCTCATAAAACCCTTGTAGCGCTATGAGACATACTCCACTAATTAATCAACCGGCAAAAAATCGCCAGGAAAGCGTGATACATAGGTCCCCTACAACAGAGACAATGAATGACAATCCAGTCATAAGGTGCAAAAAAGGAGGGGGAGAGACTTTTAGGATGGTATCATATAAAAGAAGCTTGATGTTGAGTATATGTGCAACACACCCGCATCATAAAGGGGTATGTTGCCAAAGTGTGACCGACATAGAGATTATATGCATCCCTCCAGCTGAATCATTCAGATCCCATATGTGTGGATGGTAGCAGGCAATTAGTAGATGGAACAAAGGGTTAGTATGTGCGTCAAATAAAGAAAGTTCATCCAGTATTGACTCTTTATAAGCCCCCAATCGCAGGGCTATGAGACCATGGATCAACAACGCTCAAAGCAAAAGATGTGTTGGAAATGCGAGGTTGCAGTTTCTGTAGGTTAGCACATTATCAGCAAGCCATGCAATAGATCATAGTTGCCATCCTTGTGAATGCTCAAAGCAAATTGTGAGTCAAAAAAGCCACAGATGCAATTTTTGTAGGTCAGCACATTTGTCAGCAATCCATATGATCATAGTTACCGTCCTTTCTCTCAGGTGGAAAAAAATCCAGATAGTTGAGCGTGGAAGTGGAGTAGCTCGATGATGGATATCCAGGGGAGACCGGGAGCTGCCTAAAAGCCTAACATGTTTCGCCGCACTAGCGGCCTTATCAAAGGCAGGCAACAAAGTTGCTGCTGCCTGCCTTTGATAAGGCCGCTAGTGCGGCGAAACATGTTAGGCTTTTAGGCAGCTTCCGGTCTCCCCTGGATATCCATCATCGAGCTACTCCACTTCCACGCTCAACTATCTGGATTTTTTTCCACCTGAGAGAAAGGACGGTAACTATGATCATATGGATTGCTGACAAATGTGCTGACCTACAAAAATTGCATCTGTGGCTTTTTTGACTCACAATTTGCTTTGAGCATTCACAAGGATGGCAACTATGATCTATTGCATGGCTTGCATGGCTTGCTGATAATGTGCTAACCTACAGAAACTGCAACCTCGCATTTCCAACACATCTTTTGCTTTGAGCGTTGTTGATCCATGGTCTCATAGCCCTGCGATTGGGGGCTTATAAAGAGTCAATACTGGATGAACTTTCTTTATTTGACGCACATACTAACCCTTTGTTCCATCTACTAATTGCCTGCTACCATCCACACATATGGGATCTGAATGATTCAGCTGGAGGGATGCATATAATCTCTATGTCGGTCACACTTTGGCAACATACCCCTTTATGATGCGGGTGTGTTGCACATATACTCAACATCAAGCTTCTTTTATATGATACCATCCTAAAAGTCTCTCCCCCCCCTTTTTTGCACCTTATGACTGGATTGTCATTCATTGTCTCTGTTGTAGGGGACCTATGTATCACGCTTTCCTGGCGATTTTTTGCCGGTTGATTAATTAGTGGAGTATGTCTCATAGCGCTACAAGGGTTTTATGAGGACTGCAGCCTCAATTCCCTATGCTTCTATCCTGGGGAGACCAACCTATTGTTTTTAAGGGGTATATTTAATAGGGTTATTAGTATTTACAAATGTATTTGTTATGTGATTTTGGTATTTAAAATAAAGATTTGTGGAGTTTCTTATGCACCCAAGAGCCAATTCTCTTTTTTGCTGTTGTTTCTTTTATAAGATCATAGATCATATAAGATCAGTCCCTGTAACCTGTTGCATGTGGTGGAAACTACACAAAATGTAAGAGCCAGGATAGCACAACACATGTAATCCATGCAATTTGGACATTGTGATCTTCCTGTTGTCAGACATTGTTTGGACTAGGGGCAGGGGGAATCTGACCTTAAATTAAAGGACAACTATCACAAAAAAAACATACGGATAAAATGTAGATTTCCCGCAGTTAAATGCACTATAAATTACCCTTTTCCTATGTTGCTGCCACCTACAGTAGGTATTGAAAACCTGACAGACCTGACAGGTTTTGTACTAGTCTAACATGGGGGATTCATTGGGTTTTCTTTGTTTACAAAATCACTTCCTGAACTGCAGTTTCTCAGCCCAACTGCCAAAATAGGGTGCAGACAAGTAGGGAAGCTGGCCAACAACATATTTTTATTGATCCTTTCCATGGAGTGTTTTTGTAAAAGATAAAGGTAATAATTAGAATGCCCAATGAGAATATGACTTAGTCCAAAATCTGTCAGAACTGTCAGCTTTTTGCTACCTATTGTAAGTGACAGCAACAAATGAAGAAAAAAACAATTAGTATTGCGTTTTATATGAATGAATTTACTGACTTGATGTCATTTTAATGACGTTCCAATACAAGAACATTGTTTTACATTACTGGTGGTCTAGTCTTGTGGATTGCTTCATATGAATGTATTTTACATTTTACAATATATTGTGATAGTGGCAAAATTCTGGCGCAACCGTGATAAGAGTTATCACTGCTTTGTGAATCAAGGCCAATGTGTACCCAAGGCGACCTGTGACATGATAAGATACACGTGTATGCACAGTGCAAAACATATTAATAACTAGATTGTTTTACTTGTTTTATTTTGCTGCCTGAAAGAGTTAATTTTTAGGCCTGAAAATGACAGCTTCTGTTTTGTCAGTACCTTGCGGGTGATATAGTAAAAATCACTGATAAGCAAATTTCAGCCATAAAAGTTTTCCAGTCAGAATACAACTTCTGAGAGCGGAGTGAAGTAGAAAAAGGGAAATAGTTTATGTAATTTCATTTAGGGACACTTAATAGGCTGCCACTGATCAAAGACAGCAAAACATTCAATCGACTTTGTAAATATTTAAATATATAATAAAACCATGGGATATCTAGAAAAAAAATATTTTTATGACTAGAAGGATAAATACAATTGTTTATCTCATCAGTTCATTTTCACCTCGCATTCACTTTAAAGTGATCCTTAAGTCTCTAAAAAAAATGAGATTTACTCACCTGGGGCTTCCCTCAGCCCCCTGCAGCTGATCGGTGCCCCGCTCCGATGGCCACAATAGCAGCATAGGGGGCTATATTATGGCTGGGAACGCGAAGAATCACTCGCGTTCCCATGCCTGTCGGCCGGTGACAGCCAAACCGGAAGTGTTCGCCGGCGTGTCCTGGAGCATCGGAGCGGGGCTGCAAGGGCACCGATCAGCTGCAGGGGGCTGAGGGAAGCCCCATGTGAGTAAATCTCATTTTTTTTTAGAGACTTAAGGATCACTTTAAGACTGCAGCTGTTATAAATGTATTTTAAGAAACTAAGTCAAAGGTATGCCTAGTATTCTCATGTGTCTGTTTTGTGTTCTTGGTTCACTAGTCTGCACAAAATAGGTAGTACATTCTTATTGTGTGCCTTTATACCCTTTAACTTCAATTACATATTCATACTACAGAGCTGAGAGATATGTCATAACCTACTGATGTAGGAATGCATGCACCAAAAACCAGAGTAATCTCACTCATCTCAGTAACATGGAGCAGAAATGAAAGGCAATTTTGAAGGAAGCAGTGAATACAGACCTCTTCCAGTGAACAGGGAACACATGATTAACAAAAGGTGTGTCTGTACAATGCAGCATGCTAAAATGTTTGATTTGTACAGAAAGAATTGAAGAAGAATCTTTGTCACCTTACAGAAAGTAGAGATATGCTTAGAATAGTTTGAACACATAAAACTTTATATAGCGCTAAGATTTCCCTAAATAACAGATACACAGAGTTGTTTGCTGAAAGTTTTTTCTGTTCATGCTGTTAACACAGCAAGTGATACTCTGCATGTAGGTTCAACCTGCGCAAGAGTATATTAAATAAATTAGTCTCGGAGGATTTCAAGAACACCTGCAACAAATGGCTGGATAATTTTTTTCTCTGCAAGCACTTTATCAGCTTTGTAAAACTGAACACTAAACTACATTGTATTTCTAATTCTGGTATAGACAGAAACACAATAGTGCCCTGTGAGCATACAAAAATGTTAGTATTACAGACCTTAGATAATAATGGAGCTAGATTTGAGTTTTTTTATTTAAGAATGTGATCACATTTTTATATAAGTTAATTTCAGAGGTTTGAATTATATAGTTGAAATCATTTTCAAATAAATGTAAAACTGATTATTTATATAGCGACACGTTACAAATGATATGTATGAAGAGTAAAACAAAATAAATAAAAACAAATAATATAGATAGCTATAAATGCATAAGTAAAATGCATACAGTGCAAAATGTTTTTGGCATTTAATATATATATTTTTCTTTTGATGTACACTGTACACAAAGTGAAAACTAGACGTAAGCAATATTGGGTAATTGTTCCACTTTCATTTTTTCAAAAAAAAAAAAAGGAAAGAAAAAGAGAAAATATATAGAAAAGGAAACTGCTCATGCTTTGACATTAAAGTTGGTACTTGTTATTAATAAAATAAAATGGTACAAAAACATCATATGCATAAAGAACTAGGTATATGTCAAAAATGGGTGTCAATAGAATTGATAGGGGATGACAATATTAGTTTTCTTCACTGGCTGACTCCTGGGAGATTTTGAGTGTGGCCAGTACTGTAAGGAAATATATATTGGTTGTAAAGGGAAATAAACAAGCAAATCTTCATTTGGGTGCTCAAAACTTCTGTTATCATCACTTCTTATGATAATAGGGTAAGCTAACATTGGAAAATGAGGATTAATGCTAAAGTTTGAAAATGCTTAGGATTAGGTTGCAATTTTTCTAGATGTACTAATTACGATAAAGAGATCAGGATGTGGGGTAGGTTTAAGAGTTGTGTAGATGTTGGGTTTAGTGTTAGGTAAAAGGTTAGGGTTATTGTTATTTGCCAGACAGAAAAATGAATAAAGCAGATGGCCGGAAATGTTATTATGGACACCTCTTCCAAGTTTCTCTTCTCATTAAATAAATACTCCATCCTTTCACCCCCCCCCCCCCCCCCAAAAAAAAAAAAATCACAAAAGGCCCAATAAAGGTCCCGGAATAATATCACATAAGTACAGCTTCTCAGGGTCCCTTTCACTGCCTGTAGAGACTTTTGGAAAGGAACATGAAACAAATGTCACTTATCCTTTTCCCTGTTATTTACAGGGTGGAAGAGGCATGGTTATGCAGACAATGAGTAATGTGGCAGGGAACACAACGTTGTGTGATGTGTTTGGGGCATTGCAGGAGATTGTTTGGGCAGTTGTAGGAATGCCGCTGCTACTCAATGTTCAGGAGGCACTGAGTGTGAGGCCCAGGCTGCTACTGAAAATCTTTGCAAGTTTTACAGATATTTGTGCTTTTATCTGATCTTTACTGGTTTCATCTGAACTGCTTTTGCTGGATCTGACCATTTGTTATTGGGAAAAAAACATATTCCAATTTAGGGAGCTTGTCATTAAATATTACAGTGAGTGAAAGTCTGCTAATGCAAATAATGTATGGAGTGAGATGGCAGTGAATCTGTGACAGGTTGGTATTTTCACAGTAAGTCTCTACAGAGAGATATAGAAGATGGAAATTTTGATTAATTCTTTACATTAAATATTCACCATTTTGTTTTATTAATATGGCAGATGCTGCTAAATCAGCAGTTAACATAAGAATGCGAGAAGTGATCTACAAAGCCTATGAACCTGAATATATATACCATGTGACAGGAATCCAACTCACAATGGATTTTTAGCTTATAGTCTGTCTCTGTACATTAAAATGAAACTACCATAAAATTACTTGCTTCTTTGTGTGTGGGAAAACTTACAAAGTTAGCAGGGGATCAAATAGTTATTTCCCACACTGCATCATTCTGTGTTTCAGTATAAATTTACTTGCATTGATTAATGTTGTGCTGTAGCTTCCACCAGAGGCATAGCCATGTTCAATCACTCGCTGCATAATTCAGTAGTATTAGGCATACAGTAGCTATTTTAGTATATAGCTATATTTATTTGTAGCTTACAATTTAGTAGTTGATATTATAATCTATAAAACAACAGCATTACTTTTAAACATAACAAGATCTGAGGACAATGTGGATAACCATGATTCCCAAAGAAGCAGCATTGTGACCTCTAAATACACCCTTTTCCAGTGGATCAGGTGATTTGAGTGCCTGTTGCAACAAGTGTCCATTACCTGCCAGGTAATGGGTGCCGAGTCAGTGATTTGGCACACAGTGTGCCCGATAGCTATTAAAGGATACCTGAGGTGACATGTGACATGATGAGATTGACATGTGTATGTACAGTGCCTAGCACACAAATAACTATGCTGTGTTCCTTTTTTCTTTCTCTGTCTGAAATAATTACATATCAGGTATGCAAGTGGCTTACTCAGTCCTGACTCAGACAGGAAGTAACTACAGCGTGACCCTCACTGATAAGAAATTCCAACTATAAAACACTTTCCTAGCAGAAAATGGCTTCTGAGAGCAAGAAAGAGGTAAAAATGGGAATTTCTTATCAGTGAGGGTCACACTGTAGTCACTTCCTGTCTCAATCAGGATTGAGTCAGCCACTTGCATACCTGATATTTAATTATTTCAGACAGAGAAAGAAAAAAAGGAACACAGCATAGTTATTTGTGTGCTAGGCACTGTACATACACATGTCTATCTCACCATGTCACATGTCACTTCTGGTATCCTTTAAGAGACAATCGTATATTACTACAGATAACATAGGGGGCAGTTTGAGTAGACGATTGAATATGTGTAACCGTCTTCTACTAGTCTGTATAGGTGATTGGCTCTTAATAGCTGATCAGCTACTTTAAAGGGGTTCTGTGGAGGGTTTTAAAACAAAAAAACTGACACTTACTGGGACCAGCAGCAGGGAATGGAGGATCATATGAGGACGGCGCAGGACATGACAGCTGCAGGGGGCTGATAGAAGCCCCAGCCAGGTAAGTGTCAGTTTTTTGTTTTTAAAACCCTCCACAGAACCCCTTTAATAACAGTCATTTGGGTGCCAGGATTTACTGTAAGGATTTAGGAAGGGAAGTTATGGTTTGGCACTAGTGGGTGAGGCAAGTTATTTGGGCGCTGTGCCTGGTAATTTGGACATCGTTTAGACCACAATGTTAATTGCAGCTATAGCAGCACCCAGTGTGTAACTTGGATTCTGGCAATAGTCGGAGCCTGAATTATGTTAATAAGGGACAAGTAGTGTTAGTCGTAGGGTTTACCATAGGGCTAGATTAGGAATTAGCTAAGGGCTTCATCCACTTTTTTCCTATGTACATCTAGGAGGGGGTAAGCGACCGTTAGGCATCAGGAAGTGAGGTTGAGGTTAGACAATAGGAAGGGGGAGTCAGTGCGAGAATTGGGGCAAGGTAAATTGTAGTAAAATACTGATTATATTACATGTCTTCCAAAACGATCCAGCACAGCTGTTTTACCAAAAGGTATACTTTATTGGATCTTACAAAACATACAAGTAAAAAGCTGTATAGTGGCTACGGTCCACTATTTTGGACCACCATAGTCCTTGCTCACGCCACACAGCCAACTGTGCAAGTGCAGATTCACAGCTTATATAATAACATTTAAAACATGGAAACCAATCAAGATTCACATGCAAATGACTGGACCTGATGGGGAACTAGAAGGACTGACCTCACAGAGTCACACCCCCCACCACTATTATTATTATTATTATTAAGTATTTATATAGCGCCAACATCTTCCGCAGCACTGCACAGAGTATTTAGTCTTGTTACTAACTGACTGTCCCTCGGAGGAACTCACAATCTAGTCCCTACCATAGTCATATGTCTATATTGTGTAGTGTATGTATCGTAGTCTAGGGACAATTTTAGGTGAGAAGCCAATTAACTTAACTGTATGTTTTTTGGGGATGTGGGAGGAAACTGGAGTGCCCGGAGGAAACCCACACAGACATGGGGAGAACATACAAACTCCTTGCATATGTTGACCTGCCTGGGATTCGAACCGGGGACCCAGCGCTGCAAGGCGAGTGCGCTAACCACTATGCCACCATGCTGCCCACGGTCAGTCAGTCATGTTGTCACAAGTACAAAGTGTACAAACAACAAAACAACAATAAATGTGATCAAGAAGTCGCACCAATTACCTAAAAGGTCCCAGGGTGGGGGCAAGGGCACACCAAGTCCAAGGGTGTATTAGAAATATCATGGCCAAAGGTAAGATCAGCGCTAGACAGCGTTGTATCTAGTAGTGCGGGCTGCCCGCCGTCGCTATGGCAACTAATGTCACAAAACTGACACAAAGACGGAATGACGTACACAGCACCGTCCCGGGGCATTGTTGCTGATGCAACGCGTAAAAACAGCCGCAACATACGCGTAAAAGTATGCGGCAAACAAGCATACAAAAATCTGCATGCACTTAGGACTCTAAGGGCTTGATTCACAAAGCGGTGCTAACCTACTTAGCACGTCTAAAGTCTTTAGACGCGCTAACCAGGGTGCTAAGTAGGTTAGCACCGGATTTCTCAATCAGATCGTGCGCTAACTTTGCGCGCGTAAAGTTTTACGCGCGCAAAGTTTTACGCGCGCTAAGTCCCATAGGCTTTAATGGGCACTTTGCGCGGTGCGCCCTGTGCTCTGTGCAGTACGCGCATAAAGTTTTACGCGCATAAAGTTTTGCGCGCGTAAAGTTTTATGCGCGAAAAGCTTGTTTAGACGTGCTAAGGGGGTTTTCACAGGCGTGCTAACAGTTAGCACCGCTTTGTGAATCAAGCCCATAGTGTGCTCCCACCCTCACCCAATAAAGTAACACCCCTCTATTTCCACAAAAATGCCAAAAGGCAAGGGAACAAGATACATTAAAAGGCTAAAGAGAAACGGTTCCCTTTTCTGTTCAGCATCCCACACCAAAGCACAGAACACTACAATGGAAACTACCATATCAAATTGAGATCCCTGTTTAATCCCCCTCGTCCAGTGGTCCCAAGTTCCCGTATCCATCGGGCCTTCCTCTTTAACAGTTCTCTCCCCCTATCTCCCCTAAACTTCCGAGGCACCCAATCAAGAACTTAAAACCAAAGTTGACTCACATCATGCCAAAAGCGAACAAAATGTTCGGAGACCGCATGATCCATACTCTTTCCCCTAATCGTAGTTTTGTGGGTAGATATGCATTCCTTCAGTTCTTGTGTGGTTTTCCCCATGTAACAGCTGCCACACGGACACTTCAACATGTAAACTATGTAGCAAGAGCTACACGAGAATTGTCCTCTAATAGTATATTGTTTCCCTGAGGTATGATGGGCGAAACAATCACCCTTAATTATACTGTGACACATGTGGCAGCTGAGACAGGGTAAAGTACCACACAATCGTGGCACCCTGGCATTCTGCCTGGGGCCAAGATCAGAATGTACCAATTTAGATTTTGAGGATGGGGCCCTCTTAAAGGAGTGGAGGCCGCTGAAATTCAGGAACATGCGGGAGGGAATCCTTAAATGTGTATTGTACATCGTCACTATTGGTATTATATGTTGAAACAAATGCAATCCGTCCTACATCCCTCCTCTCTCCACCTGTCACCACTCTTCTCTTATGGTACCTGGTAAGGGTGTTGGAAGGATACCCCCTAGCACAAAATTTCCCATCCATCTCCATCAATCTCCTCTCTCTCAGTGTACTATCATCAACAATCCTAGAAACACGATCATATTGGCTATGCGGTATACTGATCACCTGATGTCCAGGGTGGAAGCTTTTAAAATGTGGCACAGAGTTCCTATCCGTAGCTTTAACAAATAGATCCGTACTTAGCTTACCATCTGATTTATAAACATATGTATCCAAAAAAGAAACCTTTGCCAGCTCCACATTGACAGTCAACTATATATGTGAACATTTACTATGCAAGGTATTGATGAAAGCGAGAAGGGTCCAACGTGGCCCCGCCCATAAACAAAAATATAATTTATGTAACAACACCATCCTTTGGCATACATCGAGAACAAAGGATCATTATAAACAAAAGCCTCCTCCCAGAGGCCCATAAACAAGTTGGCGTAGGACGGGTCCACGTTCGTCCCCATGGCAGTACCTCGTTGCTGTAGAAAAAAACGTCCCTCGGACAAAAAATAGTTCTCACAAAGAATCAAATTCAAAAGGGCAATCAAAAAATTATGTTTTCTGTCACTGTAGTCGGACCTAGTGAATGGCGGTATAGAGGCTCTCGACATCAATGATGACCAACAACCATGAATCCTCCACAGTACCACTGGTCGCTGGTTTATCCAAAAAGCAACCGGTATATTTAATATAGGAATCCAACTGCATAACAAAAGGTTGCAGCACTTTATCCAAAAATTGTGCTGCTGGTGTAAAGACAGAGTTCACCGCAGCAACTATGGGTCATCCAGGGGGGCGGTGGAGGTCCTTATGTATTTTCGGTAACGTATAAAATAGAGGTGTCACCGGATGCTCATTGATCAAGAATTCTTTTAGATCCTCCTCAATTATTCCCTCACTACATGCACCATCAACTAACTTCCTCTGTTTGGTCTGCACTAAATAAGTGGGGTCAGTAAAGAGTTCCTCAGAAACGTTGCTATTAGCGAGTTGTCCATGGATCTCCTCCACATAATAAGATGTATTAAGGACCATCACGCCTCCCCCTCCCCCTTGTCGGCTGGACAGATCACAATGTCTTTTTGGCTCTCTAAGCTCTGAATGGCAGTACGCTCCTCTTTAAATAAGTTGCTCGTAGTTTTCTGATGACCATTCTTAAAGTCCGCCTCAATGGCAGCTAGCTCCCTCTTGACATTAGAAATAAAGAGATCAATGGCTGGATTTGAAGGCAACCTAAAAGAGCTTTTGTTCCTCAGACCAGTATTCTTCAAAGTCAGTCCAGTATCTTCCACCTGTTGTATGGCCAGGGGTGCTGGAGCCATACTGAAGAAATTTTTAAGCTTTACAGATTGAAAAAAATTGAGTAACTCGGTGTCCAAAAGAAAAAAATAGTGCAATTTGTGGGACAGAAAGAAAGTCCATGATTAAGTACATGTTCCTCCACCGGACTGAGTGAGACATCAGAGATATTAACTACCAAGGAGATTAAGCTTTCTTCTGACGTAATTGCATCTGGTTGATCTTGTGGTATCTGCCCTTGGCGACGATGCTTCCGGCCGCCCATCCGGTTCCTCTTCCTGTGCTCATGGGGGAAGAGTCCCCCGAGGGTATAGAGACCTCTGAAGTGTTGCCTCCATGGTAGAACTACCTGTTGCGGCATCTTTGGGGCATGGGGGATTGCGTGGCCTAGGTCTGCCACGTCCTCGGCCCTAACCCACTGATGGATTAGGAATCTTTTGCCATGTATACACATAGCCGGTGGTATAGTGGGAAACGCCTCTTCTAAATTTAGAATGTTTCACTTCCTCTTGGGAAAGCAAAAAGGCCTCCATCTTATTTTCAAGTCCATCTATGTATTGGTCATATTCATCTCCTGTAAGAGCATGTTGTAGCTCCGTCAAGGGACTTGATTTTATCATCGATCACCTGTAATTCACGGTGAATTCTCACGATTGTCAAAAGCAGCTTTGTTTCAAAAGCCTTCCCATCCTTTACAAAACTCTTTATCTCTGGGAAACATCAACAGTGCCACATTACCCGACAGTTCTCCCATCTTTGTGGTACCCCATTAAGGTTTTAGCATGCAGGTCATAAGTGATCCAAGTCTTGGGTAGGGCTTCAATCTCTCGCTTGAGGATTTAGGAATCCGATTTATTTAGAAAAAGGCGCCACCTTCTGCCAGTGCCAAAATGTTCTGTGTCTGTGCTTAAGTGTAGGTGCCGCCTGCCAGGGACAAATCTCTGCCTGTATCAGACATGGTGCAAGTCCCAAGGTACACGTCCAATCTCCAGAAAAAGGTGGCGGGACAGCACTCAAATGGTTAAGGGGTCAGGCGTGCAGCGGATCCACCCATGTACCAACCAGGTTAGTAATCCAAGTCTTCCAAAACGATCCAGCACAGCTCTTTTACCAAAAGGTATACTTTATTGGATCTTACAAAACATACAAGTAAAAAGCTGTATAGTGGCTATGGTCCACCATTTCGGACCACCATAGTCCTTGCTCACGCCACACAGCCAACTGTGCAAGTGCAGATTCCTTGCTTATATAGTAACATTTAAAACATGGAAACCAATCAAGATTCACATGCAAATGACCGGACCTGAAGGGGAACTAGAAGGACTGACCTCAAAGAGTCACATCCCCCCCCCACCACCACTATTAGTCAGTCAGTCATGTTGTCACAAGTACAAAGTATACAAACAACAAATCAACAATAAATGGGATCAAGTGATTGCACCAAGTACCTAAAAGGTCCCAGGGTTGGGACAAGGGCACCCCGAGTCCAAGGGTGATTATATTGCATTACTTGTGGGTGTAACGTTCGCGGAATCATTTGCGTGGTCAGCGCACGAGATGCTCACTGACACAACGAAAACCTTCCACAAGCGTATAATTAAGTGATCCCAGGCTAGGTGCAATGTACCAGCAGAGGGCAATTCCCACCGGCAGGTGGCACTGTGGAGTGCAGGCGAGCACAGCCACAGATGCCAGATGGGAATCGCACAGACCCAAGACAAGGCAAGGCTAAACAGCCCTCAAAGAAAACAGAGCAAAGGTATAGAGGGAATGTGTGTTCGCCAATCTAGCCGCGACCCCGCGACGGCAAACACACATCAGCAGAAACAAAAGCCAGAAGGCGCATTGGGGTACACCAGCACAGGAGAAACCTCAGGACATGTCGGGGAACTGACCAACCTCAGAGTCCGACATGACAAGACCAAAACCAGGACCGGGCAGAAAATCATCACGAGTAGAGGTCACAGGTACTGGTCTTTCAAAAGAAGACTCGGACTTAAATTCAGAAATTTCTGTGACTGTAATATCATCATTGACTACACATGAGTGAAGCTCCACAAGAGCTGCAAAGGTAGTCAGCACAACAGCAATGCCTACTGAAGTGGGCAAAACCTCAGACGGATCTGGGGGGCAGGAGGCATCTCCTAGAAGTTCTGCGCCCTTTAGGAGGGACTTGGAAACCTCCAAAACATCAACCAAGACCTCAGAAATGTCATTTTCCAAGTTTTCTATGAAGGATTCTGAACTATCCATTTTACAGGGCTGAACATTAAAAACCTCCTGCAGGCAGGGCAGATGTCCCAGGAATGGTTCCACCATAAGCTGAGACTGAATTTCATCATCAGGACAAAGAGACACAGGAATATCTAGTGAAACTAGCTCTATGAGCTCTATGAGTTTCGTTTCACTGCAGGCAGAATACTCCATAGCAGTCAAACCAGACTGTAACTCTAAAATAGCAGAGAAACAGGTGAGAATAGTAGCAATACCTAGACGAGCCTCTAGGGTCACTGCAGGAGATTTTAAGCAAGGCAATATAGACTCATCCAGAGTACAGGGTGGAGAATCAGTACTTTCTTCAGGACAAGAAAGGGACTCACAAATGTCAGTGCGAGTGGACATCATGTTATCATTCATGGTACAGGGCAGGCCCAGAGAAACCTTCTCTGGACACAGCAAAGATGCTTCAGAGTCAAATTCGCAAAACCAAAGTGCTGTCTCACTCTTAGACTCGGCTAACGATGTCGAATCCGAGGAGACAGAACGCAAAATTTGTGAATCCACGATCGCTTTAGGTTGCGAAACTGACGCTTCCAAAGTGCAAACCTCTGCGATCTGTGGAGCAGACCGCAAGGTGTTCAGGACAGAAACACTGGAGCAACTGTTATCAGGCAACCGGCCCTTGCAGGTGGGAACAGGATGAGACTAAGATCCATTTGCAGAAGAAGGAGCGACAACAACAGGAGAAACTTTATTAGACATATTAATTTTACTTTTAATGCTACATAGTTTAGGACTTTTCCCCATAGCAGGATCATAGATGGAAGATCTTAAAGATCTGTTTTTTGATGACAAAGGATCCCGCATATCTTTGAGAGTAATGACACATTCATGTTGATCACACTTTGCAGGAATATCCGAGAAACAAGCATTAGATCGCATAGATTCAAACTGCACACAGTCAGGAGAGAATCTTTCAGGATTCGCACAGGAGTCAACCACAGTGGTACACCCATTCATTTCAGATCGCACAATGTCTAGACTCACATGCTTTACTCCAGAAAGGCAGGAACAATTGTCCGATAACAATGTCTCTTTATTGGAATCAACTGATTGGTGTGTGTGCAACTCATCCAAGATCATCTGCCAGACACACATCACTGGATCCACAAAACATTTGTCACACTCATCAGAATCTATCAAAGTGTACGTAGACTTTATACAAGCGTTTAGTGTCTCTGCGCTTTCTGCGATGTAGAAATCGCAAAACGCCTTCCAATCAATTTCAAACTCATTAACCAACGCTCCAATATCCCATGGAGCAAATGGGGGCTCAAACAACCCGGTATTTAGGTAAGATTCATATGGATCGGGATCAGGAATATGTATAGATCTTTTTACACCTTTAATATAGAAAATAATTCTGCCTATCATAGGCTCCACATAGGCTTTTGCTTGGGGCAACAAAACCTGAGCCTGAGGAGCCCCTAAGGGTTCATCACAATCAAGTGTGTTCCACATTTCAAACCTTATGGAAATAATGTCTTTATTTGTAGTTGCTAAGGGGAACGAATCTTTCCTCTTGGAAGCCTTCCTAGATTTTTTACGTTTAGACTTAGAAGCTTTGGATGGCTGCTTTTTGGATGAAGGTGAACTGTTAATGCAAATCTTTGCAGGCTGAGAGATTTTGCACTGAGTAGATGGAACAGCTGATTGAGCTGCCGACAACAACTCGTTAAGGGGGTATGGTAATTGAGGTAGTCTCAGCCAATTATGAATTATAAAGGCCAAGAATTCCAGGGGTCTTTGACTCAGGGTGGTATGATCTAACACATCATAAGCCCACTTTAACATTTCGCCCCCAAACAGAATGTAGGCCATTTGGTGGGCCCAGGTAGACACTGGGTGCATTGGAATTCAGGATTCGCTAAAAGTTTAGTGCACTCAGACAAAAATTCATCTGCTGTTTCAGGTTCAAGATTTTTAAATCTCTTAAAGGTACAAGAGCCATTTTTGACAAAATCGCACAAATCGGAAATGCCCTCTACACTGGGAATTTCGGTTTGGCTGGTCATTCTGTAACGTTTGTGGAATCGTTTTCGTGGTCAGCGCACGAGATGCGCACTGACACAACGAAAACCTTCCACAAGCATACAATTAAGTGAACCCAGGCTAGGTGCAATGCACCAGCAGAGGGCAATTCCCACCGGCAGGTGGCGCTGTGGAGTGCAGGCGAGCACAGCCACAGATGCCAGTTGGGAATCGCACAGACCCAAGACAAGGCAAGGCTAAACAGCCCTCAAAGAAAACAGAGCAAATGTATAGAGGGAATGTGTGTTCGCCAATCTAGCCGCGACCCCGCGACGGCGAACACACATTAGCAGAAACAAAAGCCAGAAGGCAATCGCAAGAATGACGATTGCCAGGTAGTCACAAGATAGAGCAGAACAAAACAAGATTAGCACAGACACAGAACCAAGAATCAGAACGATAAAGAAAACAATAAACGCTACCTTAACGCGATCACCGCGCGTTACGCACAACAGTGACAAGCGCGTTTTACAGCGTGATCTCCGCACATTACGCACAACAGAGACAAGCACGCCTAACTAACCATCGACAGACAAGCACGAAACAGAACGCGAACACTTGCTTAACGGTTACCTCACTGAGCCTACAGCAAGCGTTCGTATCAGACAAGACAGACAAACGAGAAACAGGAATAAGGTAGAAGGATCCACAGCCACTACCGCTAGAGGCTAGCGCAATCCAGGCAAGACAGAACAGAAGGATCCACAGCACTAGCGCAAGGCTAGTGCGATCCAGGCAAGACAGAACAGAAGGATCCACAGCACTAGCGCAAGGCTAATGCGATCCAGGCAAGACAGAACAGAAGGATCCACAGCACTAGCGCAAGAGGCTAGTGCGATCCAGACAAGACAGATCAGATGAGGTAGCTAGTAGCAACCGCTGCTCCAGCTTACACTCCAGAATACAGATCAGAAGGATCCACAGCCACTACCGCTAGGGGCTAGTGTGATCCAGACAAGACAGATTAGAAGGATCCACTGCCACTACCGCTAGAGGCTAGTGCGATCCAAGCAAGACAGATCAGAAGGGGCTACCAGTAGCAACCGCTGCTCCAGTAAGCACCCAGACAAACAGAACGATTTCCTGTCAACCACCGCTGGGACAGGACAATCACAACAGACAAACAAAACAGATATGCGATCTAACTGCACTAGGAAACTGCCTAGTACAGTTCCAAGAATTACCCTAAGGTAAACTTTAACAGATCAACAATGGCTGACACTCCAGGAGTGTTTCAAACAAACCATGTAGAGGAAATGACCAGCAAAGGACTCTGGGAAAACATGGGGTTTTATACTGCCAGCCTACAAAGGAGTTAGCTGGGTGATTTGCATAACCAATGTATGCAAATTTCTCAGCAGCAGAGCAGATCAGAAACTTGCAAAGGAAAGACAGGTCTCTCTTCCAGAGACCTGCAGCCCACAGACTAGAGAAATGGTCAAACAGCTGTCTGCCTGTGCAGCCAGCTGAGCGGATCCTTACAGTGGGATTGGCAGTTTTATACATCTGTTGTAAAATTAGCACAAACTAAAGACAACGGATAAGTACTGCAAATAGATCTGGATTTCACTCTACTCTATTACTACCTAAATCTTACCCCCTTAGGGCTTGATTCACTAACCTGCGCTTAGCCAGTTAGTGAGCCTTAACACTTTGTGGGAGCAAACCAAGGTGCTAGGGGCTTGATTCACTAAGACAAATAGCGTGCCTTATCAGAGATAAGGGGCCTTATCAGAGTTAGCGTGCCTTATCAGAGATAAGGGGCCTTATCGGTGCCTTATCAGAGTTAAGGGGCTTTATCAGAGTTAGCGTGCCTTATCAGTCATTGTCAATTATCAGGCATAAGTTCGTAGCTCTCGCTATGCTATTCTGATAAGGCACACTAACTCTGATAAGGCCCCTTAACTCTGATAAGGCCCCTTAACTTTGATAAGGCACCGATAAGGCCCCTTAAAGCAGATCCGAGATGAAAAACTAACTATAACAAGTAACTTGTCTATATATCTTATCTAAAGTTTAGATAGTTTACACAGCAAATGTAGCTGCAAACAACTTTAATAGAATATGATTGATTATTCCTGTGATACAATGACAGCAGCCATGTTGTTTGTAAACATTACACAGAGGCAGGCTTATCTGCATCTTGAGCAAAAAAACCTAATCCCCCTCCTCCTCCCTCCTCCCCTCTGCTTCTGAAATCTCTGGCTAGTAATACCTCTCCCTCCTTCTGCCCAGACTGAGCTCCCATGAGCCCTTGCTACTGTCTGAAAGTGACTTGGCTCTCTGAAAACCTGTGGGTGTGGCTTCTTTAGTTTATAGGGAATTAGAGTATTAAAACAAAAACAAAAAAGTATTTGGCTTGAGAAATGCCCTATAAACAATAGGAAAGGAACACAATTATGCAATGAGTAAAAGTTCATCTCGGATCCACTTTAACTCTAATAAGGCCGCTTAACTCTGATAAGGCCCCTTAACTCTAATAAGGCACACTAAGGGCTTGATTCACAAAGCGGTGCTAACCTACTTAGCACGTCTAAAGTCTTTAGACGTGCTAACCAGGGCTCTAAGTCCCATAGGCTTTAATGGGCACTTCGTGCTCTGTGCAGTGCGCGCATAAGGTTTTACGCGCATAAAGTTTTGCGCGCATAAAGTTTTGCATGCGAAAAGCTCGTTTAGACGTGGTAAGGGGGCTTTCAGAGGCGTGCTAACTGTTTAGCACGGTTGTGCTAAACAGCTAGCACGTGAAGTGCCGTTCGCTGACTTTTGCCTCGCAATTTGCCACGAATCGCAGCAAATTGCGCGCGCAAAAGTCCGCGATCGCACGAATCGTGGAACTTTGCGCGCGCAAAAGTCCGCAAACGGCACTTCACGTGCTAACTGTTTAGCACACCCGTGCTAAACAGTTAGCACCACTTTGTGAATCAAGCCCTAAGTGTCTTTTCACTCCGGCGCTAACACTTAGCGCCGGTTAGTAAATCAAGCCCTTAGACTGCATTGAAGCAGATGTTACCTTTGGCCATCATCCAACCTTCTCTTGGATATTTTTAAAATTCCTTGTCAAGCCTTTCAAAACTAGACAGCTAGTATGATTTTTCTGACCTTTCCTTAATGTATACATACTCTGAGGCTCAGTAGTGCACCTGAGTTGCAGTATACTTGGCTTTCTTTCAGTTTAATGGGTTAAACCTTAAGCAGGCACAAGGAAACATCAATGTGTTAGATAATAAGAGTGTTGCGGCTTCTGATTTTCCATTTCTTGATCCACTGGGCTCTGTCTCAGCTGTATGAGTTTTTCCTCCTGATTGACATTTGTCACATTCTTTGCTTTATAGTTTTGCTCTCTTTGTACATATTTCATGCTGTCAGAATTACATATCTTTCAAGTGAATACGATTACAGCAATGTGCATATCTAACTGTAGCATGGTCAAGAACAGCTTTTATGCTCCTTGTCTCTCATATATCATGGAAAGCTGAAGAATACTTAAACTGATGGCAAAAAGAATAGTCATTTGCAAGTAAATTCATAAAGTCACAACAGTCCACAAATATTTCACCCCACAAACGTATCTGTTTCTGTTATAAATCTCAAAAATTCCACAATTATTTAGCCTGGTGTATTATTCATATTGAACAAAGAAAAAAACAAATTATAAAAATTAGATGGCAGGAGAATGTTTTTTACACTACACTGCATTGCCATAGACCTGCTGCATAATCTGTGTTGTGGGCAGTAACGCACGGGTGACTTTGCGGCAGCTATGCAGCAAATTAACTACTTCCAGGCATTGCATCATGCAAGATGTAAGTATGAAAGTCTCCATAGACTTTTATGGATTGCGCAGCCTCTTGCTGTAAAATAGGCAATATTTTTCGCCCCCATAGTCCATCATTAGGGTCAATTTTGACCCTCTACATCACAGTCAGCGGGCACATTGTAGCCAATCAGGCTACTCTCCCTCCTGGAGCCACTCCCCCCCTTATAAAAGGCAGGCAGCATCAGGCATTGGACTCACTCGTGTGCCTGCAGTAATTAGAGAAGGGAAAGCTGCTGCAGACTCTCATAGGGAAAGCTTAGTTAGGCTCTTGTAAGCTTGTTAGCTTGCTCCTTACTGATTCTTTTTGCTAAAAAAGCACCCCTCAACAGCTCTTTTGAGAGCTAATCTTGTTCTTGTGATCTTTTTTTTTGTGTGTGGCCCACTTGCATTATATACAGCCCTGTCAGTCAGTCGCAGCTGGCCTTTGGTGTAATTCCTACTGTGCCACTGCCAGGCCCAGCACATTCAGTGACTACCTGTGTGTGTGTGACAGGCAGCTGCAGATTTGTAATCCCATCCCAATCACTGCACCTGTTCACTGTTCAGTGCACCTACCTACCTACCTTCATGAGCGCACGCATTGTTAATACCACCAGTCATTGCACCTGTTCACGGCGGTACCTGTGTGTGTGTGTATGACAGGTGCACATTTGTAATACCCATCACTGCATATACCTACCTGTTGTGTTCAGTGCACCCACCTACCTACGTGAGAGCATGCAGTGTGATATTTAATACCACCAGTCACTCTACCTGTTCACGGTACGTGTGTGTGACAGGTGCACTTTTGTAATACCCATCACTGTATATACCTACCTGTTGTGTTCAGTGCACCCACCTACCTACGTGAGTGCACGCAGTGTGATATACCACTCCGTGCATACCTGTTAACTGCACCTGTGTGACTGCACATTGTATTAGTGAAGTCAGTGCACACCCTTCACTTCATTCCCCCAAATATGGACAAAAAAAAGGCAGAGCCAGAGGCAGGCCACCTGGCAGGTCTGTTCGAGGTTGCGCTGTTGTGATTTCGTGCAGCCCTCAACCAAAGTACAGTGTTCAGAAGAAGGCACGTGCCATCAACCCCAAATATTTAACACAGAACACCTCATCTTCCTCAGCTTCCGCAAGGAAGCGTGACATATCTTCCTGCTCCTGCTCTGATTCTGGCACCCCACTTAACACTCAGTCAGCCGCCATCACCAAAGTGCCATCACCCCAGGGCTCAGCGGTGTGGAAATTTTTTTGTGTGGCTGCCTCAGATGAGAGCAATGCCATCTGTACTCTCTGCCACCAAAAATTGAGACCAAGACCCGCGTAGGGACAGCTACCTTACGAAGACACATGATGAAAAAGCACAAATGGCAATGGGATGACCACCTGAGGAAAAGCAGCACACAAAAGCAAAGCCACACACCGCAGTGGAAGATACCAGACTGCAATTTTTTCTCAAAAAAGGCGATACCTAAACTGTACCATGATGTTGAAAGGCAAGTGGTGACATCTCTGGCACACAGCGTTGGGTCAAGGGTCCATCTGACCACGGAGGCCTGGTCTGCAAAGCACGCTCAGGCCTGCCCGAAGACTAAGTCAGTCCCCACACACAGCATCTCTGCCTGCACACCGTGTGACTGCCTGCCCCAAGACTAAGTCGCTCCCCACACAGCATCTCTGCCTGCAGGCCGGTTGACTGCCTTCTCTGCCACCACCAATTTGACTGCACATTGTATTATACCTGGCAGTCAGTGCATACCTTTCACTTGAATGGATGGCAGACTTGCCCTCCATAACAGATTCTTGTTAAAGGATTTAAAGTTGATTCATCTCACATACAGCAGGGCCTCGAAAGTCCTCCTCTATTGTTATTTTTGGTCACTACCTCAGGACGTGCATGCTATGCCTGCTGCCTTTCTTGGATGTGTGGTAGCTATCCCTGCTCCTTTGCCCACAGCGTGCCTGCTGCCTTCCTTGGATGTGTGGTGGTAGCCATTCCTGGTCCTTTTCCCACAGCGTGCCTTCTGCCTTCCTTGGATTTGTGGTGGTGGTAGCCATTTCTTAGGCTCCCACTCTGGACCGGAATCGAACCAGGATTCCCCGGCCATTACCCGTGGTCACCATGGTACTGAGAAAGTACCATTGAAAGTTTCACACAGCTGAATGAATGGCAGACTTGCCCTCCATAACACATTCTTGGCAAATGCTTTCAATTTGGTTTGTCTTGCACTGGGTCAAGGGTTCATCTGACCACAGATGCCTGGTCTGCAAAGCACGGTCAGGGCAGGTACATTAGTTATACAGCAAATGGGTCCTTACTTGGATGTGTGGTGGTGGTAGCAGGTTCTCAGGCTCCCACTCCGGGCCGGAATCGAACCCTGATTCCCCGGCCATTACCCGTGGTCACTCACAATGGCAGACTTGCCCTCCATAACAGATTCTCGATACAGGTACTGAACAGCCAGCAGAAAATGTAATTAAAAAAAATAGATGTAAGCTTTAACAATGGTAGAGGAAGAACCATCGAAAGTTGATAAGGCAGTCAGACATTACCTGATATTACTGAGAAAGACCAGTCTCGCCATGGTGCGCACCAGTCCAGCACGGCCGTCACTACACAAACAGCTGTTTACGGTGCGATACACAGTGAGTTTGGTGTGTCAGTGTGAAGCAGTACTATAATTACACTCCCTGGGCCTGATTCACAAAGCGGTGCTAACAGTTAGCACACTGGTGAAAAGCCCTTTAACACGCCTAAACTCAGTTTAGGCATGCTAAGTTTAGGTGTGATAAGTTTAGGCATGATAAGTTTAGGTGTGATAAGTTTTTAGGCGTGATAAGTTTAAGCACCAACTGGGTTAGCACCGCAGTGCACAGCTGATCAAAAGTTTTGCACTAGTAAAGTCTGGTGCACTTTGCATAGAGTTTAATGGCGCTGCTTTGCGTGCGGGACTTTGCGTGCGATCTAAACTTATCTAAACTTAGCATGCCTAAACTTATCACACCTAAACGTATCATGCCTAAACTTATCATGCCTAAACTTATCATGCCTAAACTGAGTTTAGGCATGATAAAATGGTTATCACGCCTAAAGTCTTTAACTGGGTTATCACCGCTTTGTGAATCGAGCCCCCTGATTGATGTATACACATGCAAGAAGTTTTAAAGCACTTTAGGCCTGCAATTTAGCATTCAATGTGATTTCTGCCCTAAAATGCTGTTTTGTGTCAAATCCAGATTTTTCCCTGGGACTTTTGGCATCTATCCCCCTCCTCCATGCAAAAACTCAGATATGAGACCCCTTGAAACATCTTTTCCATCACTTTTCTGGCCAGCATAAGTGTTTCTAGTTTTCTTTCAAATAGTTTTATTGAGGTTTTCAAAAACAGCTTATGACAATACAATGAAAAGAAAGGGAATAACATATCCCAATTAGCAGCGCATATTGATTCTTATACAACAATATTTTATGCATATATCACAACTCAGCACAAATCACTGAAATCAAAATAGGCTGTCTGCTAAAAAAAGACTGGGGAGAGATCAGCCCCCCATTGCTACCAGCTGGACTTGCCAACCCAGAGTGGCTGCTGTGCCCTCTACAGGGACAGTGATCCCTGCCTTCTATAAGCCTAACCTCGATTCCTCTTGGAGAGGACCAGAACACAGTTAGAGACAAACATAAAGAAAAGGAAAAGAAGAAATGGAGGAAAAGAAAGAAGGGGCTAGTAGAGGGAGGGGAAAAGAAGAGGGGGGGAGAGATGGCCCACCACGGTGTGTTTAGTTTTCAAAGTTCCCCTCCCCATTGAAGTCTATTGTGGTTCACGAAAGTTCCCGTGAACCAAACTTTTGCGGAAGTTCGCAAACCCGGTTTGCGTACCTAAAATCGGAGGTTCGGGCCATCTCTAATGGCTAGTGTGCCTCCTATCCTGAAGCCATTAAATTGGTACTCACTGCAGTCCCAGCATTCAACTCATTTATTGTCAATGTAGGGAGCATATTAGTCTTTTCATTTGATAGCTAGGGACTACTTGTCATCCCTGTTACACTTAGGTTTGAATGAGGATTCAACATGTGTGAAATTCTCAAAAAGGCTAGAGGTTAACATATTGTTCAAAATTGGTGCATGTTTCTTGACATACCCATATCCTTGCTTGAGAGCCTCTCAGAGTGATCTATCAGTAAACAAAATGGGTGCAGTATCCACAATTGCATGGCATTTTTACAGTTTTATGGTAAGTATAAACAAACATGGCTATGACCTTAGGAGGGCCACACCACTTGGTCCAGACCAGTCCTGCAGCAAATAGTAAGTTAGTAAGTGTGATAAGTTTTGCTCTTCATCATGATCCATTTTTAGATTTATTCAACTAGATAATATCTTGGCCATTACCTTCTAGAGAAGTCAACATATGAAATGATATCACATCCATTTGCTAATAGCAATTAATCTAAACAAGTTTATGACTCTCTTGGTAAAAACTAGAGGCCTTAATTATCCCAGTTAAAAGCTCAACGTAGTCCAACTAAGGGCACATTTATAGACTTAGTACTGTGCTGTTAGTCGGCCCCTCCCTTAGCCTATCAGTTGCAGCTGCTTTGATATAATATTATAGAGATCTGCCAAAGAAAATCAATACAATTGATCACCGTCTACTGCCACAGCTCTATGGAACAGGAAACACCATTCCAGACAATAAGCTATCTCATGTGACCATAATTCACTGAATCAAATAATTAACTTTTCATGTTGTCTTTGTTAATGTCATTCACTTAACAGGGGTACAATCTGATTGGGCTGTTTTCATTTCCTCATAAAATTAGTAAATTAGTAGTATTCAGTAGTTGTATGTTAGATGATCTTCTACTTCACCATCAGTGAATGTCTAAATATATGTTATACCTTCTTACACAGGGCCAGTTCTCTCATGAGGCAAGGTGAAACATTTGCATCAGGTGCAGAGATTAAAGGGGCAGCATGTTTGTACTGTGTTTACACTAACAGCATGCAGTCAGAGTAGGAGGAGAAGCGAGAGGAGGGTGAGGTGAAGAGGTCATCATTAGGGAAAAGCAGCTTGTTGTGCTGTGTGAGGAGTCTGACAGAGAGTGAGGAGGGGGGAGGTAGGGGAGCAGCAGTGTTTAATTTGACTTGCACAGCAGAAGGGAGGAGGTGGCACTGCTGTCCTAACTGAGGATTGAGTGGCTGAGGACGAGCAGTTTGCTTGTCACAGACTCATAACCAGCCAGTGAACTATTTTATTGAGCTGCAGCATGTCATGTGAGAACATTAAATGAAGCAGAGTAAATTGTCAGGTGCTGTGCGATCACAAGCTTGCCTCAGGCAGCAAAAAGTCTAGAACCAGCCCTGATCTTACAGTCACCAAGACCACTTCTACAACCATCAGCACCATTTAAGTGTTTTTTATCGTAAAAAGAGATATAAAGGCCAGTTGCTTATTTGACCTATTTAAACAATCCACACATTGATAACAGTAACCAAATATGCACCATAGGAGCAGGGCCATTTTTCCTTTTCTCTGTAACTCGCCCCCTCGAGCACCATGCGTAACACCTTCAGCACAAAACCTTGCCCCATTGCAGATGAGTGCGATGTTGCTTTTTGTATCTGAGCTGGAAAGTGTCATGGAAGTGCTACAGCCAGTCATGGCAAGGGGGCCAGGCTATGTACCAAATCCAACGCACACAGGCAATTTTTATTGTAGGCTGAATATTCTCTTTAAGAATCATTACAATCTAGATCAGATCTTGAACTGGTGAACTCAGTTCACTCACTGTAGTTTGGGGGACGTGCTTTGATTTAAAATTTCTATTTCTTTTTCATTAAATAAATTCATAAATATATTTCTTATTCTCTCAAGGGTAGTCGACAATGGTTTACATTTATCATGTCTTTCTTCTATTTGCTCTGACCAGTAAAGATTTCTCTGCTTCATTGTCAGATTCTGTACTAACAAATCTTCAGCATCCTAATAAATTGTTATTATACTATAGATTTTTCATGTGATGTGGATGACAGGAATTCGCTGTTGAACATTCTTCCTAGCAGCACTTTCTAATATTCTGTTGACACAGTTCTTCAATCACTCCTTTCATGAAAAATATGTAATGAAATTGGACATTTCAGCCAAGTAACTGTCATATATTTTCTAAATTACAGTTGTGCCTTTTATTTTGTATTTACATATCGTATGTTTGGTTGTCTCAATCCACATTATATGTACGCTAGCAATGCTATATCCTCTCTTGTTTTATAACCTGTGTAAGCATCAATGGGCTGATGAATAGGGAAGAACAAAAGATGGGTATTTATAATGGAGAGAATTTCTAAGCTTTCTAAGCTGCTAACATAGGTGACATGCGGGCACCCCAAAAGAACCTGCTGTTGTACACAGACATATGCAGCTCCTCTGGAGACATAAATTATGGAGAACTTAGACTCCAGTTTTTAACAGCTGTCCTGAATTTTAGTGATTAACCCCTTATGCAGGAACTCGTATTCGCCAAGTCTTTGAGTGCTGACTTATGATGGTCAACAAAGCAAGAAAGTCTAAAGCTGGCCACTAACGGTCCAATTTCTAGCGAAAAATCATTTGAGCGATCAGAAATTCTGATCGCCGGGGGCGTGGCCAAGATGGCAGACTGAGCGGACGGGTTAGCTGGAGCTCCGCCGCCCAACTGACTCTATCAGTGTCCATCCTCAACACTAACGAGCTGATCCTTCTGCCAAACACGTCGATTTGTCAGCACTGACACTGCGATTCACCCTGGATTCCTGGCCGGACTCTCCGCCTTCTAGTTCCCTTATACTGGACGATTCTCTCTTGTCAGCCGAAGACTTCTGTGGACCTTCCCGCCCTCAGCGCTCGCCACGCAGATACGCTCCATACGAGAGAATGGGGGGTACAAAAAAGCAACAAAAAGAGAAAGGTGACGGTGAGGCTCCTGCTGAATCCCCTCCGGCAACATCAGCGCCTCCCAAAACCCCAGCACGAGCTAAACAACTCCCGGTGGCAGATGAGGGAGAACTCCACGTGGAAGAGGCGCCATCATTGCCCAGCTCGGCGGAGCTGCTAGAAGCTATCCGCACTTGCCAATCCACTCTGCTGATCAAAATTGATCATATTGAGAGCAAGGTTACCTTGCTGCGGCAGGACTTTGCAAACATAAAGGAGAAGATGACGGAGCTGGAGCGCCGTACATCAGATGTTGAGGACCGGGTGCATCTGCATGGAGCGGCTCTTCCCCCCATACAGAAGAGACTCACGATACTTGAAAATAGGGCAGTTGATGCCGAGAACAGGAACAGGCGCAACAACCTCCGCCTCATCGGCTTACCTGAAGGTGCAGAAGGGGACGATGCTCCTGGTTTCATGGAAGACCTTCTAAAAAAGCTACTCCCTGCGGACACGCTTTCCTCCTTCTTTGTCATAGAGCGCGCCCACAGGATCCCTGCTCGTCGGGGCCCCCCGGGCTCGCTGCCCAGACCAGTCATTTTCCGCCTCCTCAATTTCAAAGACAGAGACGCCATCCTGTCAGCCAGTAGAAATATAGAGGAGCTTATGTATGAAAACGTGAAGCTAATGATCTTTCCGGATTATACAATGGAGACACAGAAGTTACGCCGCTCGTTCCAGTATGCCAAAGCTAAGCTCCGAGAAAAACAGCTTAAATACGCTATGCTCTTCCCTGCAAAGCTCAAGGTACATGACGGAGAGACTTTCCGCTTCTTTGACAAACCGGAGGATGTGCTGACATGGCTGGAGTCACTCCCTGCTAGGAATGGATGAGTATACTCCTTTTTCTTATTACTTCCATCTCTCCGATTTTATACAGGAACTTTGTTTCTTCTGATAATATAACTGTGGTGCTTGTTATACACCACGCTGTTACATGCCGTTTGCAGATACAGTTTATTTACGGATTTTCGCAGGACAGCTCCAGAGACTAATGTTCCTAAGCTACAGCTTCTGAAGATTTCCCCCCTTTTTTTCGTTATACAGCCTGCTGAATACTATAATGTTTATTGTGCAGCTACTCTGCTCTTTATTTGGAGGTTTGTGTTCTTGGTTTTATCCTGGACAAATGCTCCGTACAAGCTTATACTGTTTTGGCTGGAATCCAACATATGCTGACTCCAATACACCTGACAGTTAACTTCTCTTAGTATGGCGGGAGTTAATCCCGCGCTCTGGCTGCATAATCAACTATCTCAGGTCTCAGACTCTCCTATACGAAACTGCTGTAGGGGAGCCCTTCGGGATGATCACAACAATATATGATGTGCTGTATATATAATAGTATGCGGGTATATGCGGCAGGTCAATATGCAAGGAGAACGCATAAGCTAAAGTATGATTAATGTGTTTTATTTCGGTGTAAAGCTGATAAGATGCTGTATTCATGTTTCAGTGTGGGAGCAGTATTTAGATACTCTTTTATGGTTTATATGCCTTTAGTTCCCCAGAAGGGGATAACTAACCTTGCACATGTTGTGGGTTAACTGTTCTAGGTAAAGGGGGGAGTTTCGTAACATGCAGCTACTGTGGGGCTGTGTAATCAACTGCACAAGCATGACAACTCATTAGCAATCGGCATTAAGCTCTCCTTGGCGGTAATAGCAAAAAAGGCCCACTAGAGGGAGCCTGTTATCTATATAATGATATAACTAATACAGTAGCGTTAAACTCCCGCAGCTTTCAGCTCTTGTATGCTGACAGTCTCTATTCATAGTCCCCAACCTCTTCACCGCCCCTCTTCCTTCCCTCACCCTCCCTCTTCCTTCCCTCACCCTCCCTCTACTTCCCTGTCCCAACCCGGCCTCTCCTTTCCCTCCTTCCTCCCTCCTCCTCTACCTCTCTTGCACAAGGATATGTACACTAGCACATGGGAATGCTAATACCAATATATGAAGAGGGGGCCCTCGGACAATGGTATTTTTCCTCCACCAACATTAGTAAGCTTATTATACTTCATACTGAAATGTTAAGCACTTATCAATATATATATATACTGTGTATACGTCATGGATATAAACATCTGCGATTTGCTGTTCTTATTTGATGCAAGCTGTTCCTGGTGTGTGTACACTAACACACGTAGGAGGAGTTGACTTATATATGATGTGTAAACATGCCCTGGGCGACAGTCACTCTCTGGAGGCTGGACTTTATGGCTCTCCTCTTCCTAGATTTCTATTATAGATCCTAGCTAATGCATGCCATGATGTTACCTCCTTAGGGGGAGTAAGGAGGTCCGGTTTTATAACCTGCAGGATATCAGTCTGGAATTATGGGTTTCCTTTCGCCCTGCATCAGATAATTAAAAGCAACACGCTATGAGTGGCCACCCCTTGCTTACTCTAATATTTCCCCGTATGTCTCCACTTCCTCTCCCCCCCCCCATTTCCCTCCCCTCCCATTTTTCTCCCCCCTTAGTGGCTTAATACATCCCCTACCTATTACAGGGATACACCCTTTATACCCGAACTATAATATGCTGGTTAACATGCAATACATACCCTCTCTGGTGCAGACTAAGGCAACGAGTTCCTTCTTCTATCCAAATACTCTATCACTTACCTTTAAGTGTTTGGTTGAAACCAAGCTTGTTGCTACCCCCATGCTTATGGGTGCAGTTGGGCGGTGGAGCCCGCTCTTGGCCCTCCCTTCTTCCTCACAGGGACACTATCAGTTAGATAGTTACTAGTGTCTCTGTTTAAATTAGGATAGTTAGGGTGCAGACACCTAAAGCGTCACTTGATGTATGGTGTAGGGTGGGGGGTTGGGAATAAAAGTTTGTTGGGTTTATGGTGATGGTGCAGTTTCTCTGTTGTTGTGATGCACTACCGCAGTTTTTTTGTGTACCTTTTCTGTCCTCTCTCTTCTTTCCTTTTCTTTCTTCTCTCCAGCACCTCCTCAGCCGGTGGCAACGACCTGCTCGTCAAACGTGAGTATGATCCAATATTTCACTGTTTTTCCTTAAATTATGACGACCCTTAAATGCTTATCATGGAACGTGAGAGGTCTCGGATCTAAAATTAAAAGGTCCTTGATATTTAACTATATAAAGAAACATAATCCACATATATGCATTCTCTTAGAGACCCACCTGGTGGGAAATAAAATTTTGTCCCTTAAACGCCCATGGGTTCTTCATCACTATCACGCGACGTATTCTACGTATTTAAGAGGGGTGTCAGTACTCATACATAAGTCCTTCCCAATAAAAATACTGAACACGTTTACTGACGATAAAGGCAGGTACGTCCTAGTGCATTTTCAGCTGTATGGGGTTAACTATATACTAGCGGGTCTATATCTTCCACCTCCAGCGGATAAACAAATACTATATAATATATCCCTTAAAGCAGCAAACTGGCAATGTGACAAAATCTTATTAATGGGAGACTTTAACATGGTATTGGATCCCTCCAAGGATAGGTCTGCCTCCTCTTCTAGGGACAACAGGGATCTTTCCATGTGGGCGGAAACCCATCAGCTGCAGGATCTGTGGCGATGGAAATACCCAGCCCATTCTGATTATACTTGCTACTCTGCTGCCCATAAATCAATGTCCAGAATAGATATGGCCTTCGGATCCCCCTCTATGCTTCCACTTGTGCAATCGGTAGAAATTCTCCCTCTGGGAATCTCAGACCATTCTCCTATCATGGTCATCCTGACCTCTCATACAGCACCTAAAGACACATTATGGCGTATCTCTAAGTATTACATCCAAGAACCATGCATACAAACTAAAATTGACCAACACATTACTGAGTACTGGGAACAGAATACTCATTCCACCTCAAGTGAGATAGTGTGGGATGCGGGGAAAGCAGTAATTAGGGGGTATTATATGTCTGCAGTTAAGATATTCAAAGCAGACTCTAGGAAAAATATTAATGACCTCGAAACAGAAATGATAGCAAGGGAACAGACATATAAACAGAACCCTACAACTGAAACATGGCGCTCTTGGCAAGGTGCTTTAAGACAATGGAAGGCGGCACTTATAGATAAGACTAAAAACTCTCTTTTGTGCCAATCACAACGAATTTTTGAATATGGGGATAAAAATAGTCGATTACTGGCTTGGCTGGCAAAAGATAATGCTACTGCTCCGGCTATACCTACTATTATAAATGATATAGGAGAGATATTGGTAGACCCTGAGGAGATAAACAAAACGTTTGTTTCCTTTTACAAAACGCTGTATACCTCTAAGGCTAACTATGATTTAGATCTCTTATCCTCTTATATCCAAGATGTGGATCTTCCCTCTCTATCAGAAGACAGCGGCAAAGCTTTAAATGTGCTTATTAGTGTGGAAGAAGTCCAAGGGGCTATCTCCGAACTCAAAACAAACAAGACTCCAGGTCCTGATGGACTCCCAGCTGAATTCTATCATACATATTCCAATCAAGTTGCAGATAAACTTTGCTCGCTGTTCAATGATATTCTTGCAGGGAAAAACTTGCCTCCTACTTTTAAAGAAGCTATTATCATAGTTATCCTAAAGCCGAATAAAAACCCTAATTACTGTGGTTCTTATAGACCAATATCACTCCTAAATGCAGATGCTAAAATACTCGCCAAAATATTGGCAAATAGGCTTAAGAAAGTCATAACGGAATTGGTTCATTGCGACCAGACCGGGTTTATGCCGGGTCGTAGTACAGACATCAACATAAGAAGACTTTTTACTAATATCTCTATTCCCCCTCAGGAGAATAGTAGACGTACAGTGGCCTCCCTGGACACAGAGAAGGCCTTTGATTCGGTGGAATGGCAGTATCTATGGCACTTGCTAAATAAGCTAGGTCTAGGGGATAATTTTATTGCTTGGGTCCAAGCCTTATACCATGAACCAATAGCCCGCATAAAAACAGGTAATAATATTTCCCTTCCATTCCCGCTGTCTAGGGGCACACGCCAAGGCTGCCCACTGTCGCCATATCTCTTCGCCCTTGCAATCGAACCTTTAGCAATACTAATAAGGAAGGCTGAAAACGTTAAAGGTATACAGGTGGGATCATTAGAGGAAAAGGTGTCCATGTACGATACCCTACTCTACCTGGGGGATCCGGAGGCCTCTCTCTCTGAAGCACTAGAAATTATAAACACTTTTGGTAAATTCTCAGGATTAAAGGTCAATTGGGACAAGTCAGTGTTGATGCCACTGGACACTTTTGACACATCTTCTTATCCTTCTGCTCTCAGTTGGGTCACACAGTTTAGATACCTTGGAATAAATATCACCAATAATCTAACGGATTTCAGCCTCCTCAATGTCCAGCCTGTAGTTGATGCCCTTAAACTTAAGATTGCCCTTTGGAAAGCACTTCCTTTGACTCTTATAGGTAGGATTAACATTTTTAAAATGATCTTTCTCCCTAAATTCCTATACATCTTTAGGCAGGCCCCGGTGACTCTTCCTAAAAGTTTTTTTAAGAAATTACATTCACTGATTTCTGGATTCCTGTGGGGGGATCAGGTCCCAAGAGTAGGTCTTACTACACTCCAGTTGCCAGCGGACCAAGGGGGGTTGGCTCTACCGGATCTATATATATACTACTGTGCGGCAGTACTTGTGTCTGTGAGATGGTGGTTCTCCCAAGACAATTATAACGCAGCAGTCGCAGTGGAAGCAGCAAGGTTGGGCTCTTATGAAAGGTTAACTTTGCTACCCTTCCGTTCCACTGGCTCTGATGATAGATGTACGACACCTATGGTAACCACAGTTAAAGTGTGGAAAGACATGAATAAATATACTGGGGATAAAGATAAGGTATCTCCTCATACCCCTCTTTGGGATAACCCCTCCCTGACCCATTTCTGCCGGATACCAGACCCAGTGCTATGGACTAGATATGGTATTAAAGCATTACAACACATAGTAGATAATGATGGTTTGTTACAATTCAATACACTTAAACGTATATATAATCTACCTAACAAAATGTTTTTTAGATTCCTTCAACTGCGTCATGCATACAATGCACAATTTCCACAAGGTGGTCCACCCTTGGTCTCTGGCAATCTGGAAAAAACGTTAATGGTAGCAGAACTTGATAAACCACTTTCTGTCATTTACTTTACACTAATGAATAATAACACGCATACTATCTCTCGATGTAAAGCCCGATGGAATGAGGATATTATGGGGTTAGATGAGGCAGATTGGGATGAAATACTGGAAGAATTTGTTAAAACCCCTATATCTGCTAAAGAACGACTAATTCAATTTAAGTTCCTACACAGAACGTATTTAACACCTGTGCGTATGAAGAAAATCTCTAACACGCACAGTCCAAACTGCTCAAGATGCAGGGTCGCCCAGGGTACTTATTTCCATATGTTTTGGGAATGCCCCAAGATACTCAATTTCTGGCAAGAAGTTGTCACACTTATTAATGAAATCCTTGAAACTCATTTGATGCTCTCCCCCAGAATAGTATTATTGGGATTACTGGATGGTACTCCGGCAAACAAGTACTCGCAGTATTTAGTTAAATTTCTATGCTTTTATGGACGCAAGGAGATACTCCGAACATGGAAATCTGACAAACCCCCTTCCCTCAACTTCTGGAAGAGAACGGTTCTTAAAACTTTGCCATTATATCGTCTAACCTATAAGAGCAGGAACTGTCCCCAGCGATATGATAAAATATGGGCCCCATGGTACAATAATGTGGATGCCCTCCCAACCGGTCCAGATGATTAACCTTATTTTCTTTCTGACAGCCTCTCACTACAATAAAATAAAATAGGCTCAGTGGCCATGGCTGGACGGGGGAGGTGCTGGAGAATCTCTTTCCTTTCTCTTTTTCTCTCTCTCTTCCCCCTTTCTCTTTCATCCTCTTCTCTCTCTTCCCATTCTCTTCCTCTCCCTAACTTTTCCTCCTTCTTCAAGCGCTAAGATCCACAATGTTATCTGACTCCGTACTCTGAATAATCAGACATTGGTTACAGGAACACCATGTATACAGACTAAAAGTATGCACTATGCAATTTTACTTATAATTCTCTGGTATAACTGTATGATCAATACTGTTGTATATAAGCACTACATGTATGTATTTAAGTTGATAAGGCAAATTGTCATACACTGTTTATTAATATATGCAATGGTTGTCAACTATGCCCAGATTGCTGCCGGATCAAGGCGCTGTTTCTCTTTTCCACCTCCTTGTCTATGTTTATGCATTGTTAAAACAAACAAAACAATAAAAATTGATTTGTTAAAAAAAAAAGAAATTCTGATCGGACGAAAAATAGTTCACTACACCATCAACTAACCAATCATTGCTTCCTATCTATCACGACTACCAAGAAAATCCAAATTTTCGTTCGACGAAAATTCATTCGGGCGACATTTTTTTCACTCGTTCATAATCGATTGTGTCCACCAATGGAGAATATTTACAACCAATCCGATCAGAATTTCTGATCGCTCAAACGATTTTTCGCTAGAAATCGGACCGTTGGTGGCCAGCTTAAGGCAGCAGAGGGGGGCTTACCATCAGTGGTGGAAATTACGCCTATGCGTAATTATGTTACATAATTCACAATTATCCATCATAATGCGAAATTTGCGGATTACACGTAAAAAAAAATTCACATGTAAACGTAATCACTAATTGTAATTATGCATAATAGTGTACATTTCGCATAATTTCCTACACAAATATTTTCACGGATAACTATGGATTTTTTGTATTGAATATTTAAATAGCTGCGTGTGCGCAGTATACTGGCTGATGAATGCAATTTTTTTCACATACGAACGTATTTTTCGCATTGAATATTTAAATAATAGCCGCGCATGTGCAGAACACTGGCGAATAGATGAAAATATTGTACGCATGAAACTATTAGGCGAGGCTGATAGGCAGTCCAGTGAAGATAGACGGTGCTAGGCTGATATGGTGCTGCAGTCTTACTCCAGCCTACACACCTGGAGGAAGTAGTATACCTCCGAAACAGCGTCTGTCGCTGTCCCTGGGCTTTATCTCTTTCATGCAATAAAGAGCTTTAAATACATCTTCGTGGTGCTGCTGATCTCTGCTTTTCCTTAAACATAAATTGCACATAATTGCGTGATTACAGGCGAAATTACAATTCACAAATGTAGTATGTTGTACGTAATGCAAAGCATAATTGTGAAAACTTTATCGTAATTGACCCATTTCGAGCACCACTACTTACCATAACATGACTAGTACTGATGTCTACTTAGTAGGATGGTTAGACCAGTGATATCTAGGTCCCTAGGGCTTGCAATCCAAGGAATACACTGCAAGATTTGTGAGGGTACATGCAATACCATTAGGTGCCTATATGCCATGCCACGCACCCATGAATATACTTTAAAAGAACATGAATTTAGTTTAACATAAACCACATTTAGCACAAAAGAAATCCAAGAGTACGGCATAAATAGAGAGATGTGCTAGTGTTTTGTTAGTTCAATCATGTTTTTGAAAAATTAATTTTAAATGCAAAGGGGGAATTGTAATGACTTTAATTTATTCAAGCTCTTAATAGGTCTCAATAGCGCCTGTTTACAAAAGGTCAAAAAGTTTATTTATTTGTTATGTTGTGACAAAAAACAATCTTGATATTTTATCCATTTTAAAGCAGCTTAGTGCATTTTATCTACTTTTCGGAATACCTAAATAATGGTGAAAATAATTAGCTAAATCTACTTACAAGATATATTTAGCAAATTTGGGTGATTTTTAAAGTACGAATTTTGAACCAGAATTGTTTGATCCACTATTTAATATTAATTTCTCAATCTTACCATTTTTAAATAACTCTTCCAGTCTCTCCTGTATTCTATCATATTTCATGCACATTGAATTTTATCATTTCCATCTTACCACACTTTGTTTTCCAAAGTGTTTTAGTTAGAGGGCGTTTAAGTCCATTGTAGCCCCTTACACACTCTAAGTTCTGGTTCACCATGACATGACTTTGCTGGGTAGTCTGTAACATCACCAAATATAAAAAAAAAAGAAAAAAAATTGGAAATTACCTCCTTGGATAGTGCATTTACTCAAGTACAATTGACAAATTGAATTGCTATGTAATCTTATAGACTTGTGCCTGCCTAGAATATCTTCTGTCTTGTCTTCCAATATGCCATATGCCACCTCGTTTAGCATTAACTCAGATCATTCGAAACTATGCACAGCCATTTAGCACTATAAAGTACTGTATATACTCGCATATAAGCGACTCGCATATAAGCTGACCCCCCAACATTTACTCCAAAAACCAGGAAAAAATGACTGACTCGCATATAGGCCGAGGGTAGGAAATGTAGCAGCTCCTGAGGCTTGTATGTGTTATGGCCAGAACCCGAAGTCTGGCCACTTCGGGTTCTGGCCGGTCAAATCTATCTGATGCGGCCAATGTTCAAAATGAAGCTTCCCTGCGGACTTTGGCTGGCCAGAACGCGTTCTTGCTAAGTGTGGCTGGCCAAGTCCCGAAGTCCCCTCACCTCTCCCCCGCTGCCTGCACTTCTCAGACCTCACATCAGGATGACCCGGAACGGAGAGCTGTGGAGCAGCGCACACGCGACCCGCAAGACGCATACACTTCCATGCTGAAGTGACGTCATTGCTCACTTCCGCATGTGAAGTGTATGGGTCAGGGCGGGTAGCGTGCATGCTGCTCTGCACCTCTCCACCACTCTGGTCGCCCTGATCTGAGGTCAGCAAATAGCGCAGGCTGCCCCCCCCCCCCACCCCACAAGCCATGCAAAGTGCACAGCAAATCCCTCCAGCCATGCAAAGAACCCTGAAAAGCAACCACCCCCCACAGCCATGCAAAACTACCCCAGCCATGCACAGTGCACAGCAAAGCCCCCCAGCCATGAAAAACGCCCAGCAAATCCCCCCCTAGTCATGCAAAGTGCCCAGCAAACCCCTCCCCCCAGCCGTGCAAAGCACCCAGCAAATCCCCTCAGCCATGCAAATCGCCCAGCAAAGGCCCCCCCCCCCCCCTCCATCCATGCATAGCGCCCAGCAAAGCACCCCCCAGCCATGCATCCCCCCTCATCTGTGACTAATCGTCACTGTAATTTGATCTCTCCCCTGTGTCACCTGACTGCCACAGCAGAGCAGCTAATTTAAAAGCACAGGATGTTAACAATATATCAGCTCCCAAGAAAGCAGGATGTAAACACACTGCAGATTTATTGCAGGATTTGTAAAAGCTGTAACTAAATTAAATGCTTTTCTTTCATAAAAAGATTATTATGCTGTATCTTTAAGAGCAGAGAGGAAGTTCCGAGTGCCATTCATGATGCAGGACAGGACTCGGGATGCTCTGGGATTTGTGCATTTTGGACTTTGGCCGACTGACTTTGGCCATTTCTAGAACTGACCGGCCAATGTAAGAAATTCCCAGCATTTTGGACTTAGGCCGACGTCAAATCGGCCAGGTCTAGAAACGGCCAGCCAATTCTAGAATTAGCCGATTTCTGGTTTTTGCCGTAACATATGCATTAGAAGAAACCTAGAGATGTTCTCTAGGATAGAATTCTTCATGTTTATGAAAAATTTGCAGATACCTTTATGAGAGATCAGCCATGAAATGAGAACTAGAAGAACTAAAACTAGAAGACAGCTGAAGATTATCCTCTTCAAGTATATTTTCATTCATATTTATGCTGATAAGCTATGAGCTAACAGCCTCAATTAAATGTGTCTTTTGGAACAATGTAAGAAACAATGTATTTATGTATGTGCACACCAGTATAAGTAGAAGAATCAGAGGGAGGTTTGTAGTGTACTACTACTTATCACTTTTAAAGATTCTTCAAGTGCCATGGTGGGGGTGTGCAAACTGACCTGATCCTGAGTGAAGAGGACTGGAGAGTGCAGCGTTGATACTGAGCAGGCTTACAGAGCCTGCAGCGATGTTTTCCAGATGATCGGGGCGGAAGGGGAGCCCACGGAGAATAGCTAATGAGAAGAAGTGAGTGCATCCCCAGGGAGATCCCAGCAGCAGCGGCTGGATGCCCGGGAGGAGATCCAAGTAGCAGTGGCTGGATGCCCCGGAGATCAGTGCAGAAGTGCTATTACCAGCCAATGGGCTCACAAGATGCAGAGACAGCAGGAAGCGTGAAATTATGAACACGGAAGAGCGCTCCTGCTTTGTTTTTGGGTGGCCGTTTATCGCTTCTGCACTGATCTCCGGTGCATCCAGCCGCTGCTATGTGGATCTCCTCCAGGGCATCCAGCCGCTGCTACCTGGATCTCCTCGCGGCCATCCAACCGCTGCTATGTGGATCTCCTCCCGGGCATCCAGTAGCTGCTACGTGGATCTCCTCCCCGGCATCCAGCCGCTGCTACGTGGATCTCCTCCCGGGGCATCCAGTCGCTGCAACGTGGATCTCCTCCCGGGCATCCAGCCGCTGCTATGTGGATCTCTCCCCGGGCATTCATCCGCTGCTACGTGGATCTCCTCCCAGGCATCCAGGCGCTGCTGCTGGCCTGGGATCTCCTCCCGGGCATCCAGCCGCTGCTATGTGGATCTCCTCCCGGACATCCAGCCGCTGCTATGTGGATCTCCTCCCGGGCATCCAGCCGCTTCTGCTGGGATCTCCCTGGGCATACGATCGTGTCTGCTCATTAGCTGTTCTCCGTTCACTCCCTTTCCACTCCTACCAGCTGGGAAACATTGCTGCAGGCACTTTCTACGGTCCTCCTGACTCCGCATCAGGTCAGTCTACACACCCCCACCACAGGCATAGGCATATGACCCGCATATAGGCCGTGAGGGAGATGTTTCAGCACATTATTTGTGCTGAAAAATTCGGCCTATATGCGAGTATATAAGGTAATCATTAATTTTAAATTTTACTTAAATATTAATCAATGACTCACTTTAATAATAGAACATATTATTTATTCATATTGCATTTGTAATACCTCATAAAATGTGTGGTAAGAAGGTAATCTTGCAAGCTGATAATGATTTTGCATCAGATATTATGGAAACCATTACTTTTCAAGTTATATATTCAAGTTATTTGAAAACTCACAATGCTTGTACATAGAAAATAATGACACCAGTTATTAACCTTCTATTTTAGGTTTGCAACTAGGTATTTATAAGTATGCCGCCCCATCAGCATTTTTAAGTGTTGAAGTTGTGTTTTGATTTCCCTAATACATTGATTCATACAATCATAGGATGAATACATACAGATTTGGGGCCGTTGCCTAGGCTACCAGTGCCCAATAAGCAATGTCTCAGCAAAGTGCCTCAACTACACTCTTACCACTTCTCTTAACCTCCCTGGCGGTTAATTTTTTTTTGCCACTTAGGCAAAAATCCTTTTTTTTTTTTTTTTTTTTTTTTTTTTTTGTGCCATGTAAAGCTACCAGAGTGGTAGCTACATGAAACACCACTAGAGGGCGCATGTGTCCCTCTAGTGCGATCGTCGCCCTCATCAATAGCAAACAGGAGAACGCGTATATAACGCGCTCCCCTGTTTGGCTTCTCCTGTCACCATGGCGACGATCGGAATGACGTCATGGACGTCAGCCAACGTCCTGACGTCAGACGCCTCCGATCCAGCCCATAGCGCTGCCCGGAACTCATTGGTCCGGGCAGCGCAGGGCTCTGGCGGGGGGGGGGGGGGCCTCTTGCGCTGCTGCGTGCGGGCGGGAGACCACTCAAGTGAAAAAAGTAAGCAGTTAAAATCTGACAGAACCGACAGGTTTTGAACTAGTGTATCTCCTCATGGGGGATTCTCAGGGTTTTCTTTCATGTAAACAGAAATAAAACAAAGTTCAACAGTTAAAAAAAATAGTATTAAAGTTACAATGTCACCATTAAAAAATAAAGGGCTTGGTTCACAAAAGGGTAGTAACACAGTTAGCATGCCTAAAAGCTTTGGACGTGCAAAGTAAGGTGCTAAGTAGTTTGCACGTCCAAAGCTGTTACTGATTGCACGTTAAGTTGGTGCGCCCGAAACGTCGCACCAGTGGGCGTGAAACGTTGCACCGTTTGTGTGTAAAATTGTTTTTCAGGCTATTTTGTGTGCAAATGGTGTGAAGTTTTGCATGCACCGCGCAGCGCTAACCTTTGCGTGTGCAAACGCTTGCGCGCATATTAGTGCGTGAAGCGGACATTTTCACATCCTAAGTGCCTTTTCACTGACGTGCTAACACTTAGCATCTTTTAGTGAATCGAGGCCTAAGTGTTCACTTTCTACCTAATTAACTCCTCGTGTCACCTATACTTAGCCTTAAGATTAGTGGACGCTTGTAATGGCTACCGATCACTAGGGTGACAGTTGCAAGCCCCCAAGCTGTACAGATGCATTGCTGTCCTGTTGCCTAGCATTCTGTACAACACAGGGTCCTCCAAACCATGCGCCAATCGCTACAAACCACAAGTTGTTGATAAATGGTATGCCACATTCTCAACTAGTAATGAAATAGGGCATGTAGGGTATCATTTTAACAGGCCAAAGACAAGTAACATATTTTGAGACGTTTTACAACTGTGGCACTTGTCATGTGAAGTTTGTGAAGGGTGGAATATGAATTTTCTCCACTTATGCTTATTTTTACTCTATAAAATGCCTACAAATTTCAATAATTTTCAGAAACAAATATTATCTGGAGAAAGCCTGGATTGTCCTGAAAAAAAAAAAAGAAAAGTGTATCTCTTTGATGGTATAAGGACTAAAAAAGTTATTGCTGTATCGTAGTGACACAGCTGATTTGCCAAATTTGTTTGGAATCCTTAGGGGTAAAAATCACGGAATGCATGGAGTTTAAAGGCTTTCTATGGCAATGTCAGTGGCATGCATTTTGTTTTCTAACCCACTGAAACACTTGAGAAGTTGTAACTATTCTGTCCTTTTATTACATAGTTTTGAAAAAAAAAATACTGTAGCAAAACTACAATATGATGATAACCTTCAATGTGAAAGTCAGGCTTTACAATACATAATACATCTAAGAATGTTATAGTACAATTTATGGTATATGAAGAGGAAAGTGAATATATTCAATTATTTTACTACAATGGCTGATTTTTTTTTAATTTTTAACTTTTAATAAAAATTCCTGAAAATGTTTTCAAGGTGTCTACATTCTAAAAACAGCATGACCTGTCACTTAGCTTTAACTTTTTAACCACCACATTTTCTTTAATGTGTGCTGCAGCACCACTTATTTCTTTGCCTCCCCCAGCCTAATGCAGAGTGGTGCAGGTAGAGTTTTATATTTCCAAAAAATAAACCAAAAAGCACAAACCAGTATATGCTGCTCGAAAAATACTACACTTTATTAAAAATATGAATATGTATTAAACAATTAGATTATGTATATACACACACACTATATTTAAATAATGTCAGGAATTACTGACACAGAATTGTATGATAATGCAATACAAAGTGCTGCTGCTGACACCAATCACCCAGGGGGGAACCTCCATAATAAATAGATCTTTTCCAGCAATGCTCATATCCTGGCCCTTAGAGGAACCTGTAACTAGGCAGGACAAATTGATCAGGTAGGAATAGGTATATATATATGTATAAAAGCTATCAGCTCTAAGCCTATTGAAAGAGAAGGGAGGGGCCTAAAGGATGTACATACAGCCTTCACATAGAAAATGGACCTTGGCGATATCCTTATCTACCTCCGCGAGGAGACCACAATAGAAATAACGCAAAATAAAGGGTCATAACCACTCACGGAGGGCATAGATGAACATGACCAATATGATCCAATGATGTCAAGCGATATACAACCTAAATAGAGAAAAAGGTGCCAGGGGTCCGCTATGTTAGGACAGGGATAAGCCCCATAAACCTATCCGATCAGGTCCAAGCTGGGGATACCTATCTCCGCCTCATGGGGCGACCTAAACTAAGAATAAAGTGTATCATAGAAAAAGGTCATAAACACTCTCAGAGGCAGGAAATAGGCACAACCAGCCTGATCATACAAAGTAGCAAACCTAAGACCAAGGGCCAGCGTGAGGATACAGCTGCAAGGAAGACCTAGTATGCACCATATCCTGAATACTGTGAGGGACCTAATAGGTAGCCATTATATAATTTTAAAGGGCACCCCTCACAGAGGATAATCGGTGCAATCAATGTGATCTAGTATAACATCTATTCATAGAATACACATGTGCCAGCAAGCAATATATTTAGTGTTGCTGGGAGCCGCTGTAGAAAGATTGAATTGAATCATTTGAGTCCTATGCCATAAAGGACATATGGGGCTGACAAAATTATACAGTATTACGTCAGACTATTTTCCACATATTTAGTCATTGACCAAATAATCCATAATGTTCACAGCCTGATCACAGCTGCGCGCTGATATTGAAAAGTATGCAGTATTGCCACCTAGTCGCTGTAGAGATAACTCCAAATCATAAGATATGTCCAGAGATTGAACTGCCAATCATAAATGCATATAGAGCAGAGTTCATCTGAGTAGATATGCTTTGTTGCAGCCTCACTTGATGACACAGAAAGTCAAAGTGGCAAACTGGCACTCTTAGTGTGGTAAATGTCCATCAGACGTACATAGATCTGCATAGATGAAGACTTTTTAGCCTGCAGATAGTGCCATAGAGCTACCACAAGTGTACAATGTCCACAAAGCGTATCAAATGCTGTTATAAAAGCGCACGTCCGTCTGGCCTGCGTAACTCGCAGATCCCATTTAGGACTAGCAGACAGTCAATGCATGTTAGATTGCGCTCAATTAGGCTTTAGGACTGAAACAAAGCAAAAGCAAAAACAGCACTCATCTTATCTGTCATCCGGACTGCGTAATAAGTTCACAGACAGTCCCAAGTGGCGGATGCATGCCGTCTATTGCGGTCAGCAGGCAGTCTATGCAAGTTGGATTATGCTTGGTTTTAGCTTTTAGGCTCAGAGAAAGGCATAGGCAGCACTTATCTTATCTGGTGTCCGGGCTTTGTAGCAAGTTCGCAGGCAGTCCCAGGTGGCAGATAGTGCAACTGTAGCGGCAGCTCAGCACGGACTCATATGTGTAGTAATGGCGGCGGCTCCTAAGGATCAAACAGCGACTCCCAGCATGAAAGGAAGCGTAGCATGACGTCTACGCGTTTCGCCCCGCCCACCGGAGCTTCTTCAGGACGTGCTACGTCATCACGTTAACCTTCCCATCTTACTCCTGTATTTATACTGCCAAGCCCAATCAATGCAGGGCCAGGGAGGAGCTCCATCTAGTGGAGACAGAGGGATAGGCTGGCATTGTTAAGGTCCACGCATACTTTTTTGAGCAAATTTATCCCATTATTATATCCAGAGTTTTATATTTACCTGATTCAGATGCAGGATCAGCTCTCCTCTTCCACCCTCAAGTGGCACTGTAATGCTGACATCCTCCTTCGGGTCCTAATCACATGCCATGTCATGTGATCGGGACCCAGAGGATGATGTCAGTGTTACAGCGCCGCTTGGTGGTGAAGGAGGAGAGATGGCCCTGAAAGAGGAGTGCCCATCCTCCACCTGGATCGGGTAAATACCAAGCGCTGCCTGCGCCACTCTGCATTAGGCTGGGGGAGGCAGCCTGAGTTTAGCTGCAGAGCCCAGCCCAGAGTTATCTTACATTAGATAGCTCAGACGGGGCAGTTAAAAGGTTACGCAAAAAAAAAAACATGATTCAGTAATGTAATAAAAAAAAGGTATATGCACAAAACAAAAGTGCTGTACAGCACTTGTACCATCAACTATACTAATAAGTTAGCATGTGTTGTGCAATTCATGTTTCTTAAGTAACTTGAGCATTGTCACAGTGTTGCACTACCCAAGTTAATTGTGCAACATGGCCTACCTTGCATAATGAACAGTGAAATTGCGATGTGCTATCTTTGCATGGCAACTTTACCATACTTTTGTGCATAGATATGCCCCAAAGACAGGCATAGAAATCTCAAGTTAGTTGTCTATCCAATGTAAAATAAAGAGAGCAAATTCCCAATTGTCATAGTAGATATAGAACATAAACTCAAGACCTGAGGTTCTGGCTCTAGCTGGGTAAAGACACTAAAAGTAAAAACAGCAAAACAGAAGCTTACATTACATGTTGGCCTTGTTGATATTGCCTTCCAATAAATTTTATAGTTCATAGAAACCTCCAGGTTGCAATGAACAAAGTATCTCACTAGGTCTAAAATATCTCTTGTTGTGTTGTTGCAATATCCATATTTTTCATACTATAAGATGCACCTTTCCTACCCCAAAACTCAAGGAGGAGGGGTTGTTTAATGTCCCCTGCTGCCCAACTGTGGTGTTTCAGCTCGTAGACATCATTAAGGGGACAGGATCAGTCAATCTGAGCAGCGGGTGGTGCACACATTAATGCTGCAGCTGTCTGAGGGTGTGCACACAGAGTTCCCCAGGTGCACATGAGTACTATGCTGCTATGCTGGCTATTTATCTCATTGACATGCATGTGGTATTGGCTGAGGGCTTTGTTGAGCCACAATGGGACCATCTGTATTAGCTTTCCATTGCACCTGTACAACGTCTCAACATTGTGACTGTCTAATGTCTATATTTGCTTATGGTGGCATGTGTACTTTTGTTCATCTTCTTCCCCATATGTCACACTCATGCTCTGAACAGTCACAATTATGTGATGCATGATGGCTTGCAACTTGTGGTCCATACGGTATCCCTTACAGGACTGGCATGCACTTCTTAACCCTTGCAGTGCTGTGTAATCCTTGCAGAGATGTAGGGAGACAGCTTGGGGGAAGAAAGTACACAGTGCACCATGGACACACCAGATTTAGTGATTTTTTCCTCCTTATTATTGCCCTCTAAACATAAGCGCGTCTTACGGTCAGGAGCGTCTTATGGTCCATGAAGTATGGTTGCCTGTAAAAACAATGTATCATGAACTTAATTTGACTTACTTTTGGAGTCTGTTGTGTTTAAATCGCTAACGGTATCTACAATTATAGGTGGCTGAGGGATGCTTCTGTTGTCTTTTTGGATAGCACATTTGCCCTTGTAGCTATAATGCAAATAATCTGTATTTTTGCTTAAATTAGAGTGCACCCATGGCTAAACAGTGTTAAAATGTTTTTCCACTTACAAAGGACAAAAAGATGTTAAAGTATAAATTACACATTTATATTGAATTTCAAATTGGATGATGCTCCATGGTGTTCTCCTTTAAAGAAAACTTTAAGTGCTGATTTAATAAAATATATAAAACGAACCTCCCTCAAAAAGGCTAAAAATAGTGTGGGCCTTTGGGTGAGTGACACTGGTTACTTACCTGTAGTGGGGGTGTTCCCCAGCCCCCGTCTGTATGCTCTCTGCCATCTTCTACAGCTAGACCCACAACTGCAGCTGTTTCAAGCTACAAGAAAGAGTCCAACATGCTCTGAAACCCTCTTGAAATGGTACTCACTGGTGTAGGATTCAGTTAGTTGCAAAGACCATGATGTGAAGGAGGAAAATGATCTGCAGACTCTGCCGAGCGCTAAAAGCCAGATATTTTTATTTGAAGCAGACAGACACAAAAGACATATTATCCACAGGATCAACTGACTCGGGTCAAACTTGCAATGTGCCCTTAGTCATAGTTGCAAAAGCACAGTTTGCAACTATGACTAAGGGCATATTGTAAACCCGACATGTATTGGTTCATTCTGTGGATAATATGTATTTTGTGTCTGCCTGCTTCAAATAAAGATACCAGCTTTTAGGACTTTTTTTCCTCCTCAGCAGTTTCAAGCATGGTGGCAGCGCACATCCACAGCCACTGTTGTTCTTCAATGTAAGCACATCTCCAGCCACTGCATTTCATGCTGGGATAGGTAGTTCTTCAATGTGAGTACATCTCATTGCCAGAAGATGTACTCAGATGGATGGACTACATCTCCTGACATGCATTGCGTTGACTTAGAATGCACAACACTGTTGTGGGCACTTCAATCTGTGGCACCTGTAAGTCTAGCTGGAGAAACTGGCAAAGCACATACAGATGGAGGGTGGGTTGTATAGAGCAGCCCTCAAAGGAAAGTAATACTTGTCACACTATTTAAAAGCCTCTCTTAGGAGGAGGTTTGGTTTATATTTTATTTAATCATTGCTTATATCGCTGCCATGCTGATCTATTTGGCTGCAGCTATGTCTGAATCACACCAGAAACAAGCATGCAGCTAATCTTGTCAGATCTGACAATTATGTCAGAAACAGCTGATCTGCATATGCTTGTTGAGGGCTTGTTCACACTGCAGGCGTTTTTATTATTTTTTAAACGCGGGCGATTTTTCAAAATGCCCTGAAAGCGCTTACACAATGATCCTCTATGAGATAGTTCATATCTAAGCGGTTCATTTCCGATCCATCTAGATAAGAGGTGCTTGAGCCATTTTTGGGGTGATTCCGCCTCAATAGAAGGTATAGGAAAAACGCAAAACGCTCACAAAACCGCCTTGTGGAGCGATTGCGTTCACGTTTTTAAGAATAAATACATTTTATTTATTCTTTTCAAGATCGAAGAGTTCACTTCCTGACTTGCGTCAGGGAGTGAATTACGAAAACTCTAGGGAAAAACACTTCGGAAACCGCTAACCACAAAAAAGAATCGCCCACTCAAGCGCCGGGAATCAGAAACAAAAAAATCCTCAAAATAAGCCCATAAGCAGACGAACACGTGAGCCGAACGCAATGTGAACAAGGCCTCAGAGTCTATTGCTAAAAGTATTTGAGGCAGAGGCTCAGGAGGATAGCCAGGCAACCGGTATTGCTCAAAAGGAAATAAATATGGCAGCCTCCAAATCCCTCTCCCTTCAGTTGTCCTTCAAAAACATATGTAAGCTATAGTTAACTGGTGTAAATGAATTACGAGCTGTTTGGACTGGGGGAATGCAATGAGAATACATCCCTTGTTGTCTACAGCAGTTTATTTTATGTTCGGTGTAGAATGATGAAAGTAACGTGTGAAATATACATATATATATATAGAGAGAGAGCTAGTTCGATTTGTAACGGCCTCCCGCCCACCCCCTGCGCAGGAGGATGCAGCCATACCAAGAATATTATATAGGAGATATATACACATATATATATATATATATATATATATATATATATATATATATATATATATGTATATATATATATATATATATCCTATATATATATATATATATATATATATATAGGATATATATATATATATATATATATATATATATATATTTTTTTTTTTTTTTTTTTATTATTGAAACCTACAGTAAGAATGGCTTGTAGTCAGTTTTGCATAATTATGCTCTTGTACTCTGCCTTCTACTTCCAATTTCCACATATAAATGACTTAAATTAATTTATCATATCTGTATTTCTCCGTATATCTTACAGAAGAGTTAAGGTAGCCATACACTGGTCGATTTGCCATCAGATTCGACCAACAGACAGATCCCTATCTGATCGAATCTGATCAGAGAGGGATCGTATGGCTACCTTTACTGCAAACAGATTGTGAACCGATTTCAGCCTGAAACCGTTCACAATCTGTTGTGGTGGTGGTGGTGCTGCCGCCGCTCCCCCCGCCCGCATACATTACCTGCTCCGCTGGTGCGACTGCCCCCGGTCACCGCTCTTCTTCTCCGTCTCTGCTCTGGTCCGCTCTGGTCTCCGGCATGCTTCCCTTCTTCCTGTCTGGGGGAAGTTTAAACAGTAGAGCGCCCTCTACTGTTTAAACTTACTGCCGGGACAGGAAGAAGGAGAGCATGCCGGAGACCAGAGCAGACCAGAGCGGAGACGGAGAAGAGCGGAGACCGGGAGTCGCGCCGGCGGAGCAGGTAATGTATGCGGCTCTATTGCGTCGGTCGTCGGGCACTCGAACGCCGCTAGCGATGCGCTCTTTACCCGCGGGCGATCGACGGTTATTTTCCGCACTGCGCGATCGACGGGATCGGACGGAATGGATCGAAATTCGGCGTGTAGCGTGAACGATTGGCAGCAGATTCGATCCCAGTGATCGAATCTGCTGTCGAAACGGGCGCAAATCGGGCCAGTGTATGGCCACCTTTAACATTCCATGTGGATTATAAACTGATACACTCAATGAATCAGCACTCAAAACATATCAACCCTTCATGTTAATGGAATAGTTCCCATTTTACGAGCATCGCTTCTCTGTTGCTTATTTCTGGACAAATAATACTAGACTGCACGTTATTTGTGGAAAAAATGCAAATCCAATAGTACAAAACAGTACCTTAGCTTGATAAATTATCTGCAAGCCCCAAGAGCTGAAAACATGTATCTTTCTCAAGAGATTTCAAAAGAAATGAAGAACATTTTTTTTGTACTTGTTTGTGATAAAGATATTACAGCCGAGAGAGATAGGGCAAGTCCTTAAGCCCAACAGATGGTGGCGTACAGAATTACTGTCACACAAAGAAAATAATATCAGCTGTCTGCAGTAGATGCGGCACATGTAGAGAAATCCTGGCAAGAATCAGCTGTAGCAGACACCCCTGCTAGGTGCCTTTACTTGAAACTATAAAAACAATCAAAAGCAAAACTTGAAAGAAAAAATAAGAATATTAGACTTTTGATGCTGCAGTAAAAGACAACCCCCCCCCCCCCCCGATAAATATAGTTTACTCTCAATGAAAAAAGAAAACTGATTGATATAGTACCTTGAGGCAGCAAGGCCTGTGCCAAATGAGAAATAATCAAAGATTACGTTTTGTAAGCAGTGGATGTCCCAGTTCAGATGATGATAAAACACAAGTGGATTTGGCAAATAATCTGCTAAATCTACCAGCATGTTATACTAGATATAATGCTGAATAGAAGCTGATGAGCCTTGCTGTCAAGTGCAAATGTGCATCTGTTTCTCTTTCATAGGTTTCAGGGAATTACAGTAAGGCTTTAAACTCAATAAGACCAAAGTCACAAAAAGATGACTGTATAGGAAGACAGTAAGCCACAACACAAAGCAATATTTCTGGAATAAGAAGGCATACACAATCAAGCGGAAAACTTTAAAAATAGTTATATTGATATTTATTTTATTGTAAGTTGCAGAAGTACATAGGTTATTGATCAGTTTTGCGCATATATATATATATATATATACATTTTTAAATCTATAGCATGTTATACTTGATGTTAAAGCTGATGATCCTTGCTTTCAATTGCAAATGAGCACCTGTTCCTCTTTCATATAACAAGGGTAAAGAGGCAACCAGGATGAATAAAATGATATAACATTCAATAAAAACGTCTTTTCCCACTTTTTATTACCCTTTCACTTACCATATTTGCTTCTGTGCACAAGTAATATCGTCAATTTGCAAATGACAAGTTCCCAACGTACAGTTTATCTACTCTGGAAGCTGCCATCGCATTTTATTCATAGATTTTAATACATAAATACAGCAGCTATCTAGTGAAAATTTCTCACATGTCTCTGCTTGTCAGCTCTGTACAGTTCCACTTCAGCAAGTGGCTGGCTGTAACTTACTGTAGCAACAGAGGAATGTAAACAAAAGAGAATGTTATCTCCTCTGCAGATGCGGATCATAAGCTGAAGGAGCTTCCCACTACAAAACAAAGTGCTGTATTTAACTGTTTGAAAGCTGTTCTGCTACAATTTTTTCTTGTGTTAGTAGGTTTAATGCTGTAAGTAATCTTTTAGAGCAAAGGAGAAATGAGTTTCAGACCACTTTAAGAACAAAATAATATTAGAAAAACAGGGAGTGACTTACCTCTCCAATGACACAAATACGCTAATGTTAAGTCGATTTTATTTTCTCAGCCTGAGCAAATAAAAGCAACTTTACGTTATTTGTGTCATTAGAGAGGTGAGCCACCGCACCTTTTTCAATTTTTTTTTTGTTCTTACATTTTTTATTCATCCTGGGTGGTTCTTCACCCTTGTTGTGTCAATTATACCTCTCGCTTTCTGGCAGGGGGGGGAGGGTGGTGAGGGAGGCTATTATGCTGCAGTTGCTTAGCCATTTGCAGTTACAATTACTTTTCTAAGAGTGTGACCAACTTCCGTCCAGCTACAACTGGAATATCTGAGTGTCAGTGGGTAATAGTTCTCCATCTGCTTCATATGGTTGGTTGCCCCTTGCTGCAACCCACCTTTGTGAGTATATTTCTTCTTTGTTCATTTCTCCAAACCTATTGACATATTGCGCTATTGGGCTCTTCTTGTCTGTGTGTAGTTGTTTTTTTCCAAGGTGGTTGCTCACCTCATCTTCTCCTCAACTTTCTTTCATATGTTTCACTGAATTACCAGGGCCGGATTTCTACCTTTTGCTGCCCTAGGCCAACTTTTAACAATTCCCCCCCACACACACACAAAAATATATTATGCCATTGCCTCCCATGCCTGCTGCCACAAAGCGCATACGCATTGATTTTGCTGGAATATTTGAACACATTTATCGAATCTGCAGGATATCGATTTCCAAAATGATTTCATTTAGAATGCTTTTTGATCAATTTTGACTTAAAATTTATCAAAAATATTGATCAAATCAGATGTAAGATTTAGATCAATTGGCCTGGGGTTTAATTGATCCACGGCCCAAAGCCTTGCACTGCAATCAACAGTGTAATGCTGCAGTTCAGTCTATTTTCAATTGATGTTCTGCTGGAATCTATTTAAAATCTTTGTACTGTGTGTGGTAGGAATTTATTCCACTCTGAGTTGATTTTGATCAGCGTAAAATCGATTGTTTCGCCACATTGCAGGCTCATCTGTCAGGGCGGTGTGAATTCTCACTTCCTCCTGTGTCTGGCATGGTTTTGAGTAGTGATTTCAGTACATGCGGCAATGTCAAGTTGTACAGGTGCCCAAGCAGCAATGAAGAAAGAAGCTGGACACAGGAGGAGGTGAGGAGTCGTATCGGTGTGTCAGGTGTGCTGCTTCCACACACATACCACAGGCTTGGGGGCAGGGGACACATGCATCTGGGGGGAGAGTGGCTAGGCGTCCGTTGGTCATTGACTATGCCGCTGCGCACCAATCATGCTCTGTGAATACAGATTTTTCCAGCATGCTGCATCGGTCTTTTTAGCTGGAAATCAATGGAAACATTCAGTTGGGGGTCCATGCTGTGGCATCTATCTCAGCTAGATTTGATCACTATGATCAGCTAGATTTGATCACTACAAATCAGCTGGATATTGATGCCAAAAATCAAGTACAGTAATGCGTATGGACACCCTCAGTCATTGTTTATTTGTCCTTCCAGGACCCTCCGTCCCCATTACAGCTGGGATCGGATGTCTGTGCTAAGCTCCGAGTGGAAGCGTGGTTGAGCTGGGGGGGAGGGGGGGGTGGAGTTTACACTTAATTCTCCCGGCAGTAGAACTTACAAACTTACATGGAAGACATGCTGGGAGACAGGGGGGCGGGCGGGACAGCCACGAACGCATAGAGCTGTGCCCTTATCTCTGTGCTAGTGCCCTCATCCTTCATCAACCCACTGAACCCAGAGCTGCATAAGAGAGATTGGATTCGGAGAGCGGCACACTATAGAGGACAGTCAGCTGAGCTGCAGCCAGGCAAGTAAGCAACATGTATAAGTTGGCTGCCTGTTGCTGTGTGTTAGCTCACTGGCTGCCTCCTGGACATGATCTCTTCCTGCTCCGTGTCCTGTCCGCCGGGATCTTTGATCCCCCACCAGTTGCCCCCACTTGTCAGAACACTTGCCAGACCCTTCCGTCCAACCTGCCCAGGGCTGCCACTCGCTGCTATAAATAAGCAAACTTTGTGCAGCGTGGCTGCAACAAACTGTCTAGCAACCGTCACCGCAGATGCAGAGTATGTTCAATGGTAGAGGAGGAGAGTGCACACTACAGCTGGCGGCCAGGGGGCATTAATGATAGCGTGGTCAGGCGCTTTGATGGTGCTTGCTCTCCTACAGGTTAGCCGCCCTAAACAAGTCTCTTTTTCTGGTGCCCTAGGGCAGGCCACGGCCTTGTTTGCCTTGCCACAAATCTGGCCCTGTGAATTACAGCAGTAAGGCTTTAAACTCTATAAGACCAAAGTCACAAAAAGATGACTGTATTGGAAGACAGTAAGCTACAACACAAATTATTATTATTATTTTATTATTATTATTTATTGTATTTATAAAGAGCCAACATATTACGCAGCGCTGAACATTAATTTAGGTTACAGACAATATTTAGGGGTGACATACAGCAATATGACAATACAGGAATACAAGAAAACCAGATCACACAGCACAGTATTAGTACAAGGTAATGCTTAGTCACTGGATGAAGCATGGAGATTAGGCAAGTTAGGTTCACTCAAATGCATGGCATGGGTTCACAGTAATGGAGGTGCCAGATCAAGTAGGACACAAAAGGAGGAGGACCCTGCCCAAAGGCTTACAATCTAGAGGGAGAGGTAAGGACACGAATGGTAGGGGACCAGAGTTCAGCTGTAGGTTTAGAGCACTTGTGAGGGGTAGTAGGCCAGAGTGAAAAGGTGAGTTTTGAGGGCTTTCTTGAAGATGTTGAAGGAGGGGGCTGCCCTAATGGGTGGAGGTAGGGAGTTCCATAGTGTTGGAGCAGCTCTTGAGAAGTCCTGGAGGCGTGCATGGGACTGGGTGATGCGGGAGGTGGTTAGGCGAAGTTCATTGGAAGAGCGGAGTGAGCGGCTAGGTGTGTACCTCTGAGTAAGATCGGAAATGTAGGTTGGACAGGTTTTGTGGACAGATTTGTAGGTCAGACAGAGTATCTTGAATCTGATTCTGGACTGGATAGGAAGCCAGTGGAGGGATTCTAGGAGGGGATCTGCCATGGTGGAGCGGTGGGAGCAGTGGATAATTCTGGCTGCCGCATTCATGATGGACTGCAGTGGGGCTGTTCGGGTCATAGGGAGACCAGACAGCAGGGCATTGCAGTAGTCAAGGCGGGAAATTATGAGGGCATGGATGAGGAGTTTGGTGGTGGCAGAGGTCAGGAAAGGGCGAATCTTACAGATGTTACGAAGGTGGAAGTTGCAGGACTTTGTGAGGTTTTGGATGTGGGAAGTGAAGGAGAGTGTGGAGTCCAGGGTGACACCCAGACAGCGGGCTTGAGAGGTAGGGCGAATGGTAGTGTGGTTAACAGTGACATGCGCATCTGGGAGGTTCGTGGATGGCCGGGGTGGGAAGATCATAAATTCCGTTTTGTCTAGATTTAGTTTCAGGAACCTAGCAGACATCCAGGAGGAGATGGCGGATAGGCAGGAGGAGACCTTGTCCATGGTAGTGGTGGATATGTCAGGGGTGTGGAGGTAGATCTGGGTGTCATCTGCATGCAGATGGTAGTTAAACCCCATGGAGGAGATAACCTTGCCAATGGAGGATGTGTATAGGGTGAACAGTAGGGGGCCAAGGACCGAACCTTGGGGGACTCTCACCGAGAGGTGGTTGGGGGTGGACGAGGACTCATTGAATGTGGTCGTGAAGGAGCGGTTGGAGAGGTAGGATGAAAGCCAGGACAGGGCGAGATCGTGAATGCCCAAGGACTGGAGGGACTGGAGGAGTAGGGGATGATCTACTGTGTCAAAAGCTGCTGACAGGTCAAGGAGGAGGAGAATGGAGTATTTACCTTCAGCTTTAGCTAAGGCAAGGTCGTTGACCACTTTGGTGAGAGCAGTTTCGGTTGAGTGGGCAGGCCGAAATCCAGATTGGAGTGGGTCTAGCAGTGAGTTAGCATTGAGGTACTGGGTCAGGCGTTTGTGAACCAGACGCTCAAGGAGTTTTGAGGCAAAGGGGAGGAGGGAGATAGGACGGTAGTTGGAGGGTAGCGAGGGGTCGAGTGAGGGTTTCTTGAGCAGGGGTAGTACAATGGCCTGCTTGAAGTCTGTGGGGAAGGTGCCTGTGGATAGGGAGAGGTTGAACAGGGTAGTGAGGACTGGGGCCAATTCCGTGAAGTGAGGCTGGAGTAAATCCGAAGGGATGGGGTCAAGGGGGGAGGTAGTGGTATGGGAAGTCTGCAGTAGGTGGTTGACTTCCTCGGTGGTAGTTGGAGTAAAGGATGTGAGGGGAGGATACCGTGGAGGAGGAGCTGGTTGGGAGGGGGTGGGAGGTGAAGATTGGAGATTGGATATTTCCTGGCGGATGGAGACAATTTTGTTGGTGAAGTGGGTGGCTAAATCTGTGGCAGAGAGGGAGGAAACGGAGGGTGGGGGGGTGGGTTTAATATTTATAAATAAATATTTATAGAATAAGAAGGCATAAGCAATCCTTACGCCTCTGATTAGAACTAACAAAACTTTAGGTATATTGATATTTCTTATATTGTAAGTTACAGAAGTACATAGGTTATTAATCAGTTTTGAGCAGGTATGTTCATTTTTAACCTCCTTAGCGGTAATCCTGAGTCAGGCTTGGGGCGGAAATCTGCAGCTCAGAGTGGTAATCCAGTGCCTGAGTGAGTTAAATGCAGCTGCTGCATATCTTTCTGTGATGTGTTTTTTTCTTGTTTTTAGGGTCTAAAAGCTTGTAAAAAAATTGTACGGCTTTTAGACCCTAGATCTGGAAATAACCATAACGCCAGGGAGGTTAAAGCTACTACAGTGGTGGATAAATAAAGTTCACAGTTGGAAACAAGTACAAGCAGAGGCATTTCAAAATCTTCTTATGATTGCTACAAAGTTAATTGTCTTCATCACCTATGGATAGAGCCCACTTAAAAGGTACCATAACCGAATAAAATTATTTAAAATAAACACATGATGTACCTGCAAATGAATTTTACATACTTACTTCACTGTCTGTTTCTCTCAGGAGCTCACCATCTTCTTCCTACAATTATTCATTCCAGATCTAGACTAAATCTAGTCATACTTTTCTTTTCGGAAGCTGAAAGCCTTAGAGCCATTTTCCACTATATCAGTTGCTGTCAGTTATAACTGAAAAGACAACTGGTGTGCAAGGTAATGTCCATGGAATTATAGTATTTCAAAAGCCAGCTTACATACCATGGCTGGGAATTGAACCTAGGCTGGGCTGGGAATTGAACCCAGGTCTCAGTGTGTGGTAGGTAACTCACTTAACCACTATAGGTAATGTTCATGTTTACCTGTGGCTCAAGTGGGCGATATAACAGGCTAATGGAGTGCTGACTTAGAACTTGTTACAGGGTTTTCACCATTGTTAAAATGGAAGATGGAGAATTCCATCAATTATATTGGACAAACAGGATGTTGCAGAGGAGAAAGAGATTGATGAGTAGACTGGCTGGGAGGTAAGTATGACGTGTGTATGTTTATAAGACTTCAATACAAAATCGATACATAAATTACTCAATCTAAAAAAAAACACACAAAAAAAATGCCACAAAGTGCAAATTTAAAGACTAACAAGATTTAGCTTAACTGGCATAACTGTGTTCAGTAGATGCCCTGAAAGGGGGTCCTCTCTGGGCCACCATCGAATCAGATGCTATGTTTCTTTATTTAATGTTACGTTTTATGTTTCTTAACTGAAGAACGCTGATATAATGTGATGTCTGAAAACTTTCTACCATAGAGTATTGCATCATCTCATACATTTTCCTGTCCGTCATTCCCAGCACATACTAACATTTCCATAATGGGTGGTGAAATGCACATTCCTTGTTTATACCAACTCAAGGAGGACACAAAACTACTGCTCATGCAATGTTCACTAAACTAGACTAAAGTCATAGCTCTCCAACCTCTTCTCTCCCAGCTGCTCCCCCCATACATGCACTAAACACACCATCTTACCCTAAAGCTAGATATGCACTGCTCAGTAGCAGCCAGATGTGACAAGAAATCAGTTACTCTCAGGCTTGAAATTGTTCAGAGGCCTGCAATCCATCTACCATCTCCGCTGTTTGATCAAGATCACATTCATGTTTTTTGGTTTGTTTGTTTTTAAATCGTGCCTTTTACTAGTGCTATACTGTTTGATGCACTGCAACTTTTTTGTATCCACTTCCATACTAGCAGTCTCTGGCCCCTTAACCACTTCGCATCCAGACCTTGTTTTCCCCTTATTGACCAGAGCAGTTCTTACGCTTTAGCGGTGTCCCTGTTTAATCACCAATAATTTCACCTGTACTCGTGCCACTTAAATGATCTATATATCGTTTTTTTCAACACAAACTAAGCTTTCATTGGGGGGGTATTTGGTCCCAAATAAAATGTTCCCCTCTATGCATTTTAATGGGAAAAATAAAAAAAAATCATTATTTCTCAATTTTGATCAATTTCTGTTTAAAAATAAAAATTGCGATTGACATAAAAACGGTGCCACCAGTTAAAGTCGCCCCAGTATAGATATCCAGATGTGTCCCCAGTATCAACCCCCCCCCCCCCCCCGTACAGCCAGATGTGTCCCTAATATCAGCCCCCCCCCCCCCCAGCATAGCCAGATGAGTCCCCTGTGTTTGCCACCCCTAGAATAGATTGACAGATGCACCCCCAGGAATAGTGCCCTTCTTTATAGCCAGATGTGTCCCCGGGATCAGGATTACCCCATTATAGCCAGATGTACACCCAGGATTAGTGTTGCCTGCCATTATAGCCAAATGTGCCCCCAGTATTACGTTATGGGCCCCCCCAGGTGCCCAGATGTGCAAAATTTGTAACCCCCCTCCCCTTTGTTAATAAGATGTCCCCCAGTAACTTTGTATACCCCCCTTTGCATATCCCCCCCTCCCCCCAAGAATCCATAGCCAGATCCCCCACCACCAGGCAGCCCCCTCCATGCAGAAATAGTTAATAAAAATGCACAAGCAAGCAGCCACACTCACCTACCTCGGTCCTGCGACGATCCTGAAGCCTGATCCTCCGATCACCGCTCTGCAGCCAGCCGCATATTGCCGGTAACCCGGGTCCCGGCTTGATGACATCATCAAGCCGGGACCCGGGTTTCCGGTAGGGATGCTCGGAAAATTCCGCGGAATTATAAATTCCGTGATTCCGGCCGGAATTAGGTTAATTCCGCTAGTCAATAGGAATTCCTATACCTCTCAAACGGAATTCCGCGGAAATTTTATAATTCCGACGGAATTTTCCGGAATAGCACAAAAATCTCTCTCTCCCCCCTCCTCCTCCTCCATCCATCCATCCATCCATCCATCTCATGCAGTAGGGAATTGCAGATTTTCAAAACAGCTTATATACCATAGCTGGGATTTGAACCCTGAACCTAGTGTGTAGTAGGTATGTGTCTTAACCTCTAGACCATGACCCACACTACATGTTAAAGCTGGCAGTAGCATAAACCATACTTCCATTATGATCAATTCGATAGAAAAAGTAGCATGATTAAGGATTTGTACTTTTTGAAAAGCATGCCTATATACCATAGCTGGGATTTGAACCAAGGACCTTGTGTATAGTAGGTATCTGTCTTAACCTCTAGACCATGACCCACACTACATGCTAAAGCTGGCGGTAGCATAAACCATACTTCCATTATGATCAATTCGATAGAAAAAGTAGCATGATTAAGGATTTGTACTTTTTGAAAAGCATGCCTATATACCATAGCTGGGATTTGAACCAAGGACCTAGTGTATAGTAGGTATCTGTCTTAACCTCTAGACCATGACCCACACTACATGCTAAAGCTGGCGGTAGCATAAACCATTAAACCATACTTCCATTATGATCAATTCGATAGAAAAAGTAGCATGATTAAGGATTTGTACTTTTTGAAAAGCATGCCTATATACCATAGCTGGGATTTGAACCAAGGACCTAGTGTATAGTAGGTATCTGTCTTAACCTCTAGACCATGACCCACACTACATGCTAAAGCTGGCGGTAGCATAAACCATTAAACCATACTTCCATTATGATCAATTCGATAGAAAAAGTAGCATGATTAAGGATTTGTACTTTTTGAAAAGCATGCCTATATACCATAGCTGGGATTTGAACCAAGGACCTAGTGTATAGTAGGTATCTGTCTTAACCTCTAGACCATGACCCACACTACATGCTAAAGCTGGCGGTAGCATAAACCATTAAACCATACTTCCATTATGATCAATTCGATAGAAAAAGTAGCATGATTAAGGATTTGTACTTTTTGAAAAGCATGCCTATATACCATAGCTGGGATTTGAACCAAGGACCTAGTGTATAGTAGGTATCTGTCTTAACCTCTAGACCATGACCCACACTACATGCTAAAGCTGGCGGTAGCATAAACCATTAAACCATACTTCCATTATGATCAATTCGATAGAAAAAGTAGCATGATTAAGGATTTGTACTTTTTGAAAAGCATGCCTATATACCATAGCTGGGATTTGAACCAAGGACCTAGTGTATAGTAGGTATCTGTCTTAACCTCTAGACCATGACCCACACTACATGCTAAAGCTGGCGGTAGCATAAACCATTAAACCATACTTCCATTATGATCAATTCGATAGAAAAAGTAGCATGATTAAGGATTTGTACTTTTTGAAAAGCATGCCTATATACCATAGCTGGGATTTGAACCAAGGACCTAGTGTATAGTAGGTATCTGTCTTAACCTCTAGACCATGACCCACACTACATGCTAAAGCTGGCGGTAGCATAAACCATTAAACCATACTTCCATTATGATCAATTCGATAGAAAAAGTAGCATGATTAAGGATTTGTACTTTTTGAAAAGCATGCCTATATACCATAGCTGGGATTTGAACCAAGGACCTAGTGTATAGTAGGTATCTGTCTTAACCTCTAGACCATGACCCACACTACATGCTAAAGCTGGCGGTAGCATAAACCATTAAACCATACTTCCATTATGATCAATTCGATAGAAAAAGTAGCATGATTAAGGATTTGTACTTTTTGAAAAGCATGCCTATATACCATAGCTGGGATTTGAACCCAGGACCTAGTGTGTAGTAGGTATCTGTCTTAACCTCTAGACCATGACCCACACTGCATAGTAGTAGGTACCTGTCTTACCCACTAGTAAGGGAGAGGCTGCAGCCTCAGGGCGCAGTGTAGGAGGGGGTGCACAATTCATTCAGCTGTCATTCCCAATTGTGTTTGAAGCAGAAAGAAATAAGAAAAGGTGATACATGGCAGCGACTGCAAGCCAGATAAGTAGAGATTAAGGTGTTGGGGGTGGGGGGGGGCCCTGGGGCACCTCTTAGTGTAATAGCAATCAGTGTGTGACGGGTGGGAGGGATGGGGGGGCGCACTTTGCTGTCTCAGCCTTGGGTGCTGAAGGACCTTGTCCCACCTCTGACCACACTACATGCTAAAGCCTGGCCCTGAGTGTGGTTGATGGTCTAGAGCAGTGGTCCTCAAACTAAGGCCCGCAGGCCGAATGTGGCCCCCTAAGGCTTTCTTACCGGCCCCCCACACAGAAAATGTATTGCTTATAAATGCAGTCAGCTACATCTTTAAATATTGGTGGTCCACATATGGAATAGCAGTGCAGCACCCCCCATCCACATGGAAGCCAGAAAGTACAAATCCTTAATCATGCTACTTTTTCTATCAAATTGATCATAATGGAAGTATGGTTTATGCTACCGCCAGCTTTAGCATGTAGTGTGGGTCATGGTCTAGAGGTTAAGACAGATACCTACTATACACTAGGTCCTTGGTTCAAATCCCAGCTATGGTATATAGGCATGCTTTTCAAAAAGTACAAATCCTTAATCATGCTACTTTTTCTATCGAATTGATCATAATGGAAGTATGGTTTATGCTACCGCCAGCTTTAGCATGTAGTGTGGGTCATGGTCTAGAGGTTAAGACAGATACCTACTATACACAAGGTCCTTGGTTCAAATCCCAGCTATGGTATATAGGCATGCTTTTCAAAAAGTACAAATCCTTAATCATGCTACTTTTTCTATCGAATTGATCATAATGGAAGTATGGTTTATGCTACCGCCAGCTTTAACATGTAGTGTGAGTCATGGTCTAGAGGTTAAGACACATACCTACTACACACTAGGTTCTGGGTTCAAATCCCAGCTATGGTATATAAGCTGTTTTGAAAATCTGCAATTCCCTACTGCATGATATGGATGGATGAGAGAGAGAGAGAGAGAGAGAGAGATATTTAAAATTTTTCCAGCGGAATTCCGACTTAAACGGAATTCCGTGGAATTACCCTGGTATACCGTCGGAACGGTAACGGAATTTCTATATGACGGAATGCGGAATTGTGACGGAAATGGGCTTTTCCGGCAATATGCGGCTGACTTCAGAGCGGTGATCGGAGGATCAGGCTTCAGGATCGTCGCAGGACCGAGGTAGGTGAGTGTGGCTGCTTGCTTGTGCATTTTTATTAACTATTTGTGCGCCGAGAGGGACAGATGAAGGATCACTGCAGTTCACTACTGCAGCGATCGTTCATGGGAGGGGGGTGGACTAATTGGCCAAAAGGGAACATGTTCCCTTCCACCAATTAGTAATGCAGCTGACAGTGCCGGAGGGTGCACTCTGCAGCGCACCCGACCGTGCAAAGCAGGGCTGCAAGGAGGTCAGTATATCTACGTCGCTGTGGCTTGGAGGGTGCCACAGCTGACGTAGATATACTGTAGCAGTGGAGAAAGTGGTTAAAGAGGAACTCCAGTTTAAATAATGTAATAAAAACAGTGCTTCATTTTTACAATAATTATGTATACATGATTTAGTCAGTGTTTGCCCATTGTAAAATATTTTAAATCTCTGATTTATATTCTGACATTTATTACATGGTGACATTTTTACTGCTGGCAAGTGATGTAGCTGCTGCTTACTGTTTTGGCAGTTGGAAACAGCTGTAAACAGCTATTTCCCACAATGTAACAAGGTTCACAGACAGGAAACTGCCAGAAGTACCTCGGTACTCAGAGCTTCTTGTGGGAGGGGTTTCACCACAATATCAGTCATACAGCACCCCCTGATGGAATAGATTTCTCATGTAAAAGGGGGTATCAGCTACTGATTGGGATAAAGTTCAATTCTTGGTCGGAGTTTCTCTTCAAGGACCAGTGACTGCTGGTACCAAAAACTGCAGCATACCAACGAATCGCCACACATACCCACCGCTCTCACTGGTCACGGCACTGTCCCATCGCCACAAACCCCTCTCTCTGCCATCTCTATGATGGTAGAGTGCTGTTAGCCAGTCAGGAGCCGCTTTCATTGGCTCCTGATGCTGTCTATCAATGTGAGCCAATGTGATTGGCTATCTCTGTGATCACGCGGTCAGGAGCCGATGAAAGCAGCTCCTGACTGGCTCACAAAGCTCTGCAAATTGCGTTGTGGAAAAAGCAGCGAGATCGACATAGCAGCGGGGATGCGGAATACTGAAGCAGTAGAATCAATGTCCATTCAGAGCCACAGCACCACCTGCTGGACGCAGATTCATTCTACTGCGGTCTGGAAGCAGTTAAAGGCATCAAAGTTCTAACCCTCAAAGGAGGGTAAAGACACAAAGTACTCAACAACTTATCACATGCCATGTCTTTTGTTTGTAAACACTGCCTAAAACTGGCAATTACAAGCCAGGATTGCAGCAGGGAGTGGCAGAAACAGCGCAGAGGCCTAGGAGAACATAATGAATAGAATGGTATGCTTTTTGTTGTAAGCATTTTAGAGTACAGATTCTCTTTAATGTCCACCACCCTTAGGTTTGTCAACGTTACCAGTCTTCTTCACATTCCTCTCCCCCATGCCCAACACAAACCAATGTGTGCTTATTCAAACACTGTGATTTGTCATAGTGACCTGTTAGGATAGACACAGTGCTTAAAGAACAAGCGACACCCATGCTAACCTAGAAATAAAAAACAGATATATAAGTAGATACATACTACTTCTACTTACATAACAGGTGTACTGTGCTATCCACGTAATGATTCCTGTGAATTTTATAAATTATATATTCTAGGCAGTGGCCATCTTGCCAAGCTAATGCTGACATCATACCCTCCCTGACTCTTGTTTTCCCCGCTCCTTTCTCTTGCTCATTGTGTATTCATTAGCTGCCCTCCTAAGAGAGTCTTTTTTTTAATTTACACATCCAATCAGTGAGTCACCTCAGCCTTGCTTGTAAACACAAGTGATCAGCTAGGCAGGGAAATAAATGGAAGAGGAGGAATACATTATAGATAAAAAGAACTCCCAGCATTCAAAAGAATTCCCAGCATTCAACTTTTTGCCACTGTTTGGCACTAGGGCCAGTGCTCCTAAAGTATGTGATAACTCCAAATCATAACAACAGGAAAAGTTTGGAATGCAGGATTAGCATCTTTATCACTTAATACACTCAGACCAGTTGCTGTTGAAATTTGATTTTTATGGTGACAATACTGCTTTAAATTTGTTTGTCCCAACCTCTGTGTGGTCTCTTCCCCACCCTGCTCCACTGTCTTACCAGTTTAAAAACTGCCTATTGAATCTGACCAATGTTCAGCGATCTCTGTTCTCTTCCTATCAGCTTCTTTTCCCTATTTAACATGCTATGATCATCCTCTTCAGCATTACATCCACTGTTTCATCTTTTTCCTTCTGCTCTTCCAACAGTAACGCCAACTACCCAAACCCATTATTCTAACTCCACTAACTGCTTCTCTGCTTTCACCCTGATCATATCATCTTACTCAACCTCAGTGTGTAACCTGGGCTGTGCTAAAAGAGTACAATTTTCCTAGTTTACTATAAACTTGTTTAATTAATCATGTCATGTTTCATTTTTTTATTTTTATTTTTTTACTGCCTATTCATCCTTCTCTCTCTCTCTCTCTCTCTCTCTCTCTCTTTTTTTTTGCTTCCTTTATAAGCAAAGGCCTTTCTTAAAATATTATTATGCCCCCTGCTGTCTTTTCAACATATTTTGCCTGAAACAACTGAAAACTTTATTTGAAAAATGTATTTTTCATCTTTCGCAGCACATATACTTTCTGCGCAAATTATTTATTTTTACATTGGCGAGCAAATCCATGACTAATTCTTTCTTTGATTGTAAGCTGTGGGTTTTTGTGTACCTCTGAGAAAAAAGGGATATTATTGACTTTGAAATATAATGAGAACTGAACTTTCAGCACATTACTCATCCAAACTGAACTTCAGGGATGAAGTCTGTTCTATGCAACTTGGGGTTAGAAAAAGGATTTTACACTTTTTATGCATGTTAGTATTTCTTAAGAATGTGACATCATTATGAATATTATTGTCCTTTATTTATAAACAGAAAATACAGTGCTGTAAAACATATTAGTAAAAAATGTAGGTTAAAAAAATAAGGAAGGAAAGATGACCTTGTTCCTTCAACTTAGGGGTTGATTGCCAAATTAACCAAGACACGCTGTGCGTACCGCACAGTTCTTCCTCCAGCAGTATGTAGAAATGCCTTGAATCTTTTGGGAGCCTAGCAACGCACTAGGTAAACACTGTTTTTGATCATGTGTAATCCAGTAAAAAAAATTTGTTATCTCTTCCTCTGCATGGCTATATGAGGAAGATAACAAATTAAGTCTAATGCCATATATACATTTTTTATTTATCTATTGCTAGCTTTGCCATATAAGTAAGTGGTGAAGAGTGACGTAAAGCCCCCCCCCCCAAAAAAAAAAAAAAACAACATACAAACAAACAGTAGAATTCAAAGCTGCAGGCTGCAATAATTTTAGAGAGTTAACTCTTGCATACTCAATGTCTTAATGAACACAAATGATTAAAAAAACATGAGCAAAGAGCAGCATTATCTTAACCCTCAGACTGGCTTGGTGCTAACTCAAGGCACAGAAACACACTGACTCCATAATACTCTACAGGCACAGCTGTGCTCACAGGGGATTGTGCATGAAGACAAGCATGGTTGTAATCTTTACAAGAGTCCTGGGCATTGGCAATAGGCTGAGGAGGACAGGAAAAGCCTTTTGAAGGATCCAGAGTCTTCACTCGACCTAGGTACATACTTTTTTGGGGGGGCCAACGTATGCCTTGTGTTTACTTTAAGAAAGTATCAGTTAAGGTCAGCTTAAATTGTATTACAAGTGATACATTAGTTTGTGGGTATTTTTTTATAACTTGTAGAGGTTAGGGTCAATTGAAAAGGATTAAGAGTAGGAATAAGCATCTAGTAATACTGTAGCCAAGCTATCAGAAACATTGATGATTAACTAATGTTGATGAGAAGTGCAGCTGAGGTGGAAGAGCTAGCAGTATGGGTGGGTCAGCAGTCATGATTTGATTGTAGTGCTTGGCAAAATAAAGCCAACAAAGGAAAGACAGAGTCAAACATAGAAACAAACAAACAACAACAACAACAACAAAAAACAGACAGCATCAATAAATGTTGGTCAGAATCGAACATATCAGTGTGAAATATGAAGACAATATGAAAAGAGAACATTAGGATACCTTTTAGATAGCTTTTTCTTATAGAAAGAAAAGGCATTTCCAAACTCTAATTGTCTAAAAGTCACATCTGTATATTTATTCACATGTCTAATTCCTGCTTGAAGGTTTTCAGAAACAAATCCTCGCCCTGTAGCTTAGTTTAGCATTTTGATAATAAAAGTAAAACAGAATTATTTTGATAACAAAGATAAAGGGCTTGATTCACAAAGCGGTGCTAACTGTTAGCACGCCTGTGAAAACCCCCTTAGCACGTCTAAACAAGCTTTTCGCGCATAAAACTTTACGCGCGCAAAACTTTATGCGCGTAAAACTTTACGCGCGTACTGCACAGAGCACAGGGCGCTCCGCGCGAAGTGCCCATTAAAGCCTATGGGACTTAGCGCGCGTAAAACTTTGCGCGCATAAAACTTTGCGCGCGCAAAGTTAGCGCGCGATCTGATTGAGAAATCCGGTGCTAACCTACTTAGCACCCTGGTTAGCGCGTCTAAAGACTTTAGACGTGCTAAGTAGGTTAGCACCGCTTTGTGAATCAAGCCCAAAGTGTTGTCTCTTTTTGTCTGGATGAAACAAATGGCTTAAAGTATGACAAATATTTCTTACCCAAGTAGCAAATAAATTAAACTTAGAGGGCAATTGAGTTATTATTAACTTTAACATGCTGTTGCAGAGACAAATTTTGGTTTGCTCTGCAAGATAAGAGCACATTACTCAGGAGGGAGTTAACATTCCCCAATGTAATTATTTTGTTCTGTCTAATAATAGTAAATTGAAGAAGCTCATCCAACCTGTAGATAATAGTACTGAACATGGAACAAGGGAAAAAGCACTGAAGAAAAGTCTAACAATACTTTGCTTCTTTCACCTTTTGGTTCAGCATCTGTTCATCTACTTCCAGAGCATTTTTAAAAATCATTCTAAAAATAACCCATTATGTTTCCTAAAGGCTGTGTAAAAAAAAAAAAAAAAAGTTAATTTTGCATATAAAGTGATTGATCAACTTTTCTAATTTCAAAATTAAAATAAAGCAGTTTAGCTAGACAGCGCCTTTCACCCTTACCTTCCTTTTTTGCCTTACCATTTCTTCTTTGTCTTCCCTTCACCACCCTCCAACCCCACCTTTTGCACTCAGCACATTTTTTTTCTACTTAGCAACTTAGACTGTTGCATTCCTCACCTTTTTTTTTTAAGTTTTGCTAACAACCCATATATGAATTTATTGCTTTAAGAGGAACCCATGTAGGTCTATTTATTTACTCTGATATTGCATTGATCTCTTTGCTATAAATATTGAATTATTAGATGGCCTCACTATGCAGATAATTGTTTTTAATTGTTATATTTTTTTTAAACTGGACCTGTCCATAAAAAAGAACTACATTTTTTTTTAACCAGACAACATTTGTGCAATGCTTATTCATGGTCTTTTTCTCACACTAAGATGGAACTGTCTTTATTGTTTTTATAATTGTTATTAGGTTGCTAGCATTATTCATTTTTTTAATTATCTTTATAAGTGTTTTAATCTGTCTCTGAAAAAAAAAATCACAAATTATACTACTGAATATGAATGTCTGGGTAAAATGTTTACACAGAGCTGCATGTTGCTGCATAGTGATGTTGAAGGCCCCCACTATATATTATAGAGCATTGGTCTGCAGAGCTAGTCTTCCTATGTTAGCCAAAATTCCTACCAAGGGTTAACATTATTTTTCCATTCTACTAACCATTGCTTTTCTGGGAGTATCAGCGTTTCCACTTTATTGATTTTCTTGTGCTTGCATTGTTGGGTCTTTAGGGTATATTGGTTTTTATCTTAGTGTGTGGCTGAGTTTGAAGAACACAACTATGGTTGTTGATAATCTTACACAATGTCTCAGACACTGCAGCTACATTTGTGGTGCCTTTGTTACTCTTGTTGTACAGTTGCAAAGTAGAATCATAGATTAGATTATGCTATGGGGTCTGTGTTTTGAGTTTATCTACCACAGGACTGGATGGACAGAATGTTATATATTTAGGCAGGTAAGGTAAGGTAGGCAGTCACATGCACAGTGGTTGTATTAATCGTTTGTGAAAACAAAAGTTACACATATACACTAACTGTGAATGAAAAACAAGACCTTTTAACCATTACAAAATCTCTTAAAGGGACTCCGAGCAGTGCAGTAACTATGGAAAGATGCATACCATTTTGAAGCTCTTTTTCTCCTCTTTCCAATGATATATAAACCGCCATCCCACGCCTTTTAGTTTTTGCTATTTTTTGCGGTCGAAATTGCAGCTGCCATCTTGGATTCCTTATTCAGCATTGTGTTACACAGGACAACACTTTCCCCAGTGTCGGCAGCTCCATTCAGCACAATGCAATGAAATACAAGAAACCCAGGGGGATATAATTACAAACATCATGCTGGTAGGTGTGAGGATATAATTAATTTGTTGTGGGTATGCTTAAAGGCATACCCACAGGCACTGCTCAGAGTCCCTTTAAAGTGCTAGGTAGAATGGCTAACTAGTATTCAGCACAACATGAGAGGCATACCACAAAAATGTCCCAGGATGTCAATGGCATACACTAATTTCTATAGGCTATTGTATAACAAGGTTTTAGCCATGTAGAATATGCAAAGTAATTGTGATTATTCTTCATGTAATACTTAACATTCAACAGTTGCACACAGCAGTGAAAAACATAAGTAGCATGTGCAATAATTGGTGTCATTGGTGCCCAGAAGACGTGTGGTGGGGTATAGCAAAGTCTACAGAGGTGATGTAGTAGTCTGGAAGACTAGCAGGAAGCAATGGGTAGTGAACAATGGGCAGTGGACATTCTGCAATATAGGTTTGAGAAGAAGAAACCAGGAGAGCCGAAAAAAGGACAGAAGAGTAAAGAAAGAGTACTAAGAATGAGCTTCAAGGAGAAGAAGATAAATGTATACAGAAGAAAACAAAATCATAAGATAGAAGTATATAGATGAAAATATGAAGAGCACAGTGGTGAAAAAATGAGTTAGTTTTAATAAAGTCTATACTTTACTGTATTCTAATTTGGTAGTAAGTTAATATGACCCTTTTTATCTGTTTAACTGGGAGACAGACTTCTCATAGCCCCTTCTTATTAACGGGGGCACCAAGACTTCTTTTGCAAAATACCACAAGGTCACAGACACCATTGACTGGTATTGCTCAAGTTGCAAAGCCCCATGCTGTCCAGCCCAGACATTCTAGCATGCATAGGAGAAAAGGGTGTGGGGGGGGGGGTAAAGTTTGGGAATGGGGGTGCATGTTTTTTTATTAATTTAAAAATGTAAAAATGACATGCCCACAATCAGCATCCATCTCAAAAATAATAATGTTCTTGATTAAAGCACCCTTGTAACTATTAAGTTAATTAGTTTGATGTGCCAATGAGTATTTTATCTTATGGAATAACACCAGGCCAATAGTATCAGATGTATGTAAATATAATACAAATGATGGAAATTCTTAAAAAAATACATGATTGAAAAAACTCATATGCTAAGTCTGGACATGTGGTGGCTGGTATGAATCGTCATTAACAGTTTAAGAGGCATTGCTCTGCTACTCACAGGAAAGGTCACACTCTGGACCTTATATTCCATACTGGGCTGTCAATAGCCAATGTGGAAATTAATCCTGTTGCCTGGTCAGACCATCACACTATCCACTTCTCCCTCTCAATACCAGCCGTCAAACACCAGGTCAAGAATCAAATAAAATATCGCCGCTTAAAAGGGCTAACACCTCAACATATCCGAGATAACCTTAGCTTTGATGAATTGACTGACTCCAGCTTGGACCCTGATACTCTGGTTTTTAAATACAACAAATGTGTGTCCTCCACCTTTGAGACCATTGCTCCTCTGCGCACCAAATATCTTACTCCACACCATCATGCACAGTGGTTTGATAACGCTATAAAAGAGCTGAAAAGACAAGGCCGAAAACTTGAGAGGCTGTGGCGCAAATCTCAGTCCCCAGAAGACAAACATGCCTTAATCTTCCACTTGAAGAGCTACCAAAAGGTAATCACGGGAAAAAAATCATCCTTTCTATCACAAGAGATTGCAAATGCAGTTAACAAACCAGCCCAACTGTTCCGAACAGTGGAAAAACTCTGCAACCCAGCATGTCAAAAACTTAATATTGAGTCTTCAAAGGACCTCTGTGACCAATTTGCCCATTTCTTCACAGACAAAGTCTCCGCTATAAGGTCCGCCATCCAACTTACAGCATCTGAGCCTAATATAGCGCCGAAGACCATTAGCAGAGACAACGTAACACCTTGGTCAAACTTCAAAGAAATTGATGAAGAAGTCACATCAAGCATCCTCCTTCACGTCCGCCTAACTACCTGTGACCTGGATCCTGGCCCAACACAGTTCATGTTGAACTGCCCCGACCTGTTCGTACCGGTATTCCTCAAAATTGTTAACTGTTCCTTACAATCAGGGATATTTCCTGCTTTACTGAAGGAAGCAATCATCAGGCCTCTCCTCAAAAAACCCTCCCTGGACCCAGATGCAATGACCAGCTACAGACCTGTCTCTAACCTCCCCTTTCTGGGCAAGCTAATTGAAAAAGCTGTATACCTCCAGCTAGAAGCCAGAATCCTACAAAATAACAGTTATGACCCATTCCAGTCTGGCTTCAGGAAACACCACAGCACTGAAACTGCCCTCATCCAAATATGCAACCACCTGCTCATGGCAAGAGACAGAGGAGAGTGCTCGATCCTCATACTGCTAGACCTTTCTGCAGCCTTTGACACAGTTGACCATGACATCTTGATAAACAGGCTACAGGAATACTGCGGCATTGATGGCATAGTACTTCAGTGGTTCCAATCCTTCTTGAGTGGCAGAACCCACAAAGTGTCTATGGGGCCCTTCCTGTCCACCCCTGTAACACTTAAGTATGGGGTGCCCCAGGGCTCAATCCTCTCTCCCCTGCTTTTCACGATTTACATGCTACCGTTGGGAAAACTAATCCAAAAACATGGCCTGACATACCACTGCTACGCAGACGACACCCAACTATATCTTTCCTTCAAGCCTGGTGTGACAGACCCAACTCTAACTATAAACGCCTGCTTACGTGAACTACAGCAATGGATGAATGACAACTGGCTGAAACTAAATGCAGACAAAACTGAAGTCCTTCTGATTGGAGGGCAGAGCATGATAACAAAACAACTTAACTTGCAGTCTTCACCACTGGGAATAGGAGGCACGGATCTACGCAGCTCTGATCATGTGCGTAGCCTGGGAGTTCTAATTGATGGGATTTAAACTTCAGAACTCAAATCTCTGCGGTGGTGAAATCATCCTATTTTCACCTGAAGAACATTGCAAAAATCAAGCACCTCATACCCCCAGAAGATCTGCCAACCTTAGTCCACGCCTTCATCACATCCCGACTGGACTACTGCAATGCTCTCTACACTGGCCTTCCAAAAAAGGTCTTGTACCGCCTACAGCTGATACAGAATACTGCTGCCAGACTGCTAACCAACCAACCCCGTCACTGCCACATAATGCCAGTCCTGCACTCCCTTCACTGGCTACCTATAGAATGGAGGGTCCTATTCAAGATCGGCCTACTGACATTTAAATCCCTGAATAATCTAGGCCCTGGATACTTGAAAGATATGTTACAGCTGCGTAGCAATCCCCGCATTCTCAGATCCACAGGTTCTAATAATCTAGTCATACCCAGAGTCCACTTGGAAACTTTTGGTCCCAGAGCCTTCTGTCATGCTGCCCCTATGTTTTGGAACTCCTTACCTCAACAGATCAGGACAGCCCCATCCCTGGATGTGTTTAAATCCAGACTGAAAACCCACCTGTTCAGTCTGGCATTTGCAGAAATATAACTTTTGTTGTGTGAATACTTCATCCTACTAACTACTGAATCTGAGAGAGCCTAAGCGCTTTGAGTCCTATGGGAGAAAAGCGCTATAGAAATGTTATTGTATTATTGTATTGTATTGCAGTGACATACAGTAGAATGTTGTAAATGATTTAGGATACCCACTTTTATGTTAATTATTATCCTAGTTTCAGCTTCAGAAAACACTTCCTCTAGGTATATATTTCTCTATATTGTTATTTAGTTTTGCCCTCCCTGTGATGTCACAGCTTAGACTGCTTAGCCCAGCAGAATTTTCCTGGCAGAGCATTCTGGGAGATCAGGTTTTTATTTTGATTGGCTTTTAAACAGTGAGAATACAAATATTCCACAGAGCTGCACCTGACAGCACTAAAGATGTCACCACCAGTGACAAATTTCAGACAGTAAATCAGAGGGAGGAAATAGTGAGAAAAGCTTTTACAATGGGCTGGCTAAAAATAAGCAATTTTATTAATTACTTTATTTTCTGTTAAAGTGGACCCAAACTAAAAATACAAGATTTCAGAAATAAAATCTATTTTCTAACTTATAATAATAAATAGCAGCCTTTTTTTCAGCTGCATGATGACAAATATAAAATATTTTACATTTATTGGAGAAACCCCTCCCTTCCTTTCATATTGCCGGCAAATAATCCGGCAAACTGATGGAGTAGATGGTGTCTGGCAATGGAGGAATTGCTAATGGCTGCCCCCAGTATAATCCTAGTTATGCAAAGAGGAGGGTGAAAAGCATGCATTGAAATGCTCATAGGCTTGAAGGAGTGTTTATTTATCTTTGTACGTGTCAGAGTGGTGCAACTAAATATTTTGAATTAAAAAAAATGTTTGGTTTGGGTCCGCTTTAAGCTCCTATACAAATACAAACACGTTTCCCAATGCAAGTGTTTTCTTATGTGCATAAGTGCTTTAGTATTACTCAGTGTCATTGGCATGGAACTTCCTGTAACTTTAGTATCACTTCAGGCATCTTTGGAGAGGTGAGCAATGTCCATGGCCATCATTTGTTAGACTCTCTTCATTTCCTGGTTCCTTTCATCCATCTAAAGAGGAATTTTAAGCCAGGATATAACGTCATCCTAATCAGTAGTTGATACCCCATTTCCCATGAGAAATCTTTACCTTTTCTCAAATAGACCACCAGGGGGGTTCTGTGTTGCTGAAATTGTGGTGAAACCACTTCCACAGCGTGATGTCATAACCATGGTCCTGACAGTTTGATGTCTGTGAACCTCATTGCATTGTGGGAAATAACGGATTTTTCCAACTGCCAAGCAAGTGATATCTCCCTCTGTGCATAGAATATCGTAAAAATAAGCAATTTTGCACATTATTTTATTTTCACTGCAGTTCCTCTATAAGGTGAATTGCAGTCATTTACTTATTCCTTCACACTTCAACAGTGCACTGATTGCTTTCAGTAATTAAAGATTCCCAAGTGCATCATTCTCCTCCAATCAAGATCTAATAAATGCACTGCACACAGGTGGTATTTAAGAATCACGAGTTATGCTATATTTTTAATTTATATATTATTAAAGCATTAGCACTTTACTGAGAGCTGTTATAGATTTGGTATTTGGTCTATAGCAGTTACATTAGCTGATCTCATGAGTAATTAGCAGAGTTCAGTTATTGATGTTAATGTCTGAAGAGAACTAGCATTGTAAACTTGAAGTCTTAGCACTTGAAGTGTCTAATGATTAATAAACTAACATCATATTTATGTTGCATAAGAATTTCTAAAATTTAGGATAGCAATACAGGTACTCCCCAACTTACCAATACCCGACTTACGAACGAAAGAGTTGAACTTACATGGGGCTTCTAATGGTCCCCCGCAGACCTTCTGTGCTCGTGCAGCCACTCACCAAAGCTCCGTTCCCCGCTTCTGGTTCACTTTTGGAATTTGCAACTTTAAAGTTGGAAAACCTCTGCGCCTGTGCGGCCGCGTCCTCACTCCCTCTGTCATGACCTGGAGCATACTGAGCAGACGCAGACCATACTGGACTAGCACCGTACACTCCCGCTGACATCAGCGGGGCAAGGAAGTGGACTTTAAAGTCGCAAATTCCAAAAGTGAACTGGAGGCGGGGACCAGAGCATCGGTGATTGGCTGCACAGGATAGGATGTCTGCGGTGGACCATTAGAAGACCCAGGTAATTTCAACTCTTTTTCCCCCCACCCCCTGAAAGTACTCCTTTAACCACTTGAGGACTGCAGGGCTAAACCCCCCTAGTGACCAGGCCATTTTTAGCAAAATTGGCCACTGCATCTTTAAGGCCAAGCTGCAGGGCCGCACAACTCAGCACACAAGTGATTTCCCCCCCCCCCTTTTCTCCCCACCAACAGAGCTCTCTGTTGGTGGGGTCTGATCGCTCCCCCCATGTTTATTTTTTTTTTTATAAATATTTATGTTGTCACTTTTTAAAAAAAAAACCTCTTCCTTTAATTCCTTTCCCTCCCTCGCTCCCTCCCTCCCCACAGCCGGCCAATTATGGCGATCGGCTGTCATAGGCTTCTGCCTATGAGAGCCGATCGCTCTCTTGTCCCCCATGGGGACAGCCGTGTCACACGGCTGTCCCCAGTGCAGCGCTGCTGCTCATCGCAGCGCTGCACCTAGTAAATAGATGGCGTGATCGCCGTCTAACAGTCTCCCAAGCGGCAATAGCCGCTCGGAGACTGAAGGCGGGGCGGAGCTCCGCCCTCCGAGCATGAGATGCGCGCGCACCATGCGCGCGATCTCATGCAAAACAGAGCCCTAGGACTTTACGCCAATTGGCGTTAGGCGGTCCTGGGGCTGCCGCCGCGGCCACGCCTACTGGCGTGACGCGGGTGGCAGAAGGTTAAAGAGGTGGTTTTTGAGGGCTTGCTTAAATGTGTTGAAGGGGGGGGAGCAAGTCTGACATGTTTATATAATAATGGGTCAGATTCACTGAGTATGGGCAAAATTTAGGTGTACACAGCAAAAGTAAAGTTTTCCAATGTTTATGTAAATATATAAAGGGCAAATAGTGTTAATCATGTATGCAACATACTGTATATATTGCTTGAATTACGTGTGCTATGCATTTTGCTTATGTGATGCAAGTTTCACTATCTGTGCGATGTCCATTGCACAGTTTGCAAAAACATCAGTAGACCTGTGCATAGTGACCTCTTCAAAGTTATTTTGGATTCAGTCAAAACTGGATTTATACAGTTTTAAAACATCATATTATATCTCCAAATAATTTAGTATATCATCATGATTATTTTTCAGATTTAGAGTACTTCAAAATTACTTCATGTTTACCCTACAATGGTCAGTTTCATATCATAAGAGTATTACATCTCGACACACCAGAAATCAGCCTTCTTAAAACAGAAGGCAGTTGCGATCATTCAGGTTGCAAAGAGTATATGAGGTGCCCCACAATACATCAGTGCTGGATATGCAAATCACCCCAGTCAGAAACAGTCTGTATGCATGTTGGATTTCCTGGCTATGTACAATTAACAAGCTGACACATTTTATTCCAGAAGTTCTAGAGGTGTGTTTAGCTTTCAAGAACATCAAAGGGATGATTTGCATTAGGGATGATCGAAACCAGTAAATTCAATTCTGCCGGAAATCACGGATTCCGTCAGTACTAAATTCCATCGCTATGAAAATTCCGCCGGATTTGTCAGAAATTCTGCGGAATTCCGGATTCCGTCGGAAAAAAATTCTCTCTCTCTCTCTCGGAGGGAGGAGGAGGGTATCATCTTCCAGGGAATTGTAGTTTTTCAAAAGCCAGCTTACATACCATGGTTTTTGGCATGCTACTTTTTCTCTTAGATTGCTCATATTGGTACATGCTAGGCTGGCTTCAGCATGTAGTGGTGTTGGTGGTATAGTGGATACGTCAGTTGCCTAACACACACTGAGACCTGGGTTCAGTGTGAGAGAGATTTTTTTCTTCAATGCCGGAAAATTCCGCAGAAACAAAAAAATGTCCGCGGAATTCCCTTATACACCATCTGACCTAATTCCGGCTGGAATCGCGGAATTAAGAATTCTGTGGAATCCAGCGAGCATCCCTAATTTGCATATTTAGCAGTGATGAATTCTAGAGATGTCTCGAACGGTTCGCCGGCGAATGGTTCCTGGCGAACTCCGGTGGTTCGCGTTCACCTGCCAAAGGTGAACTTTCCCGGAAGTTCGATTCGCCACATAATGCTCTATTGAGCAAAACATTGACCCTCTACATCACAGTCAGCAGGCACATTGTTGCCAATCAGACTGCACTCACTGGTGGAGCCCCACCCCCCTTATACAAGGCAAGGTCCTTGAGCCATTTGACTCACTCGTCTGCCTATACTAATTAGTTAAGGGACAGCTGCTATACACACTCTGCTAGGGAGAGTTTAATTAGCCTCTTGTAGACTTCACCTCCCTCCTCCCAAGAGTTTAATTAGCCTCATGTAGACTTCACCTCCCTTGGATTGAGCATAAATGGTACATGCTAGGCTAGTTTCAGCTAGTAGTGTTGGTGGTATAATGGATATGTTAGTTACCTACCATACACTGAGACCTGGGTTCAATCCCCAGCCACAGTATGTAAGCTGGCTTTTGAAATACTGGTAATTCCCTGGCAGATGAGACCCTCCTTCCTCTGGAAGGAGGGAGGAGGGAATAGGTAGAAGGGTGGGTGGAGGGAGGAGGGAGGACCCTTGAAACATGATTTCTATCATTTTTCCAGCCAGTAGAAATTTTTGTAAATTTTGAAGTTCGCCTCCCCATTGAAGTCTATTGCGGTTCGCGAACCGAAAATCGGCGGTTCGCGACATCACTAATGAATTGTGGGGCACTCTCAAATACCTTCTGTTTTAAGAAGGAACATTTCTGTTTTGCATAGCATTTTAGCAAACAGGGGTTTTGGTCCTTTTTAGCCCCTTACACACTCCTAGGAATTCTTGTTCACCATGAGCTTGCTGGGCAATCTGTAAATCTTGACAAACGTTTCTCACACAACTGTTGCTGAAGTCATGGTTAGAGCACTTCAAGGGCTTGATTCACAAAACAGTGCTAACTGTTAGCACGGCTTTTCACACATTTTAGTGCGTTTTTACGTGAAAACCGGGTTTCACACAAAAACGGTAATCGTGCGCAAAAATTGCACGTTAACGATCGCGTTCGGGCAATAACGCAAATTTATCACGCGATTATTAACAAGCAAATTTTTGCGCACGATAACTGTTATCATGCGAAATTTCGCGCGAAGCACTTTTCACAGCGTGCTAACAGTTAGCACCATTTTGTGAATCAAGCCCCATGTCTGTAAGTTGAATTGTGGTAGCAAAGAAATGGATTGATCACAGTAGGTGTGCTGCAAACTGAAATAAAAGTGAAGCTGTTGCCCAGATGAACCATTCAGGTTGCAGTCATTGAATGAAACAAAGATTCTGATTGGTTGCACTGGGAAAGTGCTCCCCAAGTTTGCTCCAGTTTTACTAGTGTCTTGATAAATCAGACCCACTTTTTCCATTACTCTTTTTGTAATAGTATTTAAAAATGGTGGAACGTGAACCAGTTAAGGGTCCTCAAGAATATGTGCCCAATACTTTGTTCTTGTCTTGGCTATGACAATGGGTAGTTTATGTATTCCTATGGTAAATAAATACATAAGGATTGTTGGGAAAGGCCAATTTACAATTCCAGTGAATTTGCACTTTCCAATAAGTGTTTTCCAATTACTTAATTCTGCAGAATGTTGTTGTTTTTTTAAATTTATGTCAATAAAGTTAGTTAATTGTATAAATAAAAAAGAAATTGCTGAAACCACTATTAACGTTATTATGTAGAATCCGCATTTCCAATCATCTACCACTGTAAACTTTCGCTAATTGGCCTAATACTTCAGAGTCTTATGATTGGCCTAAGATTTCCACGGTAATCCGATTTCTGCATCACAATACTGATTTTCTGATTGGTCCAATGCTTCTGAGTTTTGTGAGGGGTCTAAAAATTCTGACTCTCAGTAATTCAGCATTTCCCACAGAATACAGATTTTTGCATACCAATTTCCACATACCAATTTCCACTGTGAAAAGCTGATTTTTACGATCAGAAACTCGAAAAAATGAAATTCCGCAGAGATAGAAAGCTCAGACCTGTAATTATATATGTGGGAAAAGCTACGTCCCTTGCAGCTCAGAGCGCTCCACACCTTGCTACCGTCATTTGCATGCTGAGGATTTTGCATTAGCACGGAGGATTGCACTTGGAAAGGTATATGCCGCCAGGACAACATGAACGTACCCACAGAGAAGCACTGTGATCATTGAGTCCAGAGAGGTGGTGAGTTTAGACGTGGCTGATACTCGCAAGAATCCGCAAATGCATAGACTGAACTTGAGGAGCCACTTGAAGATGCAATCAATCAGCTGATTGGTGAGATGATTTCCTCTCAGTTACAAATTAATCAGCAGTAACACGGTGGATTAGAAATTGCGTCCCAACTGTACCTTGTGCAGTAACCCACATAAACTTATTACACAAAGCGAAGCCGGTACCCGCGTATGTGAGAGGTATTGAGTGGTGTTGTGAGCATGTGTAGTAGTATGGGAATGCTCCAACTGCAGGGCATTGATTTGAGTGATTTTATAGTGTCTGTCCAGTAAACCGAATAAAGCCATTTTTTGATACTGACCATTGATAGCCCCTGAGTGGTGTTGTACACTTCTTCGTTAGATAACCTATAAATATGTAGGCTTGCTAACCTCCCTGGCAGTAATCCTGAGCTACGCTTGGGCTAGCCGCTGGGAGCTCAATGCATTGCAGAGTTTAGCACACAGTGGGCATTTTTACTCACCTCCTGGGGATCCAGGTGTCGGTAACCGCTCTCCTTCATGTCCTTGGAGGCTCTGAATCACTCTGGTGAGATCACTGTCATTGATCTTAGCAAAGTGTTAGAGTGCCACCCGGAGGATGGAGGTAAAATTTCAGCGCTGGAGCCCAGGGAGGTGAGTGAGAGCAGTGGCTGCTGCTGGCGTTCTGGCGGTATGATTTTTTCCTGATTTTAGAATCTGAAACCTTTTAAAAAGACCCTAAAATCCAGAAATAATCATACTGCCAGGGGAGTTAAATAAATCTATAGGCTTGTTAAATTTCACTGAATGTTAAACCATGCTGCTATGAACAAATAGCTTACATAATTTTTCTTTCTGTTCTCATTTTCATATAGGAGTGTGGGTCAGTGATCTCTGAATGACAAAATGTTGTCATAGTAAAACATGTATATCATGACTAATGTACAAGCCTGGGTATGCTGTAGTGTGTCATCTATTCAACAACAACAAAAATTCACCTGTGAGTGAAAAAAACCCAACCTAAGTAAAAGAAACCCAAATATGTCACTTCACGGTTACGTAACGTAGTGTGTTTGAAAATGAAAATTATAATTACTTTAATAGACAGAGCACAATGTGCATTCCTATCCTCTTGCTGAATTTTATTTCCTATAATGGTACACTGCTGCACTGTACAAGTAAGAGGAAGAAATATAATTGCACCCATTACATCCAAGAGTTTGTGATCTTTTGTTGTATGTGTACTTTAACAACACAAGTTTAACATTATTAACCTCAAGGCTTAATCCACTCATGTATCTAGCTTCCAGCACTTGATAAGTTCTTTCATCATTTAACCTCAAATGCCATTTCAAGGCAGTTATTCTTAGCTTCACTTTCTTATTACAATCCACCTCTGCCTTTTCCCTTATTGATTTTTCAATTTCCTTGTACTGTACAGGCCTTCTTAATGCTATATCCATTATCCACATTCCACTGCAAATGCTACTAGTTTTTTTTTCAGTTATACCTGAACAAGATGCGAGGTCTAACTAATTTTGGCAGGGAGTAAATGTCTGCTGTTACTGTAGAGCTCGTAGAGCTATAGAAATAGAATACCAGTCTAAGGAACTAATGATGCCAACAAGATCTCATGCAATTTATTCAATCCATGAGCCAAGTTATTAACTCTGTGTTAAAAATAGCTTAATATGGCCACACTAAGTGACATGTATGTGTAACTGCAACTGATCAGATTATCACATCCTGTTACTTACACTTTCTGTTTGTTACGTCATGACATTCTGGCCAATAAAGTTTCAAGCCGTGATTGAAGCAGCCAATTCGAAGGGTTTTGTTTTCTTTTGAAGCTCTACCCCAACACTTCTTTTTCCCGTAATCCTATATAATAAAACTCTGTGTCCCTGCGTCATCCATGTGTTTTGGCTACTGCGCATGTGTAGCCGTTGGGACAGGAGAAGGATGGGGCCAGGGAAGCGGGCGGCTGTTGATGCACGCAGCAGGGAGCGCACTTTTGGCATGGAACACCACCGTGCGCCCTGGGGTCGCGTCACAGCCCTAGCGTCCATTATTTAACAGGCGGGCTAAATAGCTAGTACATAATATTTTCTTAAATAGGGGTAAAGTGTTAAAATAAATATGAAACTCGCCCACCAGAAAGGGTGTTCATAATCTTCATATTTGTCTCCCTTTCCAACAAACCCTTGCTAAAAATGCTAATTTTAGTGTTGCCACTAACCCATGAGTTAAAAGTTAGCACCAGTTGCCATATTGATTGTGGCAACCCTAGGCTTAGCACTTTTTCGTTAAATGGGTTTAAAAAAAACTTACTCCAGGAGATCCTGGTCCCCTGTTCTGCTGGTGGGATTGCCCTATTTATTTTACAACCCCTTTTTACCCATTTTTCTGGATGGGAGTGAATTCCATCAACAATCTGGAAAGAAAACCATATGGATTCCCCTGAGTGTCTGACCATTTATAGAAATATAAATATGACTAGAGATGGCCCAAACCTCCAATTTTCGGTTCGCGAACCGGGTTTGCGAACCTTCCGCGAAAGTTTGGTTTGCGCGAACTTTCGTGAACCGCAATAGACTTCAATGGGGAGGCGAACTTTGAAAACTAGAAACATTTATGCTGGCCACAAAAGTGATGGAAAAGATGTTTCAAGGGGTCTAACACCTGGAGGAGGGCATGGCGGAGTGGGATACATGCCAAAAGTCCCGGTGAAAAATCTGGATTGGAAGCAGAGTTTTAAGGGCAGAAATCACATTGAATGCGAAATTGCAGGCCTAAAGTGCTTTCAAACATCTTGCATGTGTATACATCAATCAGGGAGTGTAATTAGAGTACTGCTTCACACTGACACACCAAACTCACTGTGTAACGCACCGTAAACAGCTGTTTGTGTAGTGACGGCCATGCTGGACTGGTGCGCACCATGGCCAGAGTGTAGGCCGTGGCATTTTTCAAGCACATACGGTCGCCGGGCTGTGTTAGCTCAATGATAGAACAACAGTGACTGTCCAGCTGATCAAATTTGGTCTGTCCACAATGAAGCAAAGACCTTATTATCTTTTGTGTGCCACCCCCACCCGAGACACTCAAATAGCCGGTGCTCATTGCTTCATTGTGATATGCAAGCCCCTTCACCACGAAGGGGAATTGGTACATGTACATGCCTTTTGTTTTGTTGTTGCAGCTGCACTGCAGCCAGAAAAATTAGGCAGGCATGTACACGCACCAGAAAAATTATTATAGCGGCCGCTGCTAGCAGCATCCTTAAAAATTCAGAAATCCGCCTGGAGTCCTGGGCCCTGTTGGTTCTTGAGCAGGGAGCTGGCAGGGCCCACAATGTTTTGCACACTATGGCTGTGACTGCGTGCTCTGATCAGTAGATATAGCAATATACTGTGCTGGAGAAGGAGAGAGAGGAGAGGAGACCGGCACTGCAGTCAGGTTTTTATTCCATAATGTGACATATTACAGGCAAAAACGCAATAAGTGCAAGCATGTGACATACCAGTCAAAGAAGCAGTGTGGGTGGCGGTGGGTGCTGGGCACTGTTAGCCTTATGGCTGTTTTGGATGTGATTGATTAAATATATGAGAGAAGTCCACAAAGGAAATCCTAAGTTGATGACTTTTGCAAGCATTTTGAAAGTACCCCCCCCCTCCCCCCCCGTCTTGAGGCGGGAACAGAGAAAGGAAACTCAAAAGAGAAGAAGTTCTCCTCATACTACGTACAGGCACCATGGGCGCATTAGGTCTTAATGACTATACTGATTTGTCTTGCTTCTTAGACCCATGATGAATTGTGAATATTTGCCAAATATCCATGTCCTAAACCAGTGCTCCTTTGCACTGTACCACTCTCCACTTTAACAGAAGCATGGCTTCTGATACAGATATATTCCTTTTTCATGAAATAAAGTTTTGCTGTAAGGAATACTTTTAGCTTAGTCTGGCCCCCTCTCACTCAGCCCCCTATTGACCATATAGGAAATACTATATAGAATAATTAATTCACGTAGAACCACTATATATAATGTCACGCCTTTACCTAGGGCCATATATATTACGCTATGCAATTAAATAATTTATGGTGCCACCAAGGCAGTACCATGCCCGTAATTAATTTGATATAAATTATCACCAAAAACCCAATGTTGTTTCACTTATTTCACCTATTTTATTTACTTGCACTGCTTACTCAATCTTGGCCACAAGATGGCGCATATCCTTCCTTGTAACTACCCAATGCATACAATAGCATTTAGCAGCCACCTAATAAGTGTGGTCTGCTTGGGTAGCCATAGGAAGGAAGTGCTCCAGCGCGCTATTGGAAGCTTAGAGAGGAAGTGATCGGTCTCCATCGGCGCGAACACATGGAACGCTGACCCCAGAGTGTATTTAGCACCTGGCCAGCATCCAGCGTGCACCAGAGCCTCTGTAGAAGCGCATATCTGCGTGAAATGGCTGTAAGTCTAACAGTGCCCAGCACCCACCGCCATCCACACTGCTTCTTTGACTGGTATTTCGCATGCTTGCACTTATTGTGTTTTTGCCTGTAATATGTCACATTAAGGAATAAATAGCTGACTGCAGTGCCGGTCTCCTCTCCTTTCTCTTCTTTTCCTGCACAAAAAAAAAAAGTAGTAAGTTGATTAATCTTAACAACAAAGAGAGCTATACTAAAGAGATTACCCATTCCAATAAATGTATAGTTTTATTAAAAAAAACACTTCACATTTAGAAGTTGATTTCATTTTATGGACAAGGGGCGTTTTTAAGGTTTTAGCTATATATTCAGCAATGACTTTATTTTTTCCAAGCATTTTTTTTTACTTTCTGCATACTTTAAAGGGATAAAAATGAAGCATAAAACATAAAAGTACCGTATTTTGTGCCTGGTAAGACACACAAAAACGTCACTTTTCTATGCATTTTTGCGTTGCAATCACGTAAATGTGAGCGCAATCACAAAACCGTGTACACATATGCAATTTTTTTGCAATTGATCCAAAAATCGCAGGGACTTTTTTGCCCCACCGGTGGGGGCAATAAAGTGCCTCTTATAAGGCAAAAAATACGGTAACAACACTGGATTCATCAGTGTTCACCAATTATAATTTTGCAACCAAGTGCTTTTGAAGCCAAACTAAATTGTTTTTAGCTATTAACCATAATCATAGCACTTAAATTATGCTGCTGATAGTAGCTCTATACAGAGACAAGGAGATGATTGTATGCTTCAGGGACAGATAGTAGCATATTTAGGTCTGTTTTAGCAACTTAGAACTGTGATGAATAGGGTGTGTAGTGTGCTGAACTGTTCTTTGTAGTATTTATTGCTTGCTGTAGACGTGTGTGCAGTTACTCTACTTAGACAGACTTGTTAGCTATTCTAAACTGTATTGCCAGCTAGTGAGAAAGCTGTCGGCTATAGCCTAGGATTTATTCAGTGCAGATTTACATAGGTTAGAACTGTGTGGGCTGAAAGTTATTTGTAGTCATCAAGAGTGTATGTTATTAGCTATGTAATGGTGCACCAACTGAGAGAAGAACTGTCAGTATCAGCTATAGTATTTCTTCAGTGATAACTCAGTAACTTATGTATAAGATGCTACTACTGCAGGTTAACATCGTCCCTTAGGAAGCTGCATTGTACTACCAACATAGACCTCTGCCAAACCTAGTAGTGAGTGTATGCAGCTTTAGTCCTTTTTAATTTACTGTGCATGTCTAACCAAGCAGTTGTGTTATATTGTGTCCATTACCCACCCCAATAAAATTGTCTCCATTTCATTCCATTTTGACATTTTCACTCAGATGTTATATATTGTGGATTTGAGTGTTCTACAAAGTTGCACCCCATACATTATACCTCTGACAACAGTTAAAAAATACTGCTTGGTGATTTATTTAATTAATTACTTAAGACACTGATCTGGTGCATATCCTTACAATACCAACACTGATTGCACTACATAGGTATAGAAAAATATTGTTTGGTTATGTATTTTATTGTTCAAGGCGCTAACCTTTTGAGTATCCTTGCACCAACATTGATTGCACTCCATAGGTGCTGGAACATATTGTTCACCCCTTTATTTAATTGTTGAAGGCATTGACATGTTGCATTTCCTTACACCAATACTGATTGCACTTCACTTGTTTCGCAAAAAAAAGTGTATCCTCATTTATTTAATTGCTGAAGGTGGTTTTGGAGGAGGGATCAGGGTTTGGTAGTAGGTTCTTGGCTGTAAAATAACTGAGAATTGGGGGTGCATTTAGGCATTGGATTATCGGCAGAGCAGCGGGGGAGTGGGTGTATGCAAGTATGGGGGTTTAGTGGTAGGCATAGATAAGGGGAGGCTAGTGTTAGGAGTAGGTGAGGAGAGGCTAGTGTTAGCATTCAGCTTAGATAGGTGAGAGTTAATGTGAGAAAAGGGCTACTGTGGGGATAGTAGAATAATGGTATAATTGCCAATATTCTACTATTGGAAATCAGGGATAGTACATTTTCAGTTAAATTACTGACACTGGGACATACCTTTGTTCTTTCTTTATAGAAGTATCCTCAGCTTATATTTTTCAAAATTTTCTGACCAGAGAAAAATAACTATAATGAAATCATTTACATGCATTATTATATTGATTGAGGGGAAAAAGTTCACCAATACTCTTGTTCCCCAAAACTCTGGTGACAGAGGCGCTTGGCCCTACTACATAAATCTACCCAATTGAGATAATCAATTTTCCTGTAACTTAGTCATTTGTGGCTCAATTCATAACAACACCTTTCAATGGGTTTGATGCAAGAAGCTGTGGTAATATTCCTGCATGCAGATAGCACATGGCAACATTACCGTTACTACTGGCAACAGGTTACCGTGAGTTGCACTATTAGGGTGACCTTCAGTATTCGAGTAACATGAGCATTGCTACGGTAATTGTGTTACTAACGCATGTTACTATAGCAATGATCATGGTACTTGAATACCATAGATCATGCTAATAGCATAACTCACAGTAACCTGCTGCTGGTAGTAATGGTAATATTGCCGTACACTCTCTGTGCATAGCAATATTACCGTTGCTTTTGTACATCAACCCCAATGACTGTTAGTGATCTGAACACTTCTCAAAAAATCCACTGAAGTACAATTACACAGAACTGTAGTTACTGCAATAAAGTTTTACAAATATATTTAAAGTCTAATAAAAGTAAAAATAAATATGTATGTAGCACTCATATTGAGTAAAAAAGTGTCCTCAAGTCTATATCCTTGCTTGCAAATGTTCTATTTTCTAACCAGGGCAGACAAATCCTCAGTAGTAAAGGCTGTCAGCCTCTCACTAATAGCACCATAGAAAAAGGTCAAAATGCTAACAAGTCTATGTGACAAAATTACTAGTATTTAAAACATGATTAGAACAAATATACAATTCTTAATGACTATAATAAATGGCTGCTCATTAAATATTAGCACCTTCACAGTATAAGGAAGGGATCAAAGTGGGAAAGTTAAACACTGCACAACCGTAATAAGGTCATAAGTATGCCAAACAAAATATTATTACTAATGCTGATTGCTGAACATTCATATGTGACTAATGATGCTTAAGTGATAATATTGACAATACATTAAACAAGTACTGCTGTGCTGTTTCTTATTACATGCAGAACAGGAGGATGAGAAGAACACATAACTAGTATAAACAGATTAGGGAGGGTGTGGAAAGGGTTGCATACTTTATCACATACTGAGCAGGGAGGAACTGGACAAGAGGATAATAAGATTATGCTGAGGTGTAACTGCAGTACTGGACACACACAAGCAGCTTGTCTGTGAACTGCAGAGGAAGTAGGCAGGTTCAAGTGATCTGCTTTGTGCTGAAGAAGCATCTTCAGTTCTCCTGGCAGCTGCCAGCTGTCTGTTTTCTGAAGTGTTTCCTATTTATTTTTTTAATTATTGCATTTATAAAGTGCTAAAGTATTACGCAGCACTGGACAATAAATATATACAATGGAACAAAGGACGGCAGACGTAACAAGGATATACAACATAAGGCAAAGTTATACAAGGCAAACAAGGTACAAGATACATGATCATGTGATTTGGGGCGTGTTAGGTAGGTCCAGTAATTCAAGTATGAGGCAGTCATAGGAAAGGAGCACATGATCATGTAGAATACATAGTGTAGGGGGGATGGATGCACTAGGTAGAGTTTTAGTAAAATTATTCAGTAGAGAGTTACTGCGTGGTATGGGGTTGGAAGGCCATCTTGAAAGGGTGAGTTTTGAGGGTTTGCTTGAATGTGTTGAAGGAGGGGACAAGTCTAATGGGCAGTAAAAGTGAGTTCCAGAGGGTGGGGCACCTCTTAAAAAATCTTGGGAATGAGAAATACATGGGGCAGTTAGGTAAAGGTCGTTGGAGGGCCGGGGGGGGGGGGAGGCTGGTGTATACCTGTGAACAAGGATCCTGAATCGTCTAGGGAGCCAGTGCAGGGATTTACAGAGAGCAGATGTTGATGCAGAGTGGTGAGAACAATGAATGAGTCTGGCAGCCATGTTCATAACTGACTGAAGGAAGAAAATGCAGTTCAAGGGGAGGCCAGACAGAGGATCTTACAGATATTGCAGGGGTGGAAACTGCAGGTTCTGGTGATGTTTTGGATGTGGGGATGAAGGAAAGAGCAGAGTCCAGGTCTGGGAGGTAGGGTGAATGGTTGTGTTATCGATTGTATGGTGGATATCCAGGAGCAGCACAACAGCGTGGGGTGGAAAGAGATCTGGAGCCAAGTTTTGTCTAGATTAAGCTTCAGGAACCTAGCTGACATACAGGGGAAATAGTTGAGTGGCATCTCTAGATGTTGTAGTAGTGTAAGAGGATGGTGGCGATGCACACCAAAAAGCATAGCCCGTGTATTTCCTGGGTGCTCAAAGCAAAGCTCACTGGATGAACCCATACACTGAGAAGAAAGAGGGTTGGCACTCCAGATGTGTAATCAAAAATGTGTTTAGTGCTGCATGTTTTTTTTTTTCAAAAATGTCACATTTTTACACAAAGGAGGATTTTTGTAATCGTGGTCTGTATCAGGTGATAATAGAAGGCATACAATCACATTACTTAAAGAGGCACCAAAACAGCATATATTATAATGTAATACATTATTCAGGAAACCCATTTGTATAGCATCAGAAACACTTCCTATATTTATATATTGATGTATATTGCTATGTAACTCCTCCCTCCAAACCATTCTTAGCCTAAACAATGATGTAACACTGTCCTCTCCCCAGAGCACTCTGGGAGACCAGATGTTGTTCTGGCTCATTTCACAAACAACCATTCTGATGTGAAGCATATAGCAAACAGTAAAGATGCTACAATCTGATACAAATTTAAGAATGGAAATCAATGTGAAGAAAGCTTTTACATAGGGCAAACAATAGCTAAATAATGTGTAAATAAATAATGTAAAAACAAAACAATAAAAAAGTGTTTTCATAACATTATATTCAGTAAAGTTCCTCTTAAAAGCCCATTGTTAACTCCCATTGACATCCCAACACATGAAGTATTGCTCCTGTAATTTATTGTATCAAAATGAAGGCGGAATACACTTTTTATTTGCACTAGCAGCAGTTTCTTGAAGAATACCTTTTGGGAGCACAGGCTTTCTTTGTCAGATGTCTGAACCTACTTGTGGATCTAACAAAGGGACGTTATGCTCCTGAAAGCTGGTTCTTCAAGAAACTACAGTCAGTCCAAATGAAAAGAATATCACATACAGGGCTCAATCTTTCTCTTCAAAACGTAAAGTGTACTAACAGAGCTACAGTACTTGACTCCTCAACTCCTGCTGGAAAGCACAAGAGATAGCAGACAAGAACAGCTACAACAATATCTTTCTTCATTCAATGTCCCACATATATAGGTCTAGGGCATAGCATGTCCTTTCTACAGTTTTCCGGGAGTTCTCATCTTGTAGGCAGCATGTAAAATAAGCATAATAAATTCCTCAGATGTGATAGCCTATTTTTAAAGTGTAATGCCACTTCCCTACAAAAATCTGTATAGCATTTATCATCCCTATATGGATCAATTTATAACTGGATGCCACTAAATAATGTTTGTAAACAGCAGTCTGCAGCTGCTACGACATTTTTGTATGTGTGTCAGTGGTTGATACTTGAGTTACTGGTTGTTACTTGCGTCACTGTTTGTCCTGATTATACAGTGTGTTGAACTATAGCTATGCTATTGTAGCCATGCCCATTATTGTATGTTTTGCACTTTGTGCTATGGACGATGTTGGCGCTATATACATTTTAATAATTTTGCTAAAAAACTTGGTAAACTTGCTAAAAAACCATAGCAACACTTTACAGTGGAGTCAATAATACCTACAATTTCTCCCTAGCTATTATATCTGCATCAGGCAGGAAGTTAAATGTATTGTTTTCTTGTTTTCATTGCATCCCTTCAGCGTCATTTAGGTTGCTACAATTACACATTCTTACCGGGGTGGGGGTGGGGGGGTAGGGACTTTACTGGGGGTACATGCATGGAAAAGGGTGCAAAGACATTTGAGCAACCAATTTTGGCGAGTAGAATATCAGTAAAATGTTCCGATATTTTAAAAGTGTAAAATATTGTAGTAAAATATCAGTAAATAGTACCAATATTTTTCTACAACTTAACCAAACTCTACTCTCACACAGAGCCCTCCCTTACTGACACCGCAGAGATACGTAGAGGGCGCACTTCTCTTGTGCAGACAGGCCACGACTGACAGAACTTACGGGACCCAGTATCGGAGCTGGAGAAGAGTGAGGATGGTGGCATGGGAGCGATCTGTGCAGATGGGGCTGAGCCTGGAGGCAGGGGCGTAGCTTGGGGGGGGCGGGTGGTTCATGTGCCCCCGGGCGCTGACTCCCTAAGGGTGCCCAGCCGCCCGCACATTGTCTTGTTTTTTCATCTTCTGTCTAAGCACCAGTGCAGCTGCAGCTGCCTTGCTCTTCCTGTGCCTGTGTGATGACGTCACAAGCCGCTGCAAGTCAGAGATGAGGAGTAGCCGAGGTAGGAAGTTAAGTGCGACTGTGGAGGGGATGCAGAGACAGACACAGGGCGGGATTTCTGGGCAGGGTTAAGGCTATCCACGTTACTCATATCCCCAGTCTATCCACAGTCACTTTATCTGCTGTCACTGTGCTGCACTCACTGAATGAATCCTGCTGTGCGTGTGTGCAGGCAAGTGCAGCGGGCAGCTGGGAAGTCAGAGAATCGGAGAGATAGAATAGAGAGGGAGCAGAGCAGCATCTACAGCAACAGTAGGCAGTGGCTGCACGGTCATTGCAGCTTAGCCTGCTGTGAAAGCATGTCTCCTCGTCTGCCCCTTTTACAAACATCTCCCGCTCAGCTGCTTTTGCATTGCACAGGTGGAAGAAGCCATAAAGAAAAGGAATCCCTGCTGCATGTCTTCTGACGATCTCTGGCTGAGGTTCTCTCCTCCCCAAGGCAGAGGACACTATTCTGTCATCTCTGTCCTGAAGCTTCCCCTGTGCCTTGTTCACCATGCTTTGCTTATCTCTCCCCCCTCTACTAATTACCATGCTGTCTCTGCCATTAAGTTCCTCAGATGTCTGGACGTTTTACAGCAGGTCAGATGAGGTCAAAAGTCTTGCATTTGTGCTGCTGGGGCTGACAGTGTTGATCAAGCATGTGGAGGAAGGAGAAAGCTAAGCATTTAGTAAGGTGATTTAAATGTGTGTTTCCCCTGCCTGTGTAAATGAAAAAGTGCATTGGCACACACTCATACACCCAGCCAACCTGGAACAAAATGACCACAAGAATATATGCTTACCTGGGGCTTCCTCCAGCCCCCTGTAGTCCATTAGTTCCCTCCATGCCGGTCCCCTCTGTTCTCCTGCAGTGGGGCATGTAATCCAGCTGTGTTGGGGGCCATGGTGCAGTCACGGTCCCAGCCGTGCTCTCCTCCATCAGGATCCCATAACCGGAAGTGTTCTGCACAAATTGCAACTACCATCTATATGAACTGCCCATGCACAGTTCTCTCCTAGCAACAGGAGCATGATCATAGGGTGTGCACAGCCAGGACCATGAATGCGCAGTGGCCTGTGCCTCAACCAAGTCATGAAATTTAAGGGCCTGACAGGGAGGCAGGAGGACAGCGAGAGAGTTAACAGACTACATAGGCGTGGAAAACGCCCCAAGTAAGTATAAGTCTTTAAGGTTGTTTTGTCTCAGGTACACTTTAAAGAGACTCTGTAACAACATTTTCAGCCTTATTTCTTCTATCCTATAAGTTCCTACACCTGTTCTAATGTGGACTGTCTTACTGCAGCCTTTCCTAATTGCACAGTGGATGTATTATCTCTGTTATATAATCTAATCTTCTTTCCTCTGACGGCTTTGTCGGGCTCAGGCACTCAGGCTGGAATGTGCTGCTCTGCTTGTGATAGGATAGAAGCTATACACACCCTCTCCACACCCCCTGCAGGCTCTATGAGTCACAGACTGAGCTCCTCTCAGCCTATCACATGTCATGTCTTTTGTTTGTAAACACTGCCTAAAACTGGCAATTACAAGCCAGGATTGCAGCAGAGAGTGGCAGAAACAGCACAGAGGGGCCCAGGAGAACATAATGAATAGAATGGTATGCTTTTTGTTGTAAGAATTTTAGAGTACAGATTCTCTTTAAAATAAACCTGAGATGGTTCACTAGCCCCTATGCATACTTACCTGGGGCTTCCTCAAACCCCAGGTGGAACAGTGTCCTCCCTCACTGTCCTCTTCAGCCCCTTCTTTCTGCTGCTATGCTCCTCCGTTCTGCCAGAAAGTTGCGGGCTTCTGCGTATTATTTATATATAAATGCTTACCTTTGTTATTTTTTATATATACAGTAGATAATGCCTTAGTGGGATGCCTCTGGATAGTCCAGGAGTTTCCCACAACATGCAATAATTGTTACCCATTACGGATCATGAAACAATCTCTCAGGCAACAATTCTAGAACTGATGCTGCACAGAGGCATCACTAGCATTCATTGGAGGATGATGTATGGCACATGACAGAGTGAATTCCATGTACTCAGCACTGAGGGGGTAGTTAGCTAGTTTGTTGTTAGTTGGGGGGAGGGGGTGTTGTTAGTTGGGGGGGGGGGGGTCAGTGACAGTGGGCCTTGGGTGGTGAAAAGTACAAATCTGGCCCTGGACGAATGAAGTAGAGCCGAGCCAGCAGCCAGCTATTAGCCCAGCTAGGTGACAGAGGTATAGTAGACTTGTTTACTATGCTTTACTGTACTATAGCATACTGTACTAAAAAACAATGATACTGCACTATGCTGCATTATTATACACTGTACTGTACTACAATATACAGTGCACTAGCTTATAGTATACTCTATACTAGACTGTACTATAATATATCATCGGATACTGCATAGGCTGTTTAACACTCTATACTATATTATTTTATATGATGATATACTATGATATACAATGATACTGCTCTCTGCTATATTACACTAGAATATATTATGATAGTGTACTACTAATCTATGTGATATTGTACTATACTACATGTACTACAGTTATAGTAAATACCCCTGCTGTAAGGAAGTGTGGGATATAGCCTGACTGCAACTGGCAGATTTATGCCTCCTAATCGACGTCAAGCTGACCATACACCTTACAATATTGATCAGATTTGTTCAAGTTTAACATCTTTTTGTAGCTTTGAGAATTAGGCTGGAGAGGAGTGCACTAGACAAGTTAGGATGGGGAGAAGTGCACTAAGCAGGTTAGGTTGTGTAGGAGTGCACTAGACAAGTTAGGATGGGGGAGAAGTGCACTAAGCAGGTTAGGTGGTGTAGGAGTGCACTACACATGTTTGGATGGGGAGAAGTGCACTAAGCAGGTTAGGTTGTGTAGGAGTGCACTAGACATGTTAGGATAGGGAGAAGTGCACTAAGCAGGTTAGGTTGTGTAGGAGTGCACTAGACATGATAGGATGGGGAGAAGTGCACTAAGCAGGTTAGGTGGTGTAGGAGTGCTCTAGACATGTTAGGATGGGGAGAAGTGCACTAAGCAGGTTAGGTTGTGTAGGAGTGCACTAGACATGTTAGGATGGGGAGAAGTGCACTAAGCAGGTTAGGTTGTGTAGGAGTGCACTAGACATGTTAGGATGGGAAGAAGTGCACTAAGCAGGTTAGGTTGGGTAGGAGTGCACTAGACATGTTAGGATGGGGAGAAATGAACTAAGCAGGTTAGGTTGGATAGGAGTGCACTAGACAAGTTACGCGTGTTGCCACTGTAATACGCGGCCTATGAGATGCCGGAAGGAGGATGTGGACGTGCGGTAGTGAGTGGTGGAACGCGTCCTATAGGACGCATAATACAGCGGTGATTGGCATAGGACCCCTGGACTTCTGGGTAAGTTAACCCCCCATTCCGCAGGCATAGATGCATTAGTTAATCTATATTAGCATTCCGAATTCGAGTACTTTTGTATTTGAAATCCCTTCCTACCTTCCTGTGCTCTGATAATGTATTTGTACAGCACTGACATCTTCTGCAGCACTTTACAGAGTACATAGTCATGTCATTGACTGTCCTCAGAGAAGCTCACAATCTAATCCTACCATAGTCATAATGTAATGTCCTAACATCTTATTATTATGTATTTATATAGCAGTGACATCTTCTGCAGCACTTTACAGACCACATAGTCATGTCACTGACTATCCTCAGAGGAGTTTACAATCTAATCCTACTATAGTCATAGTCTAATGTCCTACCATATTATTATTAAAGGACAAATGTAGGGAGGCTGCCATATTTTTTTCCTTTCATGCAATACCAGTTGCCTGGCTGTCCTGCTGATCCTCCGCCTCTAATATTTTTAGCCATAGACCCTGAACAAGCATGCAGCAGATTAAGTGTTTCCGATATTAATGTCAGAACTGACAAGATTAGCTGTATGCTTGTTTCTGGTGGTATGCAGACACTACTGCATCCAAATAGATCAGCAGGGCTGCCAGGCAACTGGAATTGTTTAAAAGGGAATAAATATGGCAGGCTTGGCAGCCTCTATATACCTATCGCTACAGTTGTCTTTTAAAGGGATACTGTAGGGAGGTCGGGGGAAATGAGTTGAAGTTACCCAGGACTTCTAATGGTCCCCCGCAGGCATCCTGTGCCCACGCAGCCACTCACCGATGCTCCTGCCCCGCCTCCGGTTCACTTCTGGAATTTCAGACATTTTAAAGTCTGAAAACCACTGCGCCTGCGTTGCCGTGTCCTCGCTTCCCCTGATGTCACCAGGAGCGCACGGCGCAGGCACAGACCATACTGGGCCTGCGCAGTACGCTCCTGGTACCATCAGCGGGAGTGAGGACACTGCAATGCAGGCACAGTGGTTTTCAGACTTTAAAGTCTGAAATTTCAGAAGTGAACCAGAGGCGGGGCCGGAGCATTGGGGAGTGGCTGCGCGGGCACAGGATGCCTGCGGGGGACCATTAGAAGCCCCGGGTAACTTCAACTCATTTTCCCCTGACCCCCCTACAGTGTCCCTTTAAGTATTTATATAGCACTATCATCACTTCTCCAGCATTGTACAGAGTACATAGTCATGTCACTGATTGTCTTCAGAGGAGTTCACAATCTAATCCCTACCATAGTCATAGTCTAATATCCTACCATAGTATTATTATTATTATTATTATGTATTTATATAGCACTGACATGTTCTGCAACACTTTACAGAGTACATATTCATGTCACTGGTAGAGATGTTGGCGAACCATTCGCCAGCGAATCCCTATGGGCCAGTACTACTTCCGGGTCGCTATGACCCAGAGTAGTATGGCTGCACTGGACCGGCGGTGCGCGTCTTTGATCGTGCACCTGTTGCTGGGCACTCTCTGTGCATGAGCGTGATGTCACTCATGACATAATGCAGATGCGCAGAAAGTGCCCGGCAACAGGCGCGCAATCAAGGACGCGCACCGCCGCCACAGCGCAGCCGTACTACTCCGGGTCATAGTGACCCGGAAGTAGTACAGGGTGAGGGGTTTGCTGGCGAACGGTTCCCAAACCGTTCGCTGACATCTCTAGTCACTGGCTGTCCTTAGAGGAGCTTGCAACCTAATACCTGCCATAGTCATAGCTCCACCCATAACCACACCCACATTTAGATATGTGGCCATGGACATTTTTTTTTTTGCGCGGCACAGGACTGACCTGTAGGGGGTGCAAAATCTGTCTTTGTCCCCAAGTGCTGAAAACCGCAGCTACGCCTCTGGTTGGAGGAAGCCCGCCCCCAGGTATGTTTAAAACTTTTTTTTATTATGTCTCTGGTTTCCTTTAAATATAATGCTCTTTTATGATAATTTATTAAAGCTCTGTCATCATAACAACACAATGTTTCGGAGTACAAACTCCTTTCTCAAGTGAATGACAGATTCACTTGAGAAAGGAGTTTGTACTCTGAAACATCGTGTTGTTATGATGACAGAGCTTTAATAAATTATCATAAAAGAGCATTATATTTGATGGTGTCGGCTGATCCTTTCTACTGCAACAGGAGTGGTGTTCCTACAGCCAGGGCACGTCGCCATATTTTCTGGACAGAGAGTGCATATCTACAACGCTTTTGTCTGGTTTCCTTTAAGTTATCACACTCACCTCCTTGTACGACTATCCCAGTTGTCCTCGACATCTACCCATAAAGATGGCCACACTCTGCACCTAGTGTTTACTCAACTGTGCTCTGTTTCAACCTTAAATAACTCTCAAAACATATTATTGGTGGGCAGAGCATCACATGCCCTGACTGTACAGAAACCATATGTTGCTCTCCCCACATGAAAGAATTATGTAAGTAATGACATACTTTTTAATGTGTTAATAGCATCAGTTAAAGTGAGTAATATCTATAGTGATCTGACTGCCAAGGATCGGACTGCACAAGTTACTGTATACACTACATTTATTCACTAGTTACCATGCTGATTATATGCTTACTACACCTCACAGCTTTTGCGTGATATATTGAATCACCAACTGTTTATATCTGTTGCTCAGACAAACTCAATTACACTAGATGGTCTGTAATTGTGAAACTGTAGTACCCCGCAGATAAACTGCAGTATACCGTAGGTAAGTAATGATGCTCCCCAAACCCATAGCACACTATTAAGAACTTCCCTAATGGGGAGGCTCAACCTAAAATAAAATTTGTGGTGGTGCTCATTGCCTTTAACGTTTTGCACTCAAAATACCTACAGATAGCAACTTATAGTACAGACAGTGATAAAAACCATTATCATTGTTACAAAAATATAATGGTATTCATTTTCAATTAATCTGTAGTGTGGCTAGCTTATACCTGTTCACCTCAACATATCTTCCTTCAATTGTGTACCCTAGCAATGGTGTAATTTGCTATCTAACATATGTTGCGCTAATTGCGCAATGCGCAATGCATGCTACATAGTCAATGTAAATAGATATTTGGTGAACATTTGCTGATGTCTGTTATGAATTCTTTCAACTGAACTGTTTTAACTCACATTACAAAATGTTTTTAAAAGACATTTACACTGCAAGTTTATATAGATCTGTATCCAGACTTGGCCTTCAGTATTTACTTGCATAAAGAATGATGTCCTGAATATTTAATAAGTTATTGATCAACATAAAAACCACAAGAATTGATAAGTATTCCTTTAAGAACAGATATCAGCTTTACTAGCTCTGAATACACAGCATCACTTATTCAGTTCCCATGTGGTATCTCCATTGAGATGCACAGGTTTTATAATTCATTTTATTTTATTTCATGGAACAGTTTAAAAATAACCAAGTGGATCACAATTGTTTTCAACCGTAAGACATTAGAGATAACCATTCTCAGATAAAAACTGATCAAGATTATCTCATAAATTGTATACATAACTAAGTGGCAATCATAATACATTGACCTCAATTCTGGTAGGCTTAGCATCCATTTTACCACATACACGGTATTTTACCACATGCGGTAAGTTTGCCATCCTGGTTGATTTTAGTCATAATTTACGGCATGCGAAAAATTTGGTCATAAATGATGCAGTATTTTGCAATATTTTACTGAAAATAAGAATTCTCATGAAAAAAAGGGGGCTTGTTAGCACATAATTTATGGATCAGTTTAAGACGTGCCTGTACCTGGCAGTAAAGTCAATTTGTATGCGTTTTCTCAGTTTTTATTGGAGTTTATTTTTTAGTGGAGTTCCTATTGCTGTTTTAGTGAAGTTCCTATTCAGGCTGTGTAATAGAAAATAATAGTAGAAATAAAACTCCAAATATTTACTGGATTTTTTTCACTTTCCAGCATTTTCAGAAATGGCAAAAAATCTTTCAGAATTGCTTTAAAAATGGAAAATACCGATTGTGTTATTTTACAGACAAAACAATATTTACTGCACAGCTACCAGAATTGAGGCCATTGCAGGGAAAGGCTGAAGCTATTTGCCAATATGCAAACCTACATGTGATTTACAATTCAGCGAATATTCAGAATCTATTGAGTTCTCAGAGTACTTTTCATTCAGCCTTTGTAACATAAAGCTACTTATCACCAAAGACCAGTATCCACTAGACTTCTCTTTCATTTAATGATAGGACTGACAGCTGATAATAGCACACAGTAAGTGGAAAAGTCTACATAACCTATTCTGTTCAGTTCCTTCTATGTTACAGCATCACAATCATTTACAGAACTGGACTGATAAGGAATCCTTCCCAGGATTAACCATGCCGATCTGTCAATTGAAACAGTGAAAGAAACACCAACATTCAGAAATCCTTTTCACAGTAAATGCTGCAGTTTATCTAAGGAAGTGAAGTGCCTAAGGTATGAACGTTATATTCAATATTTACCATATTGCTCTATCTCGTCGTTGTATGAACAGAAAGCCCACATAGCAGTAATTTATAAAGGAACAAACATAATACCTTCTTTTCACTAACCAGCAGGATCCGAGTGACTTGAACTCTCTTCCAAATTACATTTTGGTCTGCGCTGAATAACAGCAGTGGAGTTGCCAGGCTTGCTGCTTTGTAATATCTGAAGCATGCACAAATGAATCTGTCATTAAGCTACTAACCCTATTATTAAGAAGAACATTACTACAGAGTTTGTTAAAAAGGAGCTGTTGGCCATACTATCTCAGAAAAAACATATGTATTGCGCTGTCCACACTTTGATTTTAGTGATACTTCTATAGTAAAAAAAAAAAAGAAAAAATCCTTCTTAGGATTCTCCATTTTAACTGTGTCCATCTTGAAGCCAATCCTGATGTAATTTTCTCCCTTACTCTCATATGCCTGATTGTGTTTGCATTGCCCGCCCTCCTCCCAGTCTTCAGGCACTCCCACCCATCTCTGCAATAGAAAGAGCATTGTCTCAGCATAATAAATATTAGCCAATCAGAGAGGAACAGAGGTGTGGGAGGGGAAAACCGGAAGGAAAGAGGTTTCAGCTAATCAGGCTGAATTAGTTAAGTCTGCGGGGAAAGTAAAGAAGCAAAAAAAAAAAGACAACCCAGCATGCCCTGCAAGTTCAACTTCCTTTGTGTGGCAATGTACCGAATAAGAGTCAAGTAAACTGGGGAATGATCATTTATCAACAAGAAAAGTAATAGTGATTTTTAACTTTTGGATTGCCTGGTTAGCATCCTTATTACTTTTTTACTGTAATGATTAGCGGAGATGCCGCCGCGTGGTCAAGCGGCATGGCGACTATATCTGCGTCCAAGCCGGCGGCTTCTGCCTCGCAGCAACATGCTGCTGGTTCGCCTGGTCCTTCTTGTGCAAACAGATTGAGAGTTACGCGCGCGCCAGGCGACAGGACCTTTATGCTAGCAGAAGGGGAGTCAGCTGATCATGCCGATCAGCTGACTCCAGCTAGGTTCCGAATTGGCTGAGTGACTGGGGCGGCGCTTGCAGAATGCTTTAGGTATATATAGGACTTGCCTGTCAGTTGCAAGTTGTCTGCTGTTGCGATACTTACGTGTAAGCACTCAGACCCCAGTCAGATCTTACAGTGTGTTAGAATCAGCCGGAGCTGGGAATTCACACTTAGTCAGATTCCGGTGTTACCTTGAAAGTACTGTTTATCTGTTAAGACTAGTTCCCAGGTGTTGAGACCAAGAACCTCACACCCAAGACTAGGAGATTGCTACACTGCAGCCTAATCATATCTCTCAATCAACCAGTTACATCTCCGGCAGTCCTGTCAGTGGTTCCTGCTCTTCAGGTATCCACTGGCTGCAATACCATCCGATTCCCTGATCCCCAGGGAATCCTCGGCTGCAGTTCCATCATAATCACTCATTCCACCTCTTTGCAGCCCAGTCAGTGGGACCCTGTCCCTCAGAGGTCCACTGGCTACAGTGCAGTCTGGTTCCCTGCTCCTCAGGGAATCCTTGGCTGCAGTAGTGTCTGTATCTCCCACCCCACGGGAGATAACTTTTCTGATTACTGTTGCACCAAACACTATATCACATTAGATGTCCTGTGTCTAGCTATACTAGTAGTATTGGTGATTCTGCAGATCACACATAATCGGGTATAGCATCTGTATTATTGGTGATACTGCAGATCACCAATAATCAGAAAAAATCTGTGTTGCTGACACCAATCGTTACATTTACCAGATAAAAATAAATAATTTATTTTTTTATTTTATGGCTGAAATTAAACTTTAAGGCCAGTCTTCAACTACAAGTTTACCTCTTTGCTTCCTACAAACAAATAACTTTTTAGCAAAAACAGGGCCACTAATTATCATTGCCATCATAATTCAAATTTTAATGTATTTATTTTATTTCCAGCACCGGAAGGTTATAACTCCTGTGGTGTAATATAGTGCAGATTAAAATCATTTTTCATTCTTTATTTGCAACCCAGCATCCATAAGCACTATTTAGTGTGCCTAAGCTGGGAGAAAAGTTGTCTTTTATTCACCTGGAGCTTCCTCCAGCCCCCGTAGTGTTACAGTTCCATTGGTGTACCACGGGTTCCCTCTGTTGTGCTGTCAGCCTCATTAAAGTCCGCATCTGGCTCAGTTGCATACTACAGCGCATGTGCATTGCGTTTCCATGGTGAGGACCATTGTGCGCTTGTGCAATTTGTATAGACTTGCAACCTTTGCACATGTGCACAGCATCACGATCAAGGAGGCAGACAGAGATGACTGCACATGCACAGTAGAACACTTTAATGGAGCCAAAGCAGCACAATGAAGGTAATACAAAGGGCACTGAGGGATCTGAAACAAAGTAAAAAAGAAAACAAAAACTGTCTATAAGATACTCACTATACTTACTCACTATACTGCTGAAGACATACATTGGAAGATATTAGCACCTTGAACTGTTAGTGGACAAAGCATATGTTTAGTAGGAGGCTGTCGGTTAAAATATCTGTTAAACATGCAGATGGAAGTTTGAGAAATATTTATTTTGACAGGTGAAGTATCATAAATGCTATAGAGATTCTATTTTCATAGTTCGTTCTATCTAAATACCCTTCCCACTTCTGCTTGCACATCTGCTTTTTCCTTCCTAGCATTTTTATGTTACAGTTTTTGCTTCCACTCTATGAATATGTTCCTAATAAGTGACATGCAGAAACTGATGCTGATTGCTAATTGGCATTGCATTAAACCCTCATCATTATCATAAAAGAAGTATATAGAACACACATTTACAGGAAAGAGGCTATGCGTTATGCTCCACCCCTGCCCCTATGCTGAAAATGAACAGCAAGCTAATGTCTTCCAATTTGCCCGATTACAGTTACTATAAATCATCGGACCATGTTCCCTTTACTAATCACTTAAGTTCCATTATGTTCGATCCATGACTTTTTAAAAGTCTCCTTTAAAATGCTACGGAATGTTTCAGTGGAAACCAATCAATTGCTTTTTAATATACTGCTGGGTCATTTAATAAAATGCTGCTTGCTCTGTGAGAGTGTACTCTGGTGTCAACTGAACTATCAATAAATATGCAAAGCCCAATGTGTACTTTTGGCAATGGCGCAAAGAGAATATTTCAACCTAACCGCTATTTATAATAAAAGGATACCATGCATAACTCATTTCAGTTAAAATGTTGCTTGCTGGTTACATTTTATGGCAATAATTATCATATGCATGGACCTTTAAAAAACCCCTTCCTTTCTGTTCATTTGAGACAACAGAATGCCTGGCACGCATACAGATTAATTAGCTTCTGGTCAAGAGTCAAGGTATAGTTACCTTAAGAGTTTCCAGTGTTCTGTATTATTTCTTAAACAATACATTCTTTGTGGATATGTCACAGATTAAGGATGAAATAAAGCTAGGTTGAGGAGTGTGTCACCTAGTACCTGCGCTACATATTAATTCTTCCCTCTTCTATGCTGGAGTGGAACCTAAGAAGCAGCACTCCAGCCCTTGTTGAGCACAGTGTGAATATTTGCTAAGCCTGGAGCAACACAGATATTAAAGGGATTTTCTGTTTTATGTACATATGTATGCAATTTCTGATTTAACCTCCTGTAGTCAAAGGGAAATTCCACTTCCATTAAAATAAATGAAAATAAAAAAATGGCATACACTTTGATTGGTGCTGTACACATCTTTTTACAGTTTTATGTTATTTAAAAAAAAACATCTGTCCATTTTAATTTGCTTGTCAACTAAGAATTTTGAAAACTGACTGTAACCTTAAATTGCATACTGTTAGGGGTGCAGTTGCTATGAGATCATGCAATTATTCCCGACTTGTTTCAAAAGTAATAAGCAGTGAAGAGCAAAAAGCTTTGTTGCTTGTTTTTAACATGTGGACTAATCCATTTATGGGCAGCAAATCTTGACACTCCAGTCTGCCAGTATCTGTTAGAAATACATAGCTGTGTTTGATATGCACATAAAAAAAGCAAATCTATTGTTAATAACAGGAAGTCGCGTCAGAGACTAGAGAGAGGATCGCACACTGGAGCGCACGGAAGGTATGTATCTGTCTGCTGCCTGCCGCTGCCCGCCGCTGCCCGGACTCTGATTTAAGCTGGATGGGAGAGCAGAGGGGAGAGCCCGAGGTGAGGGAGGGAGGGGAACGTCCCCCCTTCCTGCTGAATGTGGCCATGGCTTTCCCCTCATGCTGCGTCCCCTCCAACCCCCACAAAACGGCCCGAGCGGGCCCCAGGGGAGGGGGGGGGGGGCTGCTCAGAAATTCTGCAGGTTGGCCCGGTGGGGCCTAGTTACACCCCTGCTTGTGTACCAAGCATCATAGGAGTTTACTGGAGTAAAGCAATGTAATAGGACTCCATTAAAATAAGTTGATACAATTTATGTATGCAGGCAGTGCATTGTGAAAACTATGTAATGTCTACAATTACTTTGCTTGGTAATGTGCAATTGTGCATTGCACAAATAGAAATAGTATATTTTACAAACACTGTACAATTTGTGTTCATAATGAAAGCTACACAATCTATGTAATAGGCATTATCTATTTTGCGTAACACACATTAAAATTTAAAGGGATACTGTAGGGGGGTCGGGGGAAAATGAGCTGAACTTACCCGGGGCTTCTAACGGTCCCCCGCAGAGATCCTGTGTTGGCGCAGCCACTCACCGATGCTCCGGCCCCGCCTCCGGTTCACTTCTGGAATTTCTGACTTTAAAGTCAGAAAACCACTGCGCCTGCGTTGCCGTGTCCTCGATCCCGCTGATGTCATCAAGAGCGCACAGCGCAGGCCCAGTATGGTCTGTGTCTGCGCAGAACACTCCAGGTGACATCAGCGGGAGTGAGGACACGGCAACGCAGGCGCAGTGGTTTTCTGACTTTAAAGTCAGAAATTCCAGAAGTGAACCGTAGGCGGGGTCGGAGCATCGGTGAGTGGCTGCGCCAACACAGGATGTCTGCGGGGGACCATTAGAAGCCCTGGGTAAGTTCAGCTCATTTTCCCCCGACCCCCTACAGTATCCCTTTAAGTGAATAGAGCTCAGTTAATCATAGATCCATATATCTCTCAAGTTGTATTTTTTATATTTTTTGTTGCACTGAATTATGTTAAACTTTCTCTTTGAATCAGAATATGTATCTGTTGATGGTGGAAGAGCAGTAGAATCCACCACTTCAAAAATGTAGACAATGGCTGAAATCTACGCACCTCCAGGCACTATACAAAGGACAGGGAGTTTGATATTTTAGGATATCACTTTGGACTGTGATACAATGACTTCATACTAAGAAATGGGATACTCCAGGAAACCTCAGAAGAACTTTAATCACTAATTTGTCATCTGAAGAACATGGACAGCTGCAAAGAACTGAAACACACAATTTGTTGCAGTTGATGGATTATGTCCAAGACTGGAGAGCAAGTGACAAAGTTCAGAGCTAACCAGGTTCTGTGCAAAGGCAGAATAAAACAGAAATAAACTAATTTGTATTACTGTAAAGAGCCTATTGGGGGAAATTAACTAAATAGCATTACAATTTGCTGTTATTTCTACTAGTTACATAATGACTAGGTATGCTCATTCGGATTTTGCGGAATTGAAATTTCCGAACTCGAAAAACGGTACTCAGAAATCGAATTTCTGCAGAAATATTGCATTACTGCAAATCGGTAATTTTAGCCCAATCACAAACCAATGGACCAATCAGATAATGCAGAAACAACTCGGAAGTATTTGGCCAATCAGCGAATGCAAAAAAATTACAAAAAAAGACTACTCAGAAATCGGAAACCGATCGGAAATCGGATTTCTGTGGATATACCACATTACCACAACTCGGTAATTTTAGCCCAGTCACAGAACTCAGAAGCATTGGACCAATCAGAGAATGCAGAGTCAACTCAGAACTTGGCCAATCAGAGAATACAAAAAATCACCCAAAAAAAGCACTACCCAGAAATCGGAACTCAGAAACCGACCGAAAATCCGTTAAATCTGAAATCGGCATTGGCGGAAATTGGAATTTCTGCAGAATCGGAAATCAACATTTCCGATCATCCCTATTAATGACTTAGGTAATGCATGTGCTGTTAGTGTTACGCTACTTGCATAATGCGTGTTACCTTAGCAGTGCAAACATTACCTATGCATTGCGGGATGTGCTAATTGCCTAACATGCATTACATGACTAGTGTAATCAATGGAAGAGTTCTTGTGCACTGACTGCACATGGCAATTTTAACACTATTAAGTGAATAAGCCTATTTGCTGCTTCTGTGCTTACCTGAGAAAATGTACTGTACCCTCAATGACTGTACAGAAAAAAAAATGCTAGTTCTCATAATGGCCTCCCTTTGGCCTATAAGAAGCCCCATCCATTTATGTATGTCCAGCCATGTTTAAATAATCACATCATTTTTGCTTACTTGCCAGGGAAACATTCGCGCTACAAATATACTGTTCTACCCATCATAAACTAATACTATTTAATGGTCAGGTAATTTAAGGACAATTAAGTCCACAGATTCATATGGTCACCACCAGATTCTTACCCTACTATGTCTGTTCATCACATGCAGTCAAGATCACAATAAAACTATTTAACTGACTGAACTGTGTTAGCTTGATTTTAGTCACTGCACCACTAAATGACTGACTGATCAGATAGTCACATGAATAAGCAGGTGTATAAGTGTGATAAACTGCTCAGTAAATGTCTATTATGCCTGGAAAACACCAGGCAATCTTCCAGTCAGATCTACTGGAAATCTCGCATTGTTAGGTTATTATTGCTAGCATCTCTGATCATCTTCCGATCAAGAAAGGGATTGGAGATTAATCTATCTGTAAAGCATGGCAGTCTTTCCCCCCTGGTAGCCAAGCAATATTTGATATGGTGGAGTAGACTTACTTCTTTGAGGTTCTGCAGAGATTTGGCATTGGTCTAATATTTCTGAGCTGGTTGAGGATCTCTTGTAAATGCCATAAGGCCACCACAAAGACAGGTCTAATTATTTCAGATGAGATAGACAGGAGTGTCCAGTGTCTCAACCACTTTTTGACCTGGCAAATGCGCGACTAACAATTTTGCTAAGGGCAAATTCACAAATTCAGGGTATAATGATTAGTGATATAGAGGAAAAAGCTTTCTTATTTTGCAGATATTCTTCCCTTGTATTTGGCAGAACCCAATTCCTCACTGAGAAGTGGCCCCATAATAAACTATAGAGCAAGAACAGTTTGATAAATGCTCTGGTCTATAAATTAATCGGGAGCAGTATCTTATAATGCCTATTGATATGTAGACCATACATCGCTAATCCTAATTGGTCGCAAGCACGCACATGATCTACCACATGGGATCATGGGTAGCGTAATTGCTTCAGCGTGGCATGCTTAGTTCCTTAATGTAGAACAACCAATGGGTAATGTTCACGCAATTACGCTACTCATGATCCCATGTGGTAGATCATGTTCGCGCTTGCGACCAATTAGAATCATTAGAGTGGCGTCGGGTGACTAGCTTGCTAGTCATGTGCGTAAAGCAACCAATTAGATGCATGAGGAGGCTGTCAGGTGACTAGTTCAACCAATTGACAGTTATCTGTAGTGTGGTCAGGTGACCATTCTAACCAATCCATGGCTATCTGTGTACCCCATGGGGAAATGATCGTAGCTGACAGCCCGAGGGGGACACTACATGCAATTACCATGGAGGTAACTATCTTATATAATCTTTGCCCAGTACTCAGTCTCCACTCGCTCCTGACGACGGCAGAATGCCAAAACCGGTAGAGCTGTGGAGACTGGGCTTTTACTCCAATATCTTGCTTACTTTGTGCACTTGACTCAATATTATTATAAAAGGGTCCCTGTCACAAGGGCCCACGATGTGAGTATTGTTTACACAATTTTAATGTGCCTTTGAATAAATATTTGACAATATTTTTAAATTGAGCGGATGGATATATGGCATTTTTATCCTGGTGACGGTCCCCTTTTGTCTGAGCACTGCATGACTGCAGTTTTGAGTATCCCCGGTTGATTACTTGAAGTATGGATGTAGCGCTGAGGAGTACTGTGGAATTATAATGCCTATTGTTCCCCAACCAAGCGCTGGCATGTGGTGTTGTCCCCTTAAGTGGGTCTCTAGTATAAACTGCCTGGGTATTTATGTTCCCTCGAACCCTCAACACATTTCTCAACTTAATTTTGTCCCGGTCAGGTATGGCATAATTTTCCCTTATCTTTGATTGGAAGAACATTGCTTCCAACATTTTTAGATTTATTCCGTAACACTCACTGTGCTTACCCAGCATAATTATTCAAGGCATTGGATACATTGGTTAGGTCATTTATTTGGAATGCACAGTCTCGCTTCTGCTGGCAAAGCAAGGATGAATCACTATACCTGACTTAAGGCTTTATTATTGGGCCTCAGTTGTGACCAATCATGTGATTAGATTGGAAGCCAAGGTTGTTGGCTCTTATGTCAAGCTACCTAAGTTTCTGCAGTAGATATACTACTTACTCTGCTGGAGTCTGGACAGTGCTGGACCAAAGACAGCCAGTCCATAAAGCAACAATGTGGGAAAAAAGGTCTGCACTTTTTCCAAGATATCCAAAGAAAAGGTATTTTTAGGCTTTCCATAAATTGTAATGAATATTTGTGTGGCTAATCTTTTAAAGCAGAGTTAAGTTCCACTTTAAGTTAAAAGCCTGGACATTTACATGTCTATGGGAAGCACATTTCAAAAGATTTCTGGAACAGAGCGTTGGGACTACCAGATGACCACACAAGAAAATGCTGTCAAGCTATAGTAAAAATACCAGATTTGATAGTCTATTATAGCCAGTGTGATCATTTATTTTCTGTACAGTTCAGTCTAGATGCCTGACTTTTGAGAAAGAACCACATCAATTCAAACAAATGGCATATTCTATATAATATGTTGAGAGCTAGTTTACTATAATCTGTACTGTCGCCACCCCTTGTTTCTCTGAAGAAAGCTGTTGCAGGAAGAATGTGTATAGTATTAGATATAATGAAAGGAGATTTTTTTTCCCTCTGCAAATGCTTTAGTGTACTTGAAGTGAATGGGTTGCTACAGTAATTATCTAAAGCACCATTTATAATCCACTTGTACTCAGTAACCATGCTTACAATAGTATAATATTCCCCATTGAGATCTCATAACTTTCATCATGGTTTATGACTGGGATTTAAGCTGTGTACCTTCCTCACAGACACAACTTTCACCAACACATGCATACTATGAAAAAAACAAAACATACTGACCATAAGAGGATAAGCACATTTTAAAAAATCAAAGATATTTTCAAAGATGTTTAGATTGTGTTGAATATTTAAAACTCACAGTAGGAAAATATACCTTTGTAGAGAAAGTGGAGCCAGAGTTCAGGTGAAGATACTTACAGTAGGTTACATAGCAGTGAAGAGCTTGGGCTTGAATCACTTTACCGTGATAATTCATATCACGGCCACGCTGATGTTTTCGCATGCATTTTCACATTTTTGCACATAATGGCGAAATTACGTACACAATAGCGAATTTCAAAAACGCTCGCAAAACGCAAAAAAGCATGCAAAAACGCTAGCGCGGCCGTGATATGAGTTTTCATGGTTTAATGAATCAAGCCCCTTGTGTGATAAAGACTCAAATCTGTGGTGTAAAGCATTCAACAGAGGATAAAATTAACAGCAAAATAATATATAAATGGTTTCTAAGTTACTGTAAGGCCGGTTGTACATCTATTTTCTGCGTTGTGGTGGGGGTACAATGCTCCTACCACATTCCACCCCCCAAAACATGACAAACATGTAACCGTGTGACAGAGTGGGACGACAAGGTCATATGCGTAGCCCCCTGCTTAGTGAATGTACTCCTTGCTGGGCAGGAAGTACATCCCTGGGATTCCCATCAGTGACATGCGCAACTATGCACTGGGCACCATCATTTGCACTACATGCGTCGCCCGCAAAGTTCCATTAAGTGCGCTGCTTGTGGTAATGCGCTGTTGCCCTTGCGTTGGCTTAGATACTTCTGGCACACCACAAGGGACTGTAATAAGTGTGAAAGTCTCCATAGACTTTCACTGCTTTTGTGGCCCTTGTAACAAAATAGGATAACGCAGTGCAGAAATTACCTGCTAATGTGAAAGAGGCCTAAGGATTAATATTGAAACTTCTAGTTCACTCAAAAACTAATTGATAAAATTACCAATGTCATACCAAAATGATCAGATTTACTGGAGCCATACTAAGCTGTGTAAACAATGTGGAATAGCTTTTGAACAACTGTTTCTATATCAAGGGGGCGGGGAGAAGAGAAATGTTGTACTTTGTACTGACTTGGGGTAGCCGCCAGGAGGTCTATGCAGAGCCTGAACTCACCTCCCCCGGGATTCAGACACTGGCAGCCATTCTTCTTCCGGTCCTCTGAGGCTCTGGATCACTTGGGTTAGATTGCCATTTGTCATCTTGACAACAGACGGCGATCTCACTACAGGGTCACAGCGTTACCCAGAGGACGGAGGGAGAACTGCAGTGCTGGATCCCAGGGAGGTGAGTAAGTGCAAGGGCTGCTGCAGATCTCTCAGTGGTGTGATTTTTATCCTAGTTTTAGGGTCTGAAAGCATGCAAAAAATGGATCCGTTTTTAGACTCTAAAATCCGGAAATAATGATGCTGCCAGGGATGTTACTTGCAACAGGCAGGTCCAGTAAATAGGTACATTTATTTAAAAATATATTTTATACATAGCCAATCTTTAGACTTGATTCTATCTAATGTAATGCTCTCCGACAGCAATGCTCAGGCTGCCAGTAGGGGTGACAGCAATGTATTACTAGTTTACCTCTGTTCATTTCCTCCATGAGGAGAGAGCACTGTGAGGATCTATCAATATGCATGCTTCTGATTTTCACTGTATATCCTGATTTGTCTACATTTGCTGGGATGCAGCCAACTCATGTTAAAACAGGATCAACCTGTGGTATGTGTAGAGACTGATTAGATAAAGTTACCAACACTGTACCAGATAAGGACTTGTCCTCAAAAAAAATCTGCATTTTCTGGAACACAGGAAAATCCAAAATCAGATGGTCAAGGCATCCTGTTATTAATCAGCTGCATTCACACTGTCAATCGGAACGTTAATGCAATGTGCACAGACTGTACTTCAAATGGGAAATCCAGACCTGCTGCATTTTTTCACAAATGTATTGCAATAGCGCTTGAAGCACCAAAGATTGGACGCAATGGAAGCTTATAAGAATGGATGTCAGGCAGTGTCCATACCCACTAAGCTGGTCACCGCATCAATAACGTTCCCCTGTCCCATGGATTTTCGATTCCACTGTCACCATTCAGTCCATGGCAGGAGATTTAAGAGAAAAGGAGGCATGTGGTCCCTTATTGGTTTGCAAAAAAAAAAATATGGAAGTCCTGCTGCAACAAGAAAATTCTCATTGGTTCATGGTGGTCCAATGAGAATCCTTCATGTTGCTATGTAGGATTCACATTGATTTTTTTTACAATTCAACAAGGAAGCCCCATGCTTCTTCTGATCTCCGGGATGAGCGGTTGACCGATGGCAAGTATGATGGGAGAAGTGGAAGACGTGGTGGACAAGACAGAGGCGTAGCTAGGGTTTTCAGCGCCCGGGGACAAAGACTATTAATGCGCCCCCTAAGGTGAAGGGTCGTGACCAAATGTGGGCGTGGTTATGGGTACTCCACATTTGGTCACGCCCCTTCAAATGTACATGGAGGTTAGCAGGCTCACGCTCACCCACCCTCCCTCAGTATGTACCTTCCAGCATGTTCCAAGACAAATTCAGCAATCATGAGCCCCCCACCCCCATCAAGACAAATTCTGCAATCATGAGCAAACATGAGGCCCCCAACAAGAAAAATTTAGCAATCCTGAGGCCCCCAACAAGACAAATTCAGCAATCATGAGGCCCCTAACAAGACAAATTCAGCAATCATGAGGCCCCTAACAAGACAAATTCAGCGATCTTGAGGCCCCCAACAAATCATGAGGCCCCCAACAAGACAAATTCAGTAACCATGAGGCCCACAACAAGACAAATTCAGCAGTCATGAGGCACATAAATAGACAGAATTTCACATAAATAGGCAGAATGTCCCCTTAATATGGTAGACACCTCTCACCTGGCAGCAGTTCCCCAAAATACACTCAATCTGACAGCAATGCTTGCCCAAAAATAGGTAGCCCCAGGTCTATAGGTGTCCCCAGAATAGGTGGCCAGCAGTATAGATGTCCCCAGAACAGGTAGCCAGGGGTAGAGATGTCCACAGAACAGGTAGCCAGGGGTATATGTGCCCAGTATATGTAGGCAAGGGTATGTGTCCCCAGTATATGTAGCCAGAGGTATATGTGCCCAGTATATGTAGCCAGGGGTATAAATGCCCAGTATATGTAGCCAGGGGTATATGTACCCAGTATATGTAGTTAGGGGTATATGTGCCCAGTATATGTAGGCAGGGGTATATGTGCCCAGAGTAGGTAGCCAGGGGTATATGTGCCCAGAGTAGGTAGCCAGGGGTATATGTGCCCAGAGTAGGTAGCCAGGGGTATATGCCCAGTATATGTAGGCAGGGGTATATGTGCCCAGAGTAGGTAGCCAGGGGTATATGTGCCCAGAGTAGGTAGCCAGGGGTATATGCCCAGTATATGTAGGCAGGGGTATATGTGCCAAGAGTAGGTAGCCAGGAATATATGTGCCCAGAGTAGGTAGCCAGGGGTATATGTGCCCAGAGTAGGTAGCCAGGGGTATATGTGCCCAGAGTAGGTAGCCAGGGGTATATGCCCAGTATATGTAGGCAGGGGTATATGTGCCCAGAGTAGGTAGCCAGGGGTATATGTGCCCAGAGTAGGTAGCCAGGGGTATATGCCCAGTATATGTAGGCAGGGGTATATATGCCCAGAGTAGGTAGCCAGGGGTATATGTGCCCAGAGTAGGTAGCCAGGGGTATATGTGCCCAGAGTAGGTAGCCAGGGGTATATGTGCCCAGAGTAGGTAGCCAGGGGTATATGCCCAGTATATGTAGGCAGGGGTATATGTGCCCAGAGTAGGTAGCCAGGGGTATATGCCCAGTATATGTAGGCAGGGGTATATGTGCCCAGAGTATGTAGCCAGGGGTATATGTGCCCAGAGTAGGTAGCCAGGGATATACGTCCAGTATATGTAGCCAGGGGTATATGTGCCCAGAGTAGGTAGCCAGGTCAGGTGTCCCCCTCCCCAGCAGGAGGGGAGCAGCGCAGAGAAGAGCTGCTCTCCCTTCCTCGCTGTCCCCTCCAATGTCCGGGTGGCTCAGGCTGGCAGCGGCGGGCGGAACTTACCTCCGTCTCGTCGCAGCGCCGGATGGATCTGCCACTACTCTGGTCTGGTCCAGACCAGAGCAGCGGCTGCGCACTCGAACTTCCGGCCGGCGCTGGAGCGAGACGGAGGTGAGTTCCGCCCGCCGCTGCCAGGCCAGCCACCCGGACATTGGAGGGGACAGCGAGGGAGAGAGAGAGCACCTAAGGTGAGGGAAGGAGGGGGGATATGGCCCCCCTTCCCCACCGTCCGCACAGCTCTCCCTCTTCTCTGCGCTGCTCCCCTCCCCTCCGCCGCAAAAAAAAAAAAACCCTGCAGCTCAGCCAGGCTGAGGGCGCCCTCGGGGACCAGGCGCCCCGGGGCACTTGTCCTACCCCGACCCCCCCTAGCTCCGCGCCTGGGACAAGAAGATGGGTGGTGACCCAAATGCAGCAGATGGATATAGCAGGTAATGAGAACGGGATCAGTGCATCCTGAGTGGATGCGCTTCCCGCACTGTTTCTGCATCCGCTGTGTTTGTGTCTCGGTGTAAACAGGCCCAGACTAACCAGCAAGCTCATGGGGACCCAGAACTCATTGGAGTGTGTAAGGCCCTAAGACATTTTAATTTATACAGTATTTTAGCTGTTAATCTTGCATTATTCTTGGAATTTGCTTTTAAATGTCATAAATACGCTGGAATTGAAACCCTGGATGGGAAGTACTGTGAAGAATCTGATATTCATCCCCAGCACACAAATATAGCTTTGCAGGAAATTATAGCTAACCCATTCTTACTATCTAAATTATTTCTGATATCACAAAAAATGCTTCTCAATTTGTAATTAGCAAATTACAAATGACCTTTACTTAATGCTTTTTAAACTGTTAGTGAGAGGTCCCTATCTATTGGTCAAATGAATCAATTTCAGTTCTGGAATTAATTAGCAAGATTGTCCAATCTACTTTCTGAAACATGCATTAAACAGAATTAATTAAGATAGCATTTTCCATTACAGCTTATGAAGTTATTTTTTCACTGTTGGGAAATGTGGTTCCTTAACAAACAGAAAACAAAACAATGGGGATTTGTGTTCATGCTGTGTCGATTTTCCTCTCAACTCTATTCCCAGTGGAACACAATCTGCATCATGTACAATCTCCCTCGTTTTAACAAGCTTGATGAGAAATCATAACATAAAGGAGTAAAGGGGCAAAGCAAAACATGATCTTTATGTTGAATGACACAAAATATACTTTTAGTGTGCTTAAAGCACATTATTTTTTTATTTGTGCGACACATTTTTAAAGAGAGGAACATAAAAAAAAAAAAGGATTTTATACGTACCTGGGGCTTCTTCCGGCCCCATAAGCCTGGATCGCTCTCACGCCGCCATCTTCCGCTTCTTGGATCGGCGGTATCGGGACCCGTCACTTCCGGCGGACGCGGCCAATTGTCCGCATCACAGGGGCTCCCTCCATACCCGTACGCATGTGGCTGTGCAGTAAGAAGCCTCACGCGTACGTCTATGGCGGGAGCCCCGTGTGATGCGGACAATTGGTCGCGTCTGCCGGCCGACTGGCCGACTGGCGGCCATGACGGGACTCGGTACCGGCGGATCCAGGCAGCAAAGGACGTGGGAGCGATCCAGGCGTATGGGGCTGGAGGAAGCCCCAGGTATGTATAGAATATTTTTCCTGGGGCCTCTGGTTCCCTTTAAGTGTTTTCCAGTTCAGACAGAGAAACTATGAATCCAAATCAACAACCTGGGCTAGAAGAGATATTTAAAGTGACCAAGTTCTACTTAACAGCTATACTGGCAGAAGACATGGAGCTACCCCAGTGCAGAGAGTCTAAGTGGCCATCAGTTTTCACCAGATTAACCTTACTTCTAGTGGACTGGTTTGCGCTCCCCCCCCCAGTTGGCCTTAACAGGGATGAAAATAACAGAAAGGTAAATACTGCAGTATGGATAGGGAAGGACAGGATCTATAGGCCCTGACTGTAGACTGGGCAGTGGCGGCTCCAGGATTTTTTTTGGGGGGTGGGGTGCTATATGATGGACCAACTTCTGGGGTAGCTGATGACCCGTTTGCACGCACAGCGACAAAAAAATGGGTGTGGCTTTAACCTGCGGCACGCAAAGCGCGGCAAAAATGGGCATGGCCATGACCGGATGAGGGTGGAGCTAACTGTAATTTAAAGTGAACCCGAGGTGAGAGTGATATTGAGGCTGCCATATTTATTTCCTTTTAAACAATACTAGTTGCCTGGCAGCCCTGCTGATCTATTTGGCTGCAGTAGTGAACCGAATTACACCAGAAACAAACATGCAGATAATCTTGTCAGTTCTGACAATATTGTCAGAAACCCCTGACCTGCTGCATGCTTGTTCAGGGTCTATGGTTGAAAGAATTAGAGGCGGAGGACCAGCATGGCAGCCAGGCAACTGGTATTGCTTAAAAGGAGATAAATAGGGCAGCCTCAAAATTATCCTCACCTCGGATTCCCTTTAAAAGTGCAACACAAAGACAGTGGGCGCAAGTTTTGGTGACCCTTTCCCCAGAAAATTCACATAATTGTGCAGGATTTCTCAAGAAAATACACGTAATGTGAGCAGATTTGCCCAGAAAATATGTTCAATCATGTCGGCAGATTTGTCCAGAAAATACGTTCAACCATGTGGCAGATTTGACCAGAAAACACGTTCAATCATGTGGCAGATTTGACCAGAAAACACTTCAATCATATGGCAGATTTGCCCAGAAAATAGTTCAATCATGTGGCAGACTTGACCAGAAAATAGTTCAATCATGTGGCAGTCAGACTTGACCAGAAAACACATCAATCATGTGGCAGACTTGCCCAGCAAATACACCTGCTAGTAAATAAAAAAAAATGTACTCACCTGGCTGCAGCAGACCTCCTGTCCCGGCCTCTGTCCGGCGCGCAGCTCCCACGATTCTCTGTCAGCCAGCAACTGAAACTCCTGTGCTGAGAGCAGGGCTATGGGAAAAGGGCGCCCGAAGCCTCCAGACTTGAAGTCTCCAGAGCAGGGCTTCGGACGCCATTTTACCGTAGCCCTGCTCTGCTGCTGCCGGAGCTGCGGGCTGCTGCTGCCGGTGGACTGACACGATGTCTATTAGACGCCGAAAGTCAGTTCACACTGGGGGGTGCTAATAGGGTGCTTGGAGAATTTTAGGGGGTGCTTCAGCACCCAAAGCACTCCCCCCTGGCACCGCCACTGAGACTGGGCCAACATGGAGAAAGATTTTAAACTGCCGACTAAACTGGCAGGTACCAGGATGACAGATTGCAGTCTGAAATGGTGGTGCAGACACATAGGGCTAAGTGAAAAACTGCATACAAGATCAGCAGGATGCACTGACTGACTAACTACAGACAGAAAAAGCAGTGTGAACTGCCTGACAAACTGCAGACAGCACTGGCAGGGCAGACTGACAATACTCCCGGACAAACCATCAGGATTGGCATTGTGGACTCACTGACACACTGCAGACAGGACTGGCAGGGTAGACTGACAGGACTGACAAACTTTGAACAGGATTGGCAGGACAAGATAACAGGTTAGCAGACTGGCAGGGAAACCAGTGTAGTAGCACACTGTGACAGTATAGCCCAAACAGCATTGACCAATCTCAATTATGAATGTAGATGCCAAGGTTTATTTGATTCTATTTTACTGGCAATCAGGCAAGAGAGGAGCATAAACAGTATGCTAGGCAGGATTACAAAAGGCAAATCAGTTGAGCACAGTATGCTCAATATACCATTGTTCATTTTATTTAGAGGTGGGATGACAAATCTGATGAATTCATGAATAGCTCGAATCTTGAGAAAGATTTGAGATTCACGGATTCAAATCTCAACGTCAATTCCGCAATTCGAATCCAACTAATCCTGACCCTGCGATGTAGTGATGTTGCATCCCTGCGCCTCACAAGAGCGATGTCGTCCCTGCGTTTCACGAGGACAGAGACCGAGGAGGCCAAGCCACCAAAGAGATACACATGGTGACTCCATTGCATGAGCCTCATACAAGTGATAGACCCAGAGACTCGCTGACACTGTTGCCTGTGCCTCAAACACACTACCGCCAAAGCAAGAGAGAGAGAAATAGAGACCAGCGCAGACATCTTGTTACAGTAAGAGAAGTAGCCGCTATATTAGTATTCTTCTCTATTAAAGGGGCACATGTGAGGGGCACTGGGGGGTTATGGGGGCTCTATACTGAGGGGACATTACCTAGTTCTCTAAAACGTGGGCATTATCAATTTGTGATTCTCTACTAATGGGGCACTATGTACATTACTACTAAGGGGGCTTTCTACTGAGGGGACCTTACCTAGATTCTCTTACTAAAGGGGCAATATTGATGGGCAGTATGTACTGAGGGGGTATTACTACTAGGGGATCTCTATACTGAGGGGGCATTACATAGTAGTAGTAGAAAGGGGGTATATAATCCAAATATCAGATTTAAGGGGGCTGTATACTGAGGGGCTGTATATACTCTAGTGAGGGGACACTATTTACTGAGGTGGCAGGCATGAGTAGAGAGCAGTTATACAAATGTAGTGGTAAAAAAAGGACTTGTTTTATTTTTTTCATTTAACTTTCAGGCATAGTGTGCCTATATCACCTCATTTGATTATGGTATCATCTACACCAGCATCCAATATCTGGAAACATTTCCAAATTGTACAAAAAGAAAATTATGCTAATTGCAACCTGCGTTCAGCAACGATATCAAGAGGAAGAGAGTCACATACAACCTCAGCTATGTGGAAACATTTGAAGACCAAACATTTGTCCAAATGTCAGGAACTGAAAAGTTCATGTTCACCAAAGCCAGTATTGCCTCCACCGTCACCCTCATCCCTCTTTATGTCCTAATGGGTTCACCATTCGAAGACTGCCCAGCCTCAGATATTATATAGAGACATGAAACAGTGCAGATGAGAAAAATTCAAATATTAACATTTGTTAAATAATAATTGCTATCATTAATATAGGTCAGGAATGGATGACATTGTAATACAATCCATTAGGTCAGCAGGGATGCCTTCTTAAAGTTTGCCTTGTTAAAACAGAAGGTATTTGCGATTATTTAGATTGGAGTGAGTATATGATATCTCCCACAATGCATCACTGCTGAATATGCAAATCGTCCCTTTGTTGTTCCTGTAGGCTAAACACACTGAATGCAATGATGCGTCAGAATGCCAGAAACACTGTAATGCAACGATGTGTCAGCGTATTAATTGTACAAAGCCACAATAACCCAAAATGCATACAGACTGTTTCAGACTGGTTGATCCTCATCAGTGCATGGGATGGATAAATGTGATTCTATGTGATAGGACTTGAAACACCCAGAGTTACAGATTGCCCAGCAAGCTCATGGTGAGCCTGAACTCCTAGAAGTGTGTAAGGGGCTAAAAAGTACTAAAACGCCCTCTTACTAAAATGCTAAGCTGACACATCATTGCATTCCAGCGGTTCTGGAGGTGTGTTTAGCTTATTCAGCAGTAATGCACTGTGGGACACCTCAGAGCTCACATCAACCTGAAAATTGCAAATACATTCTGTTTTAAGAAGGCTAAATTCTGTTTTGCACAGTATTTTAGTAAAAAGGTTTTCTTGTCCATTTTTAGCCCCTAACATAACACACTGCTAAGAGTTCTGGTTCATCAATCATGAGCTTGCTGGGCAATCTGTAACTTCAGGATACATGATAGATTCACCACATTCTGTCTAATGTTGTACACAGTGAGGAGGAAGAGAACCTTTCTAATGTCTGGGAATTATACACCTAGTGGCTGCACAAAACAGAACTGACAAAATATTTGGTATCTAGAGAGTTGGGGAACCTTCTGACCGATTTTCAAAAAAAACTGTTACTCCATGAGCTATATGCCAGAAACTATATTAGTAGAAAAATGTGATCGTGACTGACATTCCACTTAAAACATGAACCCCTAAAAACCTTCTGACCGAATAATGCTACTGAAGGGTCTGGAGCAACCTGTGTGTTAAATGTCAGGGAGATGTCATTAAAACAGCTACTCCATAAGCCATGAATAGGGGGACAATGCCACCAGCAATATCTACATTCAAGTCACTACAATGGAAACATTGGATATGAGAAGAGTTAATTTTATACTTTTTATAAAATATTTTATAACTTTCTTTTTTTAATGATGATATTGCTAAAGATTTTTGCCCTGTTTTCAAACAGTTCATCCCATTTGATTGGACTGAGGTTGGGGAGAACGGAAGACCACTTCTCCATAGGAGAGGTTACAGCTGGCAAAGAATAATACCAAAACAGAGTGTATAATGTAGAGATTCGACCTGGATCATAAATGTCTGAGATAAATACTGTACATGCTCTAGGGAGGACAGTTCCTAGTCCAAAGGTATTCCGCACAATTATAGATACATATTGACAGTTCTATAGATAGCAGTGAAAAGATCTGAGGGTAGGCCATTTTTTCGTTGGAGAGCCGTCCAGAAGATTATCTTCTGCTCAACTGACCAGGGACACATTTTAAGATATTTAAAGAATACGTAAGTCCCTAAGTGAAACATATTCAAAAAAATATTTAACCTAAATGGAAAAACTTGACCTCTAGGACAACTACAGTATATACGTTTCTAGAGCTTTTGTTTTTTTTTTTCATTGCTTTCTTTGAGAAATGAAAAGACCTTGCTTTGGGAAACAAAACATTTGCCAAGTCAAGAAAAACATAGCTGCCTGCAAATTGACATCGCCCGCAAGTATACACAAATATAGCCATTGCTATTCAACACATTGCTGTTATTATTGTAATTTATGTTGTACTAGACTTTTTCATTTAGGACAAGACATTTCAAATCACAGAACTGTGGGTAATATAACTGACTTTAATTAGCAGTGGATTATCTAATCCTACGAAAATAGAAAACAGGCAGGAAAACATGCCTTCCCTGGAATAAGTAGACAGCTGATTATAACTATTTTGTCCTGGTTATTAGATTTGACCTAAGATGTAAGTGACAGTTTGTATATTGAACTGTCAATCCTTGGTAACAGTCTACAATTACAAAAGAGGCATGCATGAAAAAAAGCATGAAGAGTGTTTTTCCTCAAAATGAGATTGGTAATGTATATGTTGCAGAGGATCCTGTGAGGAGGGTGCTGCATAGTGTGTTATAAGGGGGCAACAAAGCAAGAAACAAAGGAAGAACATATGAAGGGAAATTAAGCTATCAGTATAGTGAGTTTCTGGATTTTTTTAAAGCAAAAAAAGTAGCGGTTTTGTCATCCTCCTTTTCAAGTATTGTTTTTTCAGCTCCGTTGATAACTATTTTTTCTCTTTTGTTATTTAAGTACACTTGGTTCATGTATACTTCCTCTTCCACTTCCAACCCACTGTCGTTTATTATCCTCTTGGTCCATCCACAACTTCTTCATATAGCTAATTTACTTTTTGCCAGTTGACATTCCCTCAATCATCTTAGGTGACATCTGTATCTCTATTGCCAATATAAACCACCTGATAGCTGCAATAGTTTCTCCCTCACCATTTCCTGTGGTCTCTCACAGTGGTGCTCTGCCGAGGCTCACTGTAATGGACTCAAGCTTGGACTTTTATTTATCTCTGCTCGCTGCCTAACTTCTCCAACACTCCTTTCCCCTTCTCATAACCTCTTTGAATTCACTCTGTTTTCTCTCTTGTCCTGATGGCATCTAACAATTGATTCAATATATACAACGTAGACCTGCAATCCAATCACTCACAGTCTATTTCCCACCCCTCCTAACTTTGCCCACTTTCTCTGACCCTGAGTTAACCACAATCAATTACTACAAAATCATTATGTTTGTTCTCAACTTGTTCGCTCTCTGTACACATTACTAGCCCTACAGTGTTAACTTATGACCATGGCAACCAGACAGGCTGCACTGTCAGTCTCATGCAGCTGAATAGTGCTGTTGAGAGAGCAATTCAAGCCATGATTTCCAGAAATGCAATATTTACCCTAAACATTCTGAGAAATGCTTTGGCTGGTGTCAAATAATCATAGCTCTCCTTTCTCATAGTTTCCTGTGTCTACAGGCTACTGCTTAAAAGATAAAATTACCAGAATTAGAAACAACTGAGTTTGTGAACCTAGTATTTCTGCTCAGAAGTTTCCTGTTGCCTCCCCTTTAAGTGACTTGAGTCATTTGCAAAAAAACTGTCCTCTATAATATGCAATAATCACCTTACTAAGTAACTGCACCCTATATCCCATTCCCCTTCATCACATACCACATTTCTGTTTCACATTTATCTTCTGTTCAACAGAATCATTTCCACTGGCAATTACCCCTCATTCTTCAATAACTTCAATACCTTAGACCCTCTCTAATGCCCTTTATAAGACTCCTTAACACCATGTTAACTTTAACTTGGTAAAACACCAATCTACTTATTATCTTTTTGATGAACTTCAGACTGGATTCTGCACTATCAACTCCACTGAACATTGCTTGCTAATATAACTAATGATTTACTGGCTGCTAAACCTCTCATATTCCTTTTTCTCAATCTGTGTTTGCTTTTTTATATTGCAAATCATCCATTACTGCTCCAAATTCTCTTCTCTCCTGGAATTTAGGATCCTGCTTTGTCTTAGCTTTCCTCTAATGTTCATGGAAGAACTTAAGCGCACCCCACTTCAACACCATCTCCTCCCCTCAGCCTCTCTCTGTCTTTGGTCTTCTTTTCTTCTCCATCTACATCTATGACTCTAGCCAGCTAATAAACTCTTCCAATATCACTTAAATGACAATGACAACCAAATTCTATTCTCTACACTCACTCTTTCTGCTTTAATTTATCATGTACCAAAGAGTTTAAATGCACCCTCATCTTTCTGTGCTGGTGTGCAGAGATTATTATTATTATTATTATTATTTAGTATTTATATAGCGCCGACATATTACGCAGCGCTGAACAGTGTATATATATATATATATATATATATATATATATATTGTCACTAACTGTCCCTCAAAGGAGCTCACAATCTAATCCCTACCATTGCCATATGTCTATATTATGTAGTGTAAGTCTAGGGCCAATTTTTAGGGGGCAGCCAATTAACTTATCCGTATGTTTTTTGGAATGTGGGAGGAAACCGGAGTGCCCGGAGGAAACCCACGCAGACACGGAGAGAACACACAAACTCTTTGCAGATAGTGCCCTGGCTGGGATTTGAACCAGGGATCCAGCGCTGCAAGGCGAGAGCGCTAACCACTAAGCCACCGTGCTGCCCATGTAGGGATCACTATAGCAGCCATAGTGGACGATATGGTGCCTTATGCCACTGGGGGTCTGATCCCAGAGGCAGAGGACTTCTTTTTTTTATTACATTTTCAAATGTTTATTATCATGCCAACTTAACCCCTCTGCCCACCCAGGCCCCCCCCCCCCATTCCAAATCTACATGTCTGTAAGCAGCAGACAGGGGAGGGAGCACTATTTTCCCATCCGTATACCTCTCTGGCCAGCCTAAATGATACATCTGTAATTCTGGCTAAGCAGGAGTGCCCCACTGTGCAGCCTAAGCTCCTCCCATTTACCTGGCCTGTCTACATTCACACCTGGCCTCACCAACATACATGCTCGGTCACACCCCCTGCTTAGGGGAGAGAGCTACTGGAGGAGGCCACGCTGGAGGAGGGGATGGGAGACTTCTGACAGGTAAGTAATTTGGTTCTCTTTCTAGGTGTACCACTGACACCAGGTATATAAGGGGGCTCTTAGATCAAACAACAAATGAGCTTCATTACATGCATGAATCATGTCAATGTAAATATTGTACCTTATGCTCACACAATGCAGAGCGTGATGCAGCCCCTAGTAGCATATATAATTGTAAAAAAGTGAAGCATGGGCTATCAGCATCATCAAGGAATACAAAATGTATTAGTATACAAAAATGACAGATCAATACTCAAAGAACAATATCCATTAACCATATAGTGCCAACAATACAAACTTGATTAAAAACACAAGCCCAGCAGATAGCCTCATAAGGGGGCTCTTATATTAACTTGTAGGGTGGAAAAAAGGGGCCAAAGCAACATAGGAGAAAAGTAATTTATATATGTAATTCTTATAAGTGTGTTTTCAAATGTATGTTAAATTTTATTTTATTTTTTAATTAATGGCCCCTTAAGCCCATGAAGTACAATATTTTTGCCAAGGAGAACAGTTCAAGTTAGTGGTTTTTTCAAGAGGAAGTTAGGTGTAAGATGTGGGAAATAAATTCTAAAAAAAAAAAAAAAAAAAAAATAACACTGTTACACATGGTCAAAATGCCTTCCATGCCAAACTCAAGCATATCTCGCCTATGGAAGGCATGACATCTGTGAACTTTTAGAGGGTCCAAAGGGATGGCTGGATAGTGTACTGTAGGGTTCTGCCTCTGACACAGGAGACCAAGGTTCGAAACTAGGTTCTTCCTGTTCAGTAAACCAGCACATATTCAGTAAGGACTAGACTCCCTAACATTGGTACTGCTTACTGAGCGTGTGCTAATGGCTGCAGCTCTGGTGCTTTGAGTCCACCAGGAGAAAAGCATGGTATCAATGTTCTGTGTCTTGTCATGGAGATAAGCTACAGACTCTACTGAGCAGAAGTTAGAGAATTCCTCACAGAATTCATTGCACTGCAATAACCAAATAACTCACATCAGGCAGAGGTGCAGTTATACTTAAATGTTCTGCATTTACTTTGTGGAAAGTTTATTGCCCAGAATGGCTAAACTATTTCATGCTTCAGGCAAGAAAATTGCTGTTTTCTGCACATCATGCAATAGTAGCAAGCAAATTATCTCTAAATCGGAACAAGTCTCCAGCTGGAACCCTGTTAACTGCTCCCAGTGCAGTCCACTCTTACACAACAGGCAGCAAAAGGCTGCTACTTGTTGTGCCATACTTGTTTCTAGTTTAAAATTGCCAGACTAAACTTTGTATTCAATTATACTTCAGATTATTATCTATTCACTGTCTGTGAAGACTGATACAAATTAATATAATCTCAGCAAGAAGCAAGAGTCTGAGCGGGAATGCTGATCTTCAAAAGAAAAGCAAACTTACTGTTGTTTTCACCTTCAGACTATTAAAGTTCACTCTGCAAGTTTCAGATCAATCGGCTTGTATGAGTAATTGATTCTGAAGTCTACAGAAGTCTGATGTTTTGTATTATTATTATTATTTTTCTCAATTCCTTGTTTGTTATGTGTATATGTATTCTTTGTCAGACAACGTATCTACATATGTTCATGCTGCTTTATATTTTAAACATACAAAATACCTTTTTTTTTTACTGTATTAAAATCCATTTACTAGGGAAAATAATTTCTTCATCTGTTAGCTACATAACCTGATAAATAATGGGAAACAGTATGTAAAAAAAAGCTGTGCACACAAACAGTAAAGCAAAGCAAGCAGTTTTGTGTCAGTGATACCATCTGCTTTTAATGTATAATAAATTGCTGATGGCCGTGTACTATACATTATTCAACATAAACTACTTTTCTCTTGACTTGTTTTTTTGTTAATTGATTACCCATTGTAAGTGCAGCCCCCTTTTCGAACTCAGTTTGGCAAGTTATGCAGTCTTAGGGTTGTTTATATTGAAAAACACAGATTTTACAAAGCTATTTTTCTGTAATTGTGTTTTGCAATGTGTACTGGATGCTAGGAACAAAACACTATAGAAAGTTGGCCCTGGAACTCGTGGGTTTGGTGATTGTGGTACCCCGAAAATTAACGGGGTGCACTGGTCAGGTAAAAAACAAAAATTCTATGCAGAAAATGATACTGGACCTTGCTTCTATTCACAAAACTATCTTTATTATACATCATTGCAAGACACCTACAGGATAAAATCTTAAAAACATGATATTGCACTACCACATGGTCACCACAGTACACACCAGGGATCCCATGCGCACAACAAGGTTTGTTTGTAATAATGAATATGAAAATCTTTTTTTTTTCATAAAGAACAAAATACAAAGGGCTTCTTTTATTTCTAAAAATACATTTTACAATGGTGCATAGTTAGGTAGCCGTCTAGGCTAAGAAATGTGTATATGAAATGCAAACATCAGCTGATCTGCAACCGGACATCAGCTGATCTACAACCAGGTATTGTAACTATGACTAAGGGTGCCATCTTGAGCCCGACATGTGACAGTTTGATCCAGTGGATGTACATGTCCTGTGTGTGGATTGTTTTCAATAAAGACTACCGTTTTTTTTAAGCCCTCAGCTGAAGTCTGTGGATCCCGTCTCTCCCTTTGCATGGTCTAGCTAGCCCACCAGATCCTGCACCAGTGAGTATACTTAGGGGTTTAAGAGCATTGGGATTTCTTCCTTGAATCCAGATATAAAAACATTGATAATCATACAGCAGATTTCTATAATTCAGGGATGTATTAAGGTGTATAAGAAGTCAAGGATTGAATTGGTCTCCATTATAAAGGTAGCTAATTAGTCCACATTTTTTAAAAAGTTTTCACTATGCCCTGGGCACTCTAGAATTTTTTGAACCTCATGGACGTGCAATAGCTAAGAATGTCAGAGTCTTTCAGCATAGTTCAAATCAATAGTATTCTCTTCTTTATTTAAAGAATACAAATGTACCCAGCTTGAAAATGGCTAGTATCACTGCCTGTTGTCTACCTCATATCTACAGTGTATGCATGTTGATTGCTTTTTTTTTTAATACTAAAATTTAGGTCCCCACTACAGCCACATACATTGAATTTGGCACACCTCAAAGCCAGGAAAATGTGTCAAGGTTTTTATTGTAAAAGATAAAAATACAACGTTACACCCATACAATCCATTCTTTAATTCCAAAGCACATATACAATTAGTGTTAGTGTTCGAATTCGGCACAATTAATTCAGGGCCCCTGAATAATGGCAAACACCACACTTCAGTAGAATTTCAGTATCGAACAAGTGGACAGAGTCAGGGGGAGTTTACTACTTGCACTTTATGGCATGTTTCATGTGACTCCAATGATTCCTTATTCTAAAGCCAGAAGAAGGAAGCATCTGTTTTACATGAAATGTGCTGTGAAGCACAAGTAGTGAACACCTCCTGACCCTGTCCACTTGCTTAGCCCTGAAATGGTACTGAACCGTGTTGTTTGACATTATTTGGATGTTCCAGATTCTCTAGACTTAGGAATAGATGATTGATATTCCAGATAATTGCAAAATAGTGTGACAGAACTAGACCATTTCAGATCATTCCTGATCCTTTGTCAAGCCCAATGACAAAGGGAATACTAGAATATTTAGGAGCTAATAGCTCAACTAGGTATGTGGAAAGGACATTCACTACTTACAAACAGGGATGTGCTCACGAGTAATTATGAGTAGCTAGCTACTTAAATTTGTAATTCTAATTACCCAGCTGCCCACCACTTCAATGTATATCACAGCCTCGCATGCGTCCAATGGGACGCGTTCCACGACTCAGTACCACGCACATCCTCCTTCCAGCCGAAGGAGGAAGTGCATGGTACGGAGTCGTGGAACAAGTCCCATTGGACGTGTGCAAGGCTGTGATACACATAGAAGCGGTGGGTGAGTAATAAACCCCCTCTCTCCCAGCCGCACACCTGACTCAATTAAGCCTCATTAGAATAATGAATTAGAGTAGCTAGCTGCTCGTAATTACTCGTGAGCACATCCCTACTTACAACCAGGTTCTGTTCCAGGCGGTGGCTTTTAAGTCAAATTTGTAAGTTCATATTTTGTTATACATACTTGTAGGTGTGGAAACATCTTTTGAACAATTCTGGATTTAGACAATCATTATATTCAATGTTTCTGTGTTTTTAATGTGCTTTAACTAGCTTTATAAAGCTTATAATAGTACAATACAACATATTGGCCCATATGCAATTCACTTTTTCACCTGAGTTTTCTCCTAGGTGATAATTTTAAACTTGTCAATAAAATGCCTTTTAAGCCACCAGCAAGCAAGAAAATGCTCAAAATAATATTGATACTACTTTTTCACCTACTTTTTGGTACTTTTTTAGTTGAAAAGTACTGAAAAGTTATTTTAAATCGAAGATGAAAAATTATCACCTAGGAGAAAACTCAGGTGAAAAAGTGAATTGCATATGGCCCATAGTATCAAAAATACCTAATAACAAAAACAGTGCATTTTTTACATAAGGAGAAAACTGTATGTAGAGACATCACATCTGTGTCTAGTGTTTGTAAGTAGGGTAAGAATATGACTCTATAATATTATTTTTGCACCACTAAAACTATGAAATAAATGCCATATTTGCAGATATTCATAAAATACATATTTACTGTAACTACATGTGCAGCTAATCTGTTTGATTGCATGAAGTGTGTTAATTTCTCCTTGGGAAGCACTCTCTGCTCCATTTTACCATAGACCATTTAATTACTATATTTGATTACATATAACTAATTTGCTTTTTTCAGATTTAAATGAACATCTTGTAATGATGAGGATTTTTTCCTCCTCTCACAATTTCATCTATCTACCACTATTCTTCCAGAGATCAGTTGAGTATAACTCTATACCTGTGAAGCAAATTAAAAGAAGACGTATTTGCTGCCTAAGCACAATGTTTTAAATGCCTAACAGAATACAGCTTATTCCACTTAGATGAAAATGTGAAACATTTGCCTACCTGAGCGCAATGCATCCTTCTGAATGCTGTCATAATCATGCCAGTCCTTCCTTCGGAGGCCATCTGTCCACGTGTAAAGCTGTGCATCACTGAGTCCTAGAGAGAAAGCCTATACAGCAGGAGACAAAACAGAAACATGTCTTAAATCTTTACAATTTACAAAATTAGTAAAAACTGGAGTGAGCGGTGATTATGCACTGAATCATCTAAGATTCGTAAGAGTCACATACAAGTTTTTCTATAATTAAACAATGTTCTTGTCATCATACAAAGTTTTGGTTGTTATGGTTTGGGTTGTTATCACCTAGCTAATATCCTTTAGTTTGGGTAAAGTCTGAAAATACTTCTGCACTATCTCAATAGCAAGGTGAAAGTGCCTTGCATCCACAGTCCAGAAACCCCTCTTCCCCCTGCTCTGGACAGAGATGGAAAATGACTGAGATGCAAATATTCAGTTGTACCCTTTGCCTGGACTACTTGCAACTCCTTGGCCTCAATTCACTAAGCTTATCTCCTGTCTTTAATAACGTTTCTAGAGTTATCACCATGGTGATGAGGTATGTAGTATTCAGGGAACATTTTACCTCAGGCAAACCTAAAGTTAACTCTTCTGTCTTTAAGTTAACTCTTCGATCCTTAAAATAACTCCAGAATTGTAAAGTTAAAGACAGGCTGTTAATTAACTGCGTGTGAAAATAACTACAGAGGAGGTAACTTAACTACAGAGGAGGTAATTTAAGGAATGAAGAGATAAGATAACTCTCTCACTGTGTGGAGGTAAGTTTTCTCTTGCCTTATTATCTCCAGCATGATCTTAGTGAATTGAGGCCAATATCACCTAGAAGAAAATTAAAAAGAAAACGTTAATTGCATATGGGCCTATATTCCTTATGCAGCCAGGAGTGATATATCCCAAGCTCAGAAGAAAAATTATACTTATAAAATATACATATCGTATTGCATAGCAATAGCATTATTGCATGAATTATTACTGTTTACAGTACATAAAGTGACGCGCATTAAACTAAGCACCATTGCTGATTTCATTACCAAACTCTATCTTCTGATCATGCAAAGCACCGTAGTTTTCAATGGCATTCCGCACTACTTAGCGCATAAGGCGTAACGCCGTTCGCGCGATAAAACTTAACACGTGAACGGTGGAAACTGTACACGCGCACAATGCTTTACATGCGCGTTTGCAAGTGCAAAGCCTCGCTTTAGTGAATCGAGCCCAAGATGTGAAGATATCCCCTAGTAGATAGCATGGAGAAAGTTCAGCTCATTTTCCCCCGACCCCCCTACAGTATCCCTTTAATGAGTAGCTAGTGTTTGTAGTGTGATGTTACACTTCAAGGGACAAAGATAGACTTAGGAGTCAGATCAATGACATCTAGAACATAAAATATAGCTATGTCTATATCATTCATTCCTTCTGTGCCACTCTGCGTATAGGGGAAGGAAGATGGAGGGCAGCAGTGACACATTTAAAGGGATACTGTAGGGGGGTCGGGGGAAAATGAGCTGAACTTACCCGGGGCTTCTAATGGTCCCCCGCAGACATCCTGTGTTGGCGCAGCCACTCACCGATGCTCCGGCCCCGCCTCCAGTTCACTTCTGGAATTTCTGACTTTAAAGTCAGAAAACCACTGCGCCTGCATGCCCGTGTCCTCGCTCCCACTGATGTCACCAGGAGTGTACTGCGCAGACACAGACCATACTGGGCCTGCGCTGTACGCTCTTGATGACATCAGCGGGATCGAGGACACAGCAACGCAGGCGCAGTGGTTTTCAGACTTTAAAGTCTGAAATTCCAGAAGTGAACCAGAGGCGGGGCCGGAGCATCGGTGAGTGGCTGCGCCAACACAGGATGTCTGCGGGGGACCGTTAGAAGCCCTGAGTAAGTTCAACTCATTTTCCCCTGACCCCCCTACAGTATCCCTTTAAAGAGTGCTGTGTAGAACAGGTAGCTATATCTATGCCATGACTTCATCTGTTTTCACTGTTACACAATGGCAACATTTGGTAGTAGTAACATAATTTAAATATTTGTTAACGGAAAAATGGCTCCACTTGTTAAACAGGGTATGAAGGAGAGACATCATATTGCATGGGTTGTGTTATTTGCATAACGCATTACACAGATGACATGTGTACCGGTAAAACTGCCATGTGCTATTTATGCTTCTGGGTAACAGTAACTATTTTCCTTACTTATAGATGTATTAACAGTACAATAATAAAGAATAACAGACATGCTATATACAAAGATAGTATTTCATTAGATAAGCAAGGACAAGATTCATTTTATAAGCATTTAAGCAGAGAAAATATTAAATACAGAAAAAAATGTTTTAATACTTTTCTCATTCTTTAGAAGGATATTAATATGGTTTATAGCATCTTGTGAGTGAATAAAGATTGTTTAAATAAATATGCATCCATTATACACTCTTACTGTTAAATGTTATCGGTTTCAGTGGAATCTTATTCAAGGCTCTCTTTGTTGTAATGAGTACACATAAAAATTATAAAAATCAATTGTTATTCAGGAAAGAGTGTGAAATTGCACACTGGTCGGTAATTAAAAACAATTGAATAATTAGAGGCAGATCTTAGTTAATAGGTATTTTGTAACTGCTGCAAACTGTTAGTTTGTCCTATTATAGTTGTTTATTTACTCCATCAATGGAAATGGGAACATCGTAGAAGCGCGCAGTATGAAAAATACCATTACACTTTGTTACCAGGGAAAGCTTATAGAGTGTTAATGAGGATCATAGAAATACTGTACTCATTTGCAGAAGTGTTGTATTCACAAGAAAGAAAGAACACTGCCAAATCTATGAGACTAAGCTGCAATAGTTACAGTATATGTTACATAAGTAAACTTTAGCAACACTAAGCTTTTTTGCCTAATTAAGTCACTTTTTAAGATAATTTATTTAAAACAAAGGATCATTTTTAAAAGTGGACCTCCACAGGCATACTAACTTTTGATGATAGTGGATTATCAGCACATTCCAGGGATGTTCGTAGTCAGCCAACTTCGCTACGCTGGAACTACGTGTAGTTTTACGCAATTACGCTTCGCCAAACTATGGCTTCGAAATGAAATATTCGCTTCGTATGCATTTCGTAGACTACGCGTTAAAATACGCAATTACGCATAGTGCGAAGCGTAGTGTATGCGGATGCTTATGCCCGTATGCAGAAAATTTTACGTATTAATTCCTCTCTAAATGCTTATAATGCAAACTCTTCTATGTGTACATTCCCCTTTCTAATGCGTAAATTTGTAAGCATACAATCACATGCGGAAAATTAGACGCGAGTAACGCATTCGTAGTTCACTACGCAATACACATGTTAACTACACATAGTGGGCGTAAGCTATGTGTAGCAGTACTTTGCTATGTGTCAATTCGTAAGCGTAGTTTTGAAACTTGACCTACGAACTATGATGCGTAGATGCGAACTACGAGCCGTAAATTCGCACTGGCGTAGTTTGTGCTCATCCCTGCATTTCACTATATTAAAAAAAATAACAATTTTATTATATTTTTTATTATTTTATATTAATTATATTATAATTTCACAAATATACACAAGTGTAATGATCTGCTCAGCTGTCTGCACAGGCAGACAGCTTTTTGACCATTCTTTAGGTCTGAGTGTTGCAGGTCTCTGGTAAAGAGACCTGTCTCCACTCTGCAAGTTTCAGAGTTGCTCTGCTGGTGAGGAATTTGCATCCACTTGGCATGCAAATTGCTTAGCTGCTTCCTCTGATGGCTTGCAGTATAAAAAACATTTCTTCCCAGAATTCCTTGCTGGTCATGATGGTTTGTTCCTGCTAACTTACCTGGAGTCTCAGCCTTTGCTAATTGTTTGCTAAGATTATCTTAGAGTAATTCCTTGGGACTGCACTAGGCATCCCTTCTAGCGTAGTCAGGTTGTATTATCTGTTTTCCTTGTACTGTCCGTCTGTTGCGATTGTCTTGTCACCAGCGGCAGTCGACAGGAAATTGTTCTGTCTGTTTGGATCGCATTCGCCCTAGCGGTAGTGGCGGTGGTTCCTTCTGTATTCTGACTTAGGGGTGCAAGCCAGAGCAGCGGTTGCTACTGGTAGCCCCATCTGTTTGTCTGTCTGGATCGCATCCGCTCTAGCGGTAGTGGCGGTGGTTTCTTCTGTGCTCTGTCTGGGAGTGTAGGCCAGAGCTGCAGTTGCTGCTGGCTACTCCTTCTCTCTGTCTTTTCTGGTACGAACGCTTGCTGTAGGCTCGGTGAGGTAACCGTTTAGCAAGCGTTCGCGTTCTCTATTTCGTGTTTGTGTTACATTGGTTAGTTAGGGTGGCACGCTTATCACTGGGCGCCTAACGCGCAGTGATCGTGTCTTTAACGCATTCGCTATTGCGAATGAGTGCAGAGTTCGCGTTTAGCTAGCGTTTGTTATTTTCTTTGACGTTCTGATCATTGTTATTTGCTATGTCTTTCTTGCTACACTTGTGCTCTGTCTAACTCGGTCTTGTGTCGCTGTTGGCAATCGCCACTCTTGCGATTGCGTTCCCACTGTGTTTCCGCTGTTGTGTGTTCACCATCGCTGGGTGGCGACTAGATTGGTGGACACACATACATTCTGTCTCTGTGCTCTCCCTTTCTAAGGGCTATCTTGCCCTGCATTGCTTAAACTCGTACAATTCCCATCTAGCATCTGTGGCAGGGCAGAGGCTGTGTTCCTCTGCAGTCCACAGCTCCATCTGCCGCTGGGAATTTCCCTCTACAGGTGCATAGCACCATAGCTGGGTTCTGGTAAATGACACGCTTGTGGAGGATTTCCGCAGTGTCAGCGCACATCTTGTGCGCTGACCACGGAAATAATTCCGCAATCGTTACAACAAGAAAAAAACAATTTAAAAAAATCAACTGGGCTAATAAGAAGCCCTTGAAGTAAACCTAAAGTGATGACATTTGCTTTATGTTTGATACTTACCTGCGTAGAGTAAAGACTATAGGTCTATTCCATGCTCATTCCTCTATCCGTCCCATTGTTCAAGCGCTGTCCACCAGTTAAGTTATTTGACCTGCTCAGTTGAACAGCTCTTCAGAACTACTCATACTGAGTAGTTCCCAGGATAACTGCATAGATATTGTGCTTGTGTGAGTCTGGACATCCCGAATGCATGGAAGATATGCACTTGTTCTCATAACTACTCAGGGGCATGAGTACTTTCAAAAAGCTATTCAGTTGAACAGCATTAGTGGCAGACAGTGGTAGAATAACGTGCCAAAGGCTGTAACTGGAAGGCACTATACTATTCAGAGCCTTCCCTCTACTCAGGTAAGTTTTAAAGCTGAAGTGGATTTTCTCACTGCAGGTTTGCCTTAAAAACTAAAACACAGCAAATCTGTTTGTTATTTGGTAACTAACTTGTAAAATAATATATGCATGAACTATGAAAATAGACTCAAAGGCCATAAAACATACCTAACGTATTTGAGGTCAAAGTCCATAAATAAAAAGAGGTTAATCCAGTAGCATTTAGGCCCAAAGGGGTCTTATCAGACATTTAATCCTCTTAATCACACTCATATAGAATGATTAATATATAAAAAGCACAGAATAAGAAGTACAGTCACTCAGTTAAATAATGACCATGGTATTTCTCAGTCACTATCAACAATTATAGCTTACTAGCAAACCTAAGCCCATTTAAAGATGGGCTCTAGATCTGTGTTTCTCATCGCACGTGCACCCGCCATGCGTCCGACCCCCCGCGCACCAGCTACAGAGACAGCACACGCAGGGACACAGGGGTTTTATTATAGAGGATGTATTTCTGTCAACACACCGGTCCTTGTTTATGTGTTTGATAGAGAGTTGGATGCCTGAAATGAACTGCTTAAAGTTTCTGATTATGTATTGTAGGTCTATGAACACTGAACATGCCAGAACAAATAGTGTATGTTTCATGGCCTTTTAATCTATTCACATAATTTGTGTTCATGTATATTGGATTTCATGTCATTGAGAATGCTTTAATGATTTGCTATGTTTCACTTAAGAGCTTTTTTATCAATCCGGGATATCCGGGCAAATTCGGATATCCAGATAGAAAAATGCAAGTGGCCTTTAAATTGCTTTAAAAACGTGTTTTAGGGTATATAAGGCATGTAGCAGCATCATTATTTTGTAAAGGGGAACACTAATTGATGATGTGGGGACTTAAAATCCCCCCCCCCCAAAAAAAAGACTGTCAATGCAGCCCACATTGTATCCAAAGTCCAACCGCACAACTCCCAAAAATTACGCAGCAATTGTGTTTTGGGTTAAATATAGGTGGTATCAGTGGCCTGTGGCACCCTGGCCTGGTGGTGGGAGCTGCACAAGCAGCAGGAGCAGGGCAATGCAGCAGCAGCAGGTGTAATGTGTGCCAGGAGCATGCCGGACATGGCACGTGTCACGTGGCACTTGCCAAGTGTCACATGGCACATGCCATGTGTCAGAAGACTCTGGATCCTATAAAGTCTTCCCTGTCCTCTCTCAGTGGAATTGTTCCATTGCTGTCCCCTGTTCAAATGTGCCACCTCCGGGAGACCTCTGAAGCACTCATGTCCCGGAGTGCTTCCAAAGACAGGCGGTTTTGTACTGCACATGTACAGTATGGAGCTGCCTGTCTTCAAAAGCACTTAGAGAAACGAGTGCTTCTAAGGGCTACTGAGTGTCGCTGAAGGCATATTTGGACAATTGGTCGAATACCTGCAATGTGGATAACAGTGCAGGGATGAGGAGGCCGAGAAAGGATAGGATAGGCTCTATAGAATCCAGAGTCTTCCCCCTCCATAGGTGAATATCTGATTTTTTTGTGTTAAATTCCACTTCAGTTAAAGGGCTGGGACACACTAGAGACTAGATTTTGGGTACGTTTTTGAAGCTCCAACAATTGCCAGGACATTCAAAAACTCTTTGCTTGTGTAAATCAATGGTGTTGAGCCCACTAGAGCGCTTGCAATTTAGAAAATCGCAAATACGGGACATGCAGCATTTTGTGAGTGTATTTGGGCTCCAATACGTAGTATATGAGTTACCTCAATAGCTTGAAAACGAAGCACAAATCAGTAACAACAGGGTGACACAAGCGACTGGGACATCGCTTTGCGATTTCTAGTGTGCCCCTGGTGTGTGTGTGTGTGTGTGTGTGTGTGTGTGTGTGTGTGTGTGTGTGTGTGTGTGTGTGTGTGTGTGTGTGTGTGTGTGTGTGTGTGTGTGTGTGTGTGTGTGTTGTGTGTGTGTGTGTGTGTGTGTGTTTTGTGTGTGTGTGTGTGTGTGTGTGTTTGTGCACTCATGCATGTGTGTATGACTGTTTTTACTTTTACTAAGTGTATACATTGGACAATGCATTCCTCTCTATAAGGAAATGCTTGCTTTAATTCAAACCTTATGACAGTGATATTTTATCACAGTGATATTTTCTCCTTCCTGTTTAGTTCATCTAAGGTTACTATTAATACAAGTTATGCAGAAAACATTAAATAAGTGTTTACACTTTAACTTACTTTTGTAAAATAATAACATGAAAACAACACCCTGTTTTGCCAACTAATCTTCTCCTTTTTTCCCTGAAGTTCCATTTGTTACACCAGGCAGATGAAGTTGGGCTAGTCTTCGAGGATCTGCCAAGGTGCCTATTACATGCAGTGTCTGCCTTGTTGTTTGATTCCTACATTAACCTGACGCCCAGGGGGATGCCAGACTGATAAAGTGCATCCCGAATTTGGAAAATCTAGATTCACAAGAGAAGATTTAACATCTGGCTCAATTATAAAAAAGCACAAAGTGAAACAATGAGCAGCCTAAACACAAATATGGTTTGCTTAATTCTTTTGCTCAATTTTGCTAAGAATCAAATTAAAGTATTAACATGCATCATGTAGTTAGCTGAGTAGCACATTGTGTGTCTGCTGCAGATGGAGCCTTTGCACCTGTCTCAGGTTAAGTTTGCAGCAAATCATTTACAGTCTGCTGGTCTTAGAAATATTTCTCAAATGCAAATAGCTCTAAACATTCAGCAATCTGAGAGCTTAACAGAAAGGCAAGAAATCACATTACAATATACCGTGCAATCAATACTAAGAGGGAGAATTTTGCACTCCAAAAAGCAAGTAAGGCTTATTTAAATTAGAACTTTAGGGAAATTGTTAAATACACAGTTGATATACAAATGTGTGACCTAAGCTCTCTGCCAAAAAAGATATGAATTCTTTTTAGCATTCAAAGTAAATACATACTTTTGCCACAATGTCAAGCCACTGACCAGCCCCGCCAACTCTATTTTTTTATTTCACCCTTGCAGTTTTACTAGTTGCTGTAAAACTGACTTTTTAAAAAATCCAGTTCTAGCACTTTTCACTCAGACATTTAAAAACGATCGGTTTTGCAGTGCAGCCAATCAGAGTACACCCACGGGAGACGTGAGGGGCTTGTGCACAGACACCAAACATGCTCATGCATGGCCACTTTCCACCACCAACAGGCTGGTGGGAAGTGGTTAACATAGTCCTTACCTATGGACCAGAGAAATAGTCATTATGATTGCTATCCATAGTCCAGTGAATGGGCAGGTGACACAGAACAAAGCTGTATAAGGAAACGGGTGTCACTTTACCTCTCGTGTCCCTACCTCTCCCTCTAGATTGTAAGCCTTTGGGCAGGGTCCTCCTCCTTTTGTGTCCTACCTGATCATGCACCTCCATTACTGTGCACCCATGCTATGCATCTGAGTGAACCTAACTTGCCTAATCTCCATGCTCCCATCCAGTGACTGACTAAGCATTACCTTGTACTCATACTGTGCTGTGTGATCTGGTTTTCTTGTATTCCTGTATTGTCATATTGCTGTTTGTCACCTCAAAATATTGTCTGTAACCTAAATTAATGCCCAGCGCTGCGTAATATGTTGCCGCTTTATAAATACAATAAATAATAATAATAAAATGATAATTCTGTAGTACGTGTCTATGCTCTGTCTTGTGTGAATCACAAGACAGAGCAGAATTAAAAATCCTTTTTATTTAGAGGGGGGGGGGGGGGGGTTACTTATTTGATTACAGCATTCATGTGTGTATTATCTGAATTCCTACACATACACACACACATTTACCCACACACCTCACTACAATACCATACCCTAAACGCAGATACATTCCACATAAAGCATCTGACTAGGTTTGCAATGCTGACTTCCTTTGCTAATGTCAGATGTTTCTTAGTGGGACTGAACAGCAGTCTGTGCTTTGCCATTTCTTATTACATCATGTAAAGTACATCATGTAAAGTCATGAAGAAGCGAAGAAGCTAAAAACCCCTGGTATCTTCTCATTTTAATTGCCTCCTCACAAATGGATGAAGGACTATGGTTTACACCAGTTGACAGGCTCACTAGATACATGTCACGCTCTTGCCCCTGTCTACCGCATTTACTGTTTACAAGATAGAAGATGGCATCTTCATTGAAATAAAATAGGTCATGTAATGTTTACTACACAGCAAACCTACACACTAAAGGCAGCTGAGGCAAAGCATATAATGTAGCCTCAAGACCCTAAAACTTGTGCTTGAGATTTGGGAACAGGTAGCAGAGCCTATGAGCAGGGATGAGCAGAAACTACGCCAGTGCGAATTTACACATCGTAGTT